>NC_086330.1:296234229-296576729 GCF_032445375.1 Bacillus rossius redtenbacheri | reverse complement strand
TAAACTTAGTTAATCTTAACAATGATAAGACTACCATCATAACATAACCTTCTCCAGAAAAATCTACCCAATAGTTTTCAAATACAATCTTGCAAATTAACCTATCTCAAAGTCACAACATGTTAAAGATCTAGGTATCTTACTTGATTCTAAATTATATTTCCAGTTACATATTCAATCATTACTGAATTACTCATTAAATTTATTACATAACAGGCTTTGACTGTGGACTCCACTCTGTTCCTCTGTAGTGCTCTTGTCAGGTCTAAACTCCAATATGGATCAATGATTTGGAACAGCATCAACAATACAGATAATGACAAAAACAACAGAATGCAGACAAAATTAACAAAATTCAATATTCTATTTATGTACACTTACATTCCCTCTAACGTACTCCTTCAGATAGACAAAATAATTTAGATGAAATTAGAGGTGGGACGATACCACACTTTCGATACTCGATTCTGTATTGTTTTTTCAGTTTGATACTTTCGATACTTCGATACTCCAGGGAAAAATATTTTCCCATTAAGTAACAATTATTAATAACATAAATTAGTTTTAAACTATATAAATTCCCTCTTTATTACAAAAATACAAACTGCAAACAACTTTAAATACTTGAGTATAAAAAATAGAAGCGAAATATAAACTATCTTCAGGAGAGTTAGCCCTTTATTTTCCAGTACACTTTTTTTTTACCGCGAACAAATGTAAATAAAAAGAAAATCAGAAATTTTTTCTTGTTTGTTTTATTTTACAAACAACTTAATGCAACAGAACAATTTTAAATTAAATATTAACGTGAGAAACGTAAAAAACAAAACAATCCGATCGTAAGAAAACAATAACAAACGGGTATATTCAGTTCAAAGATTAATGAATGCACAAAATATAAGTTCCGTGCCTTGGTAAAGCGCGTGCACCATTTTCATAATCATTGCTAGTTTGCTCCACTAGTCTCGCTTGGTGCTGGCCATAGATGCTACTAGCCAAGTGCACAGTCTTCCTGATACTATCCATATCTATGGTGCGATAAAGTTATTTTTCTACGTTTGCAAAGGTAAACAATGAACCTTTTCAAAATAAAACCATTGAAACGTAGTTTATCAGGAGGAATATAACAAAAAAATTTGTGAAATTTAGGACTTTTCCTTACTAAAAGTCCAATTTAGAATCAAATGCGTTGGAGGGTTAGATACAACATGCAGTACACGTACAAAGTGTGTGTTGACAATGCCGCTGGTGCTAGAAGTTTATTTCCTATTGCCTATTAACATTGTTGCCACGCACTAGATGCCTTATCATTCTTAATTTTCCCATACAAGTAAAAAACACCCGTGTGATATAAACAACGAAGCAATCAGTACCCTCATAAGAGTTCTATTACTATTTAAATACTTTTTATCACTTTAAATTGCAAACCTAAACTAATTTTTTTTTCCTCTCTGTGTTTAATTTGTTTTTTTATTGCCCCTTTTTTCAAGTATATATATTTTACAGACTTTAAACTTCACAGTAATGTTCCTTACGTTACGCAGGATGACATTTTCCGAAAATTAAATCCCATGACTGGTTAAAACCAGGCAACAGTGGGTACTTTGTCTACATGAGAACAGGATTTTGCATTGTTCATGCCTTCTGCGTCTCCATGGCAACGGGCATCGCACGGCTATGGCGTACCCACAAGGAGGGGCATGTATAATGAGCGGCGCATGAGTGATCTGCCTGTAGACTGCCGTAGCGAATTACGGATACATCAGTTGTACGTTGCGTGCACGAGTCGGGAAACCATCGGTGCTATTCATTTTCTCTCCGGTACATTATACAGCATTGTAATAAATTTTCACTGAATTTTTTTTTATATACCATTACTTTAAATGGGAGATGTGGCTTAATTTTTTTCCATTAGTATAGCCATGCGAAGCCGGGTCGGGCAGCTAGTACCGTATTTACTCGTGTATAGCGCGCCCTCGTGTATAGCGCGCACCAAGATTTTTGCAACGAATTCCAAAGAAAAAAAAATTGAAATTTTTTCCCCCCATAAATAAATTTTACTAACATTTTGTGGTACCTGATTATTTAAATTGATGTGTGGTGATGCGTCAGGAAAATACTTAAACTCTGCTGTGTAGACGGAAGATAATGAAGCGCTGTATCGTCACAACTGGTACAAGGGAGGGAGGGAGGGAGGGAGGGAGGGAGGGAGGCGTGCCGCGCTACGTTGCTAAGCTGGCACGGAGAACTAGATGACTCACCGGTCGCTGCTGGGACGAGGAATGGAGGAAGCGGAGGAAGCGGAGAAAGCGGGGAAGGGGGGGAAGGGGGGGGGCTGGTGACAACATTCTCTCTCTTTCTCTTTTTTTACTAACTTTTGAGCTGGCTTTCTGTAAAGGGGGGAGGTCTAAAAATAAACAAGACCATGATGTGCGAGCTTGCGCGCGCGTGCACGTGTGTGTGTGTGTGTGTGTGCGAGAGACCAGGTTGTGAGTCTGTGTGTGTGAAACAGAGGCCTTGTTGCTTGTGCGAATGTGTGGGGGCTGGCCAGAAACGTCACCCGTCACCCGGCAGTTAACGACTTCCACTCCTCCCCGCCCGCCCACCCCCCCCCCCCCACCCCCACAAATTTTATTTTTCCGTGTATAGCGCGCATCCTTATTTTTTTCCTTTACTTGAGGGGAAAAAAGGGCGCGCTATACACGAGTATATACGGTATTTATATATAATTGTAATAATTTATGCTGTTAATATAGGCATTATCTATTACTTCATGTTGTATGTACTTTTTGTCTTAGTCTATGTTTTTGTTTATCTTTGTTTTTCCATTTCTGTGAAAGTTTGTTAATATTTTTGCACTTGTTTGTGTTTATGTATGGTGTCTATCCCCTTGGCCCACCACTGTTAGTAGACATATCACAACTTTAATAAATAAATAATATTAAAATTAATCTCTTGGTGAAATAATCATCATTTAACATTCAATTCATTTCATTAGTTCAATAATATGCTATCTTCAAGATAAAATTAATTCATAAAAAATAACAAACTAATCACAGTATCTGTTTTAAAAACATAATTGGCCTAAAAATTAAACCACAAAATCTTGTCTATAGTCATCAAGTAGGTCAAATAATATATCACAATTTCAAGCATGCTACACATTATAACAAATATTTTTACTTATTGACTGTCGCTGCATCAAAGCTTAAAAATAATTCTCTATTGTTTTAGTCCATACAGTAAAACCTCCATTAACGAATACTATTCAATTTAACGAAAAACCCCATGCAAAGAAATAAAATTTTGGTCCCGCTGAACCTCCATAAGATCAATGCTGTTTTAACCTCTAAATAGCGAATTTTATTTGTAGAGACCCCGAAAAATGGTGAAGCGCGAAATTCACGAAATAACGCGAAAATTTGATACTTTAAACGAATTTTGCGACTTTCCTTTGATTTCTACATAGTCGCGAAATTCACGAATTTCCGCGCGAAATTCACGCTTTTTCGCACAAAATAATGCCCTTATGACGCAAGTTATAATTATTCACGCCATCATAAACATAGGCGTGAAATAAACATAGACTGAAAGACTAGTGCCGTGATATTATCTTCGTTTTGACAGGTTACTGGGTTCCACGTAGTTTTATTACTCTGTTTACAAGCAGTAAATATTGCCAACGCAAATGAAAACAAAATGTAACAAATGTCAACAATCAATATGTGCGCACTACCAACATAACAAAATTGACTCCACAGTTTTTGTGTTGAATAATGGTCGTTTCTGCCGCAAGGCGCACTGGTGTCGATTTTTCTAACCTAATTTAATCGCATGGAGCTAAGATGGCAGTCATTTTTACGTGCACATATCTATGAGTGTTTACAAATACCGTCCACATTTTGTAAGTTTTGTGATACAATTGAATTTATGACTAAGATGCCGAAAACTTCGACGCGAAAGAGAGATGAAATCGGATGATTTTATATTTTTGAACAGCGGGACAAAATATGATGTGGAAGTTCTGCAACGTGATGGTTTATTGGACACACAAAGACACGTGCAAAAAGCATGTGGCAAATGACACACACAAAGCAAAAAAGACAATTATTTTGTCAAGCAAATTCTACCGTGTCTAAACAAATCTCGATAGGCAACAGCGTGAATAAAGCAAACAAGCTTGAAAGTGCAGAAAACAAGAATTTGTTTCTGATTTTGTTAATATGATGCTGTAGTAAGTTAACATTCCTTTGGAAAAAGCTGATCATCCAGCTATGAGGGAATGGTTTAACACCCATGTTGAAGAAGGTTAACCTTATTTATTTAGAAATGTTTTCCCCCTTTAATAAAAGTTCATAAGCATATGTAGGCCTACAATATTATCGATTAACTTACCTTTCGGCCCAACTTACCTTTACTTCAAATAAATATGCAAGTACCTCAGATTAACAAACACATAAATAGGATGGATTGCATTGTGAAACGGTTAGCACACCACAAGATATTTTCGACTGATTGATTGATGGTTTGACTCTGTAATCCAGCAGTAATCTTGAAAAGGTTAGGTTAGGTTTGGCTTAGAATTGTTTTGAGTAAATTAGCCCATTAATATTTTCAGCGATAACCTTACAAATGCTACCCATTTACATATAAGTATATTGTAAGTTATGTATACATTTTAGGTGCAGGGGATTTGCCATCAGCCAACACTCTTGGAGAAACTTATGTCCCAATAATTGGCCAGGCAAACAAGGAAGCAGTAAGGCACGCTGTAGAAGACAAACAGATTGTATTCTTGTGTGATGAGAAGACAGACAAAGTGGGACGATGTAAGGCAGAGTCTGCTACTTTGTAGTGCCTATCCGCTATGAGGTTTTTTTTACACCGCCAATGGCATAATTTTTTCACTATTTTTTGGGGTCTCTACCGATTGCTTATTTTTACACCGATTTTTTGCACCGCTTGCTTTTTTTTACACCGATTTTTCGCACCGCTTTTGTCATTTTTTTACACCGAAATGAGCCAGTTTTATTTACCATTTTCTGGGGTCCCTATTTATTTGTTCCGAAACAGTGAAATTCCCTTTACAACGAACTGCCGCTTTTGAAAAACAGGCAAAAATAAAGATCTCCTACAAGACATCCACTAATTTTGTTTTTTGCATTCACTGCTTAAAAATACGTGCGTATAACCTTAAAATAATATGCACCATCGCGGAAGACAATAAATAAACAAAGCATCATGGATAACACACGTCGTGTATACATGCCACACTTTGTTCAAAATAGCAGGTACATTTAGCGCTAGTGGCAGAAACCTCCCGTACCATCTCTCTGGCAAGACGAACAAATAGTATATTTTAGGGTTGTGCGAGAATGAGATTTAGGCCTCGAGAAATTTTCGAGAAAGAAAATATTTTTTTTGCGAGAAATGAGACGAGAATGAGAAATTTTTTAAAAAAAATCAAGATTTACTCTAGATATCACTTTCAAAATATATTGTTCTGTACATAAAACTGTTGTTTATCATATAGAATGTCAATTTAGTTGCCTGTGCACAACTGACATGACCCAAACACGTTATGTAAGCCTACACTAAATTATAAATAAACATTCACTCACTTAGGTAAAAGTCTAGTAGCTAACATGTTAATTGTGGTTCCCGTTGACTTATCGCCACTTTTTGTGTAATACTGCCATACTCCATACTTATATGTCCACATCTTCCATTTTACCGTAAAATCAAAGTTTAATTTGACAACAAAGTTTACTTCTGTTAAACTGTTATATTCCCGCAACACTTTTTTTTCCACTTGGTTACGCCGCAGTTAGAGATAAAGCAGTATTAGGAAATTATTCTCATATTCCTAATAACATTTTACAGGCGTCACATTATTTATTCATACCCGCAGAGTAGCTCGCGTAAACGGGAAACTCTGGTACTGTAATGAAAACAAAGAAATTGATACTAGGGAGGCTTTGGCGGGATTCATTACTCGTGACGTCTTACGACTGAGTGAAACAAAGGTGAAAAAGGAAATGGGATGAACATACTATTTATTCTGCCTTTTCAACGGGTTTGAACACACACATTCACGTAGTTTTACGTAATACAAGGGCGTGAATTGTTCTGCGTGTTCAATCCATTCCTCACATGACTTGCGCAGTCTTTTATTGGAATGAAATAAGAAACGGAACAGCGAAGCAGACTTGGTCTGGCAGCATGACCACCATTTCCTTTTGTTCGTTAAAAAGTAAATTTTGTATTTTGCCGTAATAATCAACATTTCAGTATGCTATTAAACATTACCCAACAAAATATTATGACTAAATTAAAGGTAATGCTTTTAATAACTTTACCGTAATAACGTGTATGTAAACAAAACCAATTTTGTAGGTTAGGTTCAAACGTATTTTATTATGTATTACGCTTACGTAATTTAAAAATTAAATACGGCAGTTTTTCTTTCAGGATAAATTGGAATTTCATATGACAGTTTTTATTCACAGTTTCGGTTATTGATAAAGGTTTTGGTTGGTTGACTATCGGCTAGTCTAATATCTCTTAATGATTGCATCATGTTTGCTTTGTGTTCCGCCAAATCATTTTTCGTCCAAACAGGCAGACGCGTTTGGTATTTTTAACACATTTAAACTAAAATAATGGCAGTGTGTGTGTAATGTTCAACATATAAAAATACAACTATCAATATCAAATTTAGTTTCCATACCAAATTGAGTTGTTACCGGTACCAAAAAAAATTCTCGTTTTTTTTTTTCGAGAAATTATTTTTCTCGCTCGCTGTTCGAGAATGCAATATTTTTCGAAATTTTTCTCGAGGTTCGAGATCTCGCACAACACTATATATTTTGCGTTTCTATGGTTAAAGATGCGCGCACGCAAATATTTTTAACTATGGTGTAGTACAATTTCCGTTTTTTCAGCTTTCACTGGTGTTTTTTTTTTATTTTCACACGTAGTTATGGAAATCAACACGGTACTACTGTAAAATGAATTCTTATCCTAAAAGCGGCAACAGATTGACATTAAAATAAAATTAGAAATTTTAAATGCAGTTGATGGTGGAAAAAAAAAAAAGTGATATAGCTAAACGTTTCGACATCCTGGCGTCTACACTTTCGACCATATTATCCAACCGGAAACAGATCGAAAACATCGCTTCTCTGGTAGGAAAAAAAAAAGAAAACGTGTGAAAGTATGTAAAAATGATGATTTGGACAAGATACTTTTTGACTCGCTAATGGAGGCTAGGGCATCTAACATCAACGTCTTTGGGCCGATTTTACAAGAAAAGGCACGCCAGGAAGCACTGGGGATGGGAATTGATAATTTCCAAGCATCAAATGGTTGGCCATTAAACAAGTGTATTCTATGTACTTTTTCATGATTAATTCCTCATAACGTATTAAACAGTCAGAAAGACAGTTCTAGCCATTTATGTGAAGCTTTATGATGACTAGAAATATATTGTGCGAAACCTCCATTTAACAAACCCCTTTACAACAAACACAACCAATTTTGGTCCCTTGAGATTTGTTAAATAGGTTTCACTGTATTACTGCCGCCATCTTCATGGTTGCAGGGGCATACACCTACCTCAAGGCTACTCGCATCCTGAAGGTGGGAACTACTACTTCAACCAAAAGATAGGTCATTAGGCTTCAATTCGAAGCTTTAATAGTCTAAAAAGATAGTAAATTAAAACAAATGCCCCAAAAACCAACCAAAGTTACCTGTACAAAAAAATTAAACCAAACAAAGTTAACTGTATGAAAAAATAATTTCTTTTATTACATGCACTATCTAATAGTGCTATTTTAAAGAATACTAGTATATATTATCTTAGTGATATTTTAAAGAATACAATAATTTTTCCTTTATCTCTGATGACCTTCCGGAAATTCATGCACTCCAGAGACGAGCAACTCTGCAGACCCCCAATAGAGAAACAAGGTCATGCAGTGGTCATACCTAGCACAGCCCTGATCTCTGCCAAGCCTGCAGCGTCGCGGATGAATGACGCGAAGACAATGTCCACGCCCTGCTCCACGCCAAACAGCAGATCGCCCTTGTCCTTCTCGGAGACAGCCGGGAGGTCAACGGGCACCCCGGGCAGGTTCACTCCCTTCCTGCTGCCCAGCGAGCCGCCGTTCTCTATCACGCACTCCAGGTAGTCGGGCCCTGCGAGCACGTCCCGCACATTCACGTCTCTACCCTGTGCTCTCTTCTGTCTCACACTTAGATTGCAGTACAGAGTAAATGCCACCATTGTTGCCAGATAGATACTAGCTGGTTTTAGGGTAGTGCAAATACTTTTTTTCATTAAATCAAAACAATGTTTGAATATTGTTGCAGAAAACAAATCTAAATTTTTCAATTAATCTTAGCCTCATACATGTTACATTTATTATTTTTGTGGATGAGTCCCATGTGGTTTAGGCCTATACATAGGTATCAAATAATTTTAAAAAATATTCAATTTGAAATGTTGAACTGAATATTAAAATCATGAATATAAAATATCAAATTATTCACGAACATTGAATATTTTTCTAATACATATTCTCAGACCCTTACCCGGATTACTAACATTAAAATAGATAAGTTTTAATATATTATTCTTAATTTAACTATTTGGTGATTTTTCCCAGACCTTAAATCAGTGTCTTGACAGCATTATCAAGCTGGAGTCACGATGCCACGACAGGTCTGACACACTCAGTATCCAATGAAATACAAGGTCACCGTGACATCACCCCGACAAAATATGCACCCCGACGACCCGCAAAGAATAGATTCTATTTCATATTTTTCATGCCCCATGCTGCCAGACAAAAAGCAAAATGGAAAAGGAAAGGAAACCTTACAGAACTAAACTTCAAAAATATGTAACTACTTGGTAAATCTTTATGCTGAAAAATGAAATTTTGTTTTACGTGTGGGTACATGTTAATTTTTGTAGCTTGCCTTCATCTGCTTATATAAATGGATAGCATCATGTTTAGAGTCAATGTATATTGGTGAAGATTGAATTTAAGAATGGAAGAGTTCACGAATAACTTGTAAATAATAAAGTTCAGGCTCATGGCATTTTTTATGACATTGGGATTAAGGACTATAGAAATCAGCCAAAAAAGATAAAGCATGGGCTGAGACAGCATGTTCTTTTTCTCTTCTACACTGTTTTTAGCACATTCTATACTACATTTTATGGAAGTACTTGGCTTAGAATGATTTACCAACACACAAATCAGAAAACATTGGGTTAATCTTGCTAATAAATATGTTGTGGTGGAAAGCTGTAAGACAGTTTGTCAGGATTGTTCTGTCATGTTCGTCGTGGCATTGTAACTCCAGCTTTACAGTTGTTTAAAATTCTGAAAGAAAAAATCAAACTACTATGCCCGCCAGATATCTTGGCGTCTGAGCTCCCTAGTCCTGTCTGTTGGGGAGGGGAGGGCGAAGAGGAAGCGATACCCTATTGTCAAGGTCAGCGGCCAGGTTTGTACTAGCAGAACAGAATACATTCGGCGCGTGACTTCCTACACTACGTAAGTCTGTATCCACGTCCGTGGGGGCCCCAGGGCGGTAAGGCCTTTTGGCTAAGAGCGCTGGGTTACCTAACCAAGAGTGAGAAATCCTATGAATGGTACTTGTACTACGTAAGTGTAACATTGTGTAAATTACAGTGGTTGTGCTCGAATATTTGTACTCATCTGTCAGGAAAAGTAACAAACTATTATCTAAACCTGCAACGTTTTGCTTTGTCCCATTAAATATACTTACGGTGTCTGCTAATTATTATGCTAACCAAAATTAATTGAAATGTTAACTCAGTAACTAGCGAAAACCAGACACGATTTATTTTGGAAAACTAGGTCACTTAGTATGTAAAATACATTTAAAACTATGCTTCTCAATTCATTGTGTTCTCAAAGTTAATTAAAACAAAAGTCTTACAAGAAAAAGCAAACGACCAAAACATTACGCAATTGTAGCCCTCCGCGCGAAAGCTATCTCACAGTTGATGACGCAGGAGCCAGTCTAGCCCTTATCGTTCTCCGGTTTCCGTACCTAAAACGTTCAATTTAGCGCTGGATGTACATTTAAGTAAACATGGATGTAGTAAATATGTTATATTTGCTGCTTTAACTTCATGTCAGTCGTTTAGGAAACACCTGACTAATGTTAATGGCATTTAAAAAATGCTTGTGTATGTGTGGCTTTATATTTTAATGCACCTATAATCAATTAATTATTATAAATGTAAATACAATTTGCATTGTACTTCCACTTTAGAATGCATATTTTAACCTTCAAGACCTCATATAATATTATATGATTTGTTTAATGTAAGTATGAAGTTCTCTTCCCATGATAATTGATTGTATTAGGTGACGAAAAACAAAATTAAGTTAAAATTAAGTACTATTATTACTATTCTTATTACTTTCTCTAGGTACTCCCGTTTTCCCCGTTCTGTCATTTCGTCAACGCTTCATAGTTCATACTCATCATTTCTCCACAATAGGCTATCAAGACCTTACTTCTTAATAGCCGCCCAACTCACACACACCCTAACTGCCCAAATATTTTACTCCACTATACACTATGTAACAGTAACGTAGTAAAGATATATTTCCATTGTTTATTAAATACTTAAAATATGTTTTTTCCTGGCGTAGTCTGTGGGTCATGTGGTTGTTCTTTGCTGACTTTACGAATCCTGATATGGACCGTTCACTCACACCAGTGTACTTCGCTGCTCTTGCAGTCTGTCTCTGTAAAGGCTCGAGCAGACATTTATTTTTCACTTCTTCATCACAAAACTGCATCACGGTTTTTATTATTTCCCGCTCTCCGCTATGTATCACTTTACCGCGCCTCAACGAGCTGCCACCTTCGCCTTCCATTTTCGGGTATACACTGAAGGGCGATATTTTCCTAACAGCCACTACACGGCTCTCGGCTACGTGTCGCCTGTTTACTCCCTCTTCTTTCTACAGTCCCGCTGTCCCCACACCCCCGCGCTGAGAGACGCCAAGATAACTGCCGGCCACTATATACATCTATTATTTCACAGGAGAAACTATTTGTAGAGCACAGTCACTATTAACAATGAGACATTCCATTCAATATGTGTTATGGTAAAGCAAAGCAAAATTTTTAAATAATAAATATTATAAAAAATGTTATGAAAAAACTGTTGACATCTAGTTACATTTCCTTAGAAGTAAAAATAGAATTTTATCATACTTGAATTTTATTGAATTTTATCATGATGAAATTCAACTAGAAAAAGTATTTCCAAATTCTCATTCCAAATTTTATGTTACAAAATAGAATTTTTAGATCAATTTTAAAAAAAATTTCATTAATAAAACCATTGTGCTATTTTCGTATATCTGACAACAAAGCATGCCAAAACAAGTACAGTGCTAACAGCAGATATCATGCATTGGAAAGAGACTGAGAGCAAATGCCCATTGGAATGCATACTGCAGAATAAGGATGAGACAATACATCAGGGTATCTGGGTCATTCTACGGTAAGATGCCCTTCGTGCACCAAACAATATAAAATAGTTCCTTTATTTCATATCTTGTCATTTTATATGATAAATCGCAGCATCTTAATGTAGTTTATCAATAACATTATGATTAAATGCCCAATTTAAGCATATTTCCTTTAAATTAAAAATTGAAGTCTGAAAAAGTCTCTACCCTGGCTTATCCCCCCTTGACTTTATTTTGTTAAACATACAGACTTTATATATTTTCTTTGTCACAGTTGCCTAGTTAAAATATATTTAACACAAATTTAAATAAGTATACTTAAGAATTATAAAGAAAAATAATAATATTTCTTTAATAATAATTTTAAACTTTACTCTTTGTCCCTCTTTTTTTATGTATCTACCCTGGCAAATTCTGATCCGCTAAAACAAAAATATGAGACGGCCATTTTTTAAATAGCGCTCAAGGGCACACATTGTCTACAGTTTGGTAATACAAAGCAAAGAAGCGGTTAAATCGCTGTTATAGGTTAGTTGGTGAGACGCAATAGTGTTGTGCAGTTGTTTCAGCAAGGTGAATTCGTCTCTTCACTGGTAAGTAGTACTATTTGTATAATTCAATTTATTTACTTGAAATTAATTGTAACAATTCAACAATAGTGTGATAGCTAACGTATGACATAATATTAATCCAACATTAACATGTGTTAATCAAAAAATTTAAGTTTATGATGAAAATATCTCTCTCCTGCTGTATTTCCCCTGGCAAGATAATTACCAGGGGAAATACTCACTGACCAGGGGAGATAATTTGGATAATTATATATTTGTTAATGATAGTTAATAGTTTAAATCAGACATAATTAACGATTTTAATGATACATTGCTATTGTATTGTAATCTGTAATACTGTTTCAGATCATGGCACCTTGCAAAAAGTTAACACACGAAGAACAATTAGAGAAGAAGCGTCAAGTAGAGAGATTACGCTATCAAAAAATTTAAAATGATTCGGAAAAGTATAAATTACAAAACCAAAAAGAAAAATATTTAAAAAAGGAGAAAGGAAACATCAAAACTGTCGACCAAATGACTCCCAGAGAGCAACATAACAACTTGCTCGTGAAAATATTACGAATGTCCCGGTATCTCCATCAACTTCGGAAGATGATACTCAAATACAGCAAAAGAGTTCTTACAGAAGAATTATAGCTGCTAAAATTAAATCAAACCGAGCTAGAAGACAAATATATTTAAATTAGTTATGCTATTTTTTTAATTTTATATCTTGAATAAAATTTGCAGATTTAATTAATGACAGTTTAAGTAAGTATAGATAATATGAAAATTATTTTTATTATCACCAGTCTGATTATTACTTAAAAGGCGCTAGTCTATTTATTTAGTATTGATAAAAGAATACTTTATAATTTGTTGAAGGTTTTAGATTAAAAAGAAAAGGCTGTGTTACAAAAATGATACTCAGATTTCAAGTTAAGTACAATTTTTATAAAACTTTGATTATTCCACAGAAGAAGCTAGTCTTCTTAATCATAATTGAAGAAACAATATTTTATTTTTTGTTGAAGGTACAATGTCACTTATTACTTAAATTACATTTATTTGTTGTCAAAGACACTAAAGAAGCTCTAGTTTCACATTAAAACAAATAATATATCAATAATACTCTAATTGTAATTTGAGTACAATGTTTAATAAAAGTAAATTTTAATAATTGTTTTATGATGTTAAATCTTTCCTCTGATCAGAAAAGTATCTACCCTGGTCTTAATGTTCTTACCCTGCCTTATGTATTTACCCTGGCTTCAAAAAATAACTAAAATTGTATATTTTGACTTGCCCTTTTGTAAATGTATACTTCAAAGGGATTAAAGTCGTAATATACGTTTTAAATAAAAAAAATACAAAATTTATTCTTGGGCGCCCCTATGTATTTTGGACAGCCTATCTTAGAATTACCCACCTACATTATCTGGTGAACCGAATGCTTCTGATTTTTCTCTGCAGAGTCGCTGCTGACATGCAGGATAGTGTAATATAAACATTGGCTGAACAATCAGACCATCATTGTGTATAAATATGCAATGAAGGAAGCGACTAGTTACTATGGTTAGAGCACAATATTGTTTGCTGATTTGTCACATTATTAATTCGTTGCATTGTATTTAATGTTAAACAAATGCTGTTACCACTGTGCATGCAAGGATATAAAAAATTCACATAAAGGAAAAGGCACTACTTTGAATCCATGACCTCTAATTCAAATCATGCCGTAATTTACTAGACATTACTTAAAAACCACGCAAATAGAACAGCATTACTTTGGGGGGGGATGTATAAGAACAAATAAACCACATCGTAACTGAATATTTACGTTTTGGGGAAAAGCCTTTTATTTTCCCCAAAATTAAAATTTGCTATCATGCCTAACCCCCTTTTCAAAAGTGTAACAGCGGCACAAACTCACCGACGTTGCTGACTACAAGGGAGATGAGGCCATCGTCCACGAACACCTTGTTACCCGGCTTCACCACCTTGGTGATATTGACGTAGTCGAGGTACACAGTCTGTGCGTTGCCCTTCTCCGCGTACGCCGTGTCAGTTGTCAACCGTATCTTCTCCCCCTTCTTCAGCTCCACCTCCGCGGAGCCACCCTGCGACGGAAACCAAGCTCACAATGCCATAGACTGCAGTCGAGACTGCCCAAACTGCTCCCGAGCTGAGTTTCAGCCCGACACCGAAACGTGCAGACGGCCATCTTTATCTCAAAACTAGTGGTGCACCGATGCGGATACCGATGAATCGTAATCTGCGATTATGGGTACTTACCGATTAATCGTAATCGGCGATTATCTTAACGATTACTTTGCCGATTATTTACGTCCCGGCGTAATTACGTAGGTTTTTACCGTGTAATATTTTGTTACACATTTTAGGACGAAATACGGTAATATTTGTATACATTACAAAATTCATCTAACTGTGTCATATCATAATTACAGATATTTCGTTAAGTTTAATAAATCTCATTGCCTCAAACAATAAAAAATGCATTTTTCTTACACGCTTATTTACGTTTCGTCTTTTGTTTAGTGGCCTTGTACATTACGTATAGCCAGAGAAGTAAAACAGATGGCACGCAATCAAAATACCACAAACAGTTGCAGTGGATTCTATGACAATCGATCTTTTGGAGTCGTAGTAGCGGTTCAAAATCGTGGTCCCGATACCTTCCAATTTTTTACACTGGGTTTTACAAACTCATTATGGGCGTCTTTGGTAACATTATCCGTTTGTTATTTGTATGTGACGTGAAAAGTGAAAAAGTATTTATAACATAAATAAAATCACATGTGCTAGAATTGGTTTTTAGTCATTTTTATATGGGTCATTCCATGAGATTTCAACCAGGGTTGGTTGCTGCACATTTTTTAAAAATTCTGAGGATTTATACACTCATTGGTACATGTTTTGAGAGATCAAAACAAATTTTATAAAAATTTATTTCCTATAATTTTTGCGTAGGCACCTGTTTGAAGATGGTGGCGTGTGAAGATTTCAGCATTTTCAAGCATTTACGAAAAATGCTGTAGCTCCTTCAATTTTTATCGTAACAACTTTTTAAAACATACATTTTACTCAGCTCTAAATGCTGTTTAATTTTCGTTATAAGCATTTCCTGCTGTGATAATTAACATATTTTCTGTTATTTTTCAAAGTTTATCAACAAAATTGACTTTTCTTCCAACTTTAAGCCTAAAACCTTCCATGAAGGACATAAAACATTCCAATGATTTCTTGTATGTGTATACTACAGTATTAGTATTATGTGGCAGATAGGTGAAAATTGGGGTGTTTTGAGTCCTTTCATATTTACAGACTGTTAAAAATTGAATATTTCTGAAATTTGCAATTTTCACCGTGATTTTTTACGGTGTGGGACACATGTGAAAAATTTAAAATTTACACAGAATGTAGTTCTATTGAGGTACTTTAACATACATAAAAGTGGTGAGGGTGTTTTGCAAATTAAAACCAACAAAAAATCTTGAATTTAGTAAAAAAATCAATATTCACAATACTCTAAAACATTGTGGAAGATCTCGAAATAGACAACACAATGTATTTAACTCAATAGAAAATCCATAAACATAGACCCTAAATAAAATTGTTTGTTCATATTCTCATTATGTTAGCAGTGTGTATAACGTTTTAGTCAATTTTGACAAGTCATAATGTTATTGCCAAACCTAGGAAATGTTCATTAGCACAACTTTAGGAAAACATTTGTTACCAGTCTATTTCTTGAAATATTTTTTTCTGGATTGTAGTCTGTGTGCCAAAACTTCAGTCACTTCATTTCCAACATTTGCATCAAGGCGTCTTCCTCTTCCTGTCATAACTGAAAATTCACAAACTGTTAAAACACGTAGGATGTTGTCGAAAGGCATCCGAACTTGGTCGTTTCTCGATTTAAAAAATGAAGCAGCTGGACCATGAGGATGGTAGAAATGAACATCACAGTCGTCCTCATCCATGTTCACTTGCACAACCTCGGCAACCCACCAGTTTTCATCGTAGATGCATGCAACAAAAGCTCCTTCTTTAATTCCCTGTGGTTTCACCGGGATGAACTGGGAGTCAAATGTATGCTCGACCTTCACATCCTCGTATTTGACTGATTTGGATGTGATAAAACATCTAATACATCCTCGAACTTCAAATGGTAAAAATCTATGCTTCTGTCTTGTTCCTGGGACTGTTTTAGCATTTTTGAATCTATTTTCCAAAAATGCCTCATTTGAAACTATTTCTTTGTTTTTCACATATAAGAAGGCAATTCCATTAATATTTTCTTGACAAAATGCGAACATATCTTCTGCAGTTAATATCTGACCCGTTGTGGTTCTTTGCAAGGAGGCCTTTGAAACAAGGCGTTTGACGGTCCCGCCAATGCCATCGCATGGACTTTTACCATGTGATGTACCAAAGAAGTTCCATTCAGCTTGAAGGTGGAAGTCAATCTCATGATAGCAGAGGTTTATAAGGTTTTTTCTATTTTTGTACTGGGCCCCTGCACCATCCGAAAAGTATATAATTTTATTTATTTGTGGAAAATCCTCTTTCAATTTAGCGATCAGTTTTTGTTGAAAAGCATAAACAGTAGCTGTTGTATGCTCCAAACAGTCACTTATGAAGCAAAAACATTTGGATTCCACTGAGCCTTTCATCTGATCCCTGTAATATAAGATAAAAGGGTGAAGGGTAGCCTGATCATTCACCCAATGGAATCCTTGAATGGCATCTTGCACAAGAAAGGAAAAATTCTCTGCAAAATCTGCAAGAACAATTCCTTCAGTCAAATCCAAGTTCTCTATTTTGGTTTTGAGGTAAGCAGATTGAGTTTTTGCTACAAAATGATGTCTCTTTAGGTTCGTCAGCTTTGTAATTAGATCCTCAATATACTCATCATTAGTTTTAGTAACACTTATGAGATCTGCCCTGTCTGTGTTCACCCACTGTTTGTAAGTGTAAGTGACACTCTCTATAAAGTCATCATTATTGCTACACTCACCACTTTTTTCTTCATCTTCACTTCCACTAAATTCAGAGCCTTCATTCATGGCTTTCAGTTCCATTTGCAACAAATCTGTTAACACCTCTGGTCCAGGGCAGCTGTCACATTCACTAAGCATGCATTCTTCCTTTTCTACATCACACACAATAGATTCAAGTAAATCCTTGTAATTTATGTTGAGCTTTGCCCCATCTAACATCAACTTAATGTTCTGATGAGCAAGGCAGACACAGACAGAGTGAGTGCCACTTCCACCAGCCAACACACACCACCTAGGCCTAAGCTCTGCAAATTTAGAAAATCCAATTTTGTGATTTGTGTATTCACTGCGGAAGCTTGCATACAGCTCTTTCAAGTTACAAAGAACTAGCCTTTTCTGTTTGTGCTCTTTTTGTCCTTGCTCATTTCTTATGGAAATGTACTCTTTTTTACCTGAACAGATTCTGCTGTTGTCATTCTGTTCGTAGAAGTTCACAACCTCTTTGACTGTTTCATTAGTTAGTCTGTTACACTTCTTGTGATCCGTGCCAGGTAGAATTCCATGCTTCTTGACAAGTTTCCTAGTAGTTTTGACAAGGTAAGGGGTAGCATCAAAATATTCACATGTTTTAGCAATCGACCAGGATTTTGGTGCCAAACTTAGAATCTTTACCTTTTCAGAAAAAGAGGATGGTTGCTTGAACTTTTCTTTTAAACAGTTCAACAAAGTACTGTAATCGTCCTCTGGTGGTAGTGTTTCACTTTCCTCCACTGTGCAGATTTCAAGAGAAGTGGAGATTTTTTTCTTGAAAGCTGAAGAAATTTTGTTGGCTTTTGTGTCTAAGGCTCGAGGTCGGTTTTCAATGCTGAGTTTTTGTATTTTAACAGGTGACACACCCAATGTCTCGCAGATCAAATTTGCCTCAACTAAAGTTTCTTCAACAGGATGATAGAGATCATCTTCAGATGATTCCTCTTGACATGTTTGTAAATCCACTATTCTTTTCTTGCAGGAAATGCACAAACTTTTACCAGGAATCAATTTTAGACTTGGATTAAGTATTGAATACCTTGTTGAAAAATTCAGAGATATTTCTTTGAGACCCTTAGAAATGACTTTTTTATGTACACTGAATGGATCTGAACAAGTTTTCCCAAACAGGTGAGAGAATTTTTCCAAATACTTCTTCTCATGGAAAGTACAGATTGTTTCAATGTCACATTGTTGTAATCTTAGATTCAAAAGGCTTTGATTCTTCTCACTTAACTCACTAAACCTTTTTAAATGGTCTGTAATATTTCTACCATAGTCTTTCTTGTGGCAGTCTTCACTCAAATAATGTCCAATTGAACACTTCATTTTAACACAATCATGTAAAATAATAGAAAAACTCACTGTAGGATTTTCATTTCATACATCATCCAAAACAATGCACCTATAGCTATATAAAAAACAAAACAAACACTAATATCATAGATTAAGCATTATGTAAAAGAGTTGCGACAATAAAAAATTGCAAACTTTCATAGAGATTACATTCCTCAACTGGCATTATTACTACCTCACACTTCTTATTTTTTTTCTTTCTGTTTGACAATCTCATTGCTTTGCTGAATGAGAATAAAAACACGCCCTATAGCAATATTTTTATATTTGAAGGAATAACATCACTTATTACAGAGCCACTCCTGTTGTAGAAGTTTTCCTTGTGTGTTAATTACCAGTAGCTTTAGAAAGATTTTACAGAAGAGACATTATGCATTCTCATTAGGTGTTTCAATTTTCAGTGCAGATAACATTAATTACTGTTATTATTTTATTTATACACTGCATTGTATATAAGTGTTCGCAGATCATCTTAAGCATTGTGTTTTCTTATTTGTGTATTGTTAAATTAGCAATTCCCAATCTAAATAAATTCTAATTTTGAGTCAGTGAATAGTGATTTTCTGCTAAATTCAAAATTTTTTTTTGGTTTTAATTTGCAAAACACCCTCACCAATTTTATATATGCTAAAGTACCTCAATAGAACTACATTCTGTGTAAATGTTAAATTTTTCACATGTGTCCCACACCGTAAAAAATTACGCTGAAAATGGAAAATTTCAGAAATATTCCATTTTTAACAGCCTGTAAATATGAAAGGACACAAAACACCCCAATTTTCACCTATCTGCCACATAATACTAATACTGTAGTATACACATACAAGAAATCATTGGAATGTTTTATGTCCTTCATGGAAGGTTTTAGGCTTAAAGTTGGAAAAAAAGTCAATTTTGTTGGTAAACTTTGAAAAATAACAGAAAATATGTTAATTATCACAGCAGGAAATGCTTATAACAAAAATTAAACAGCATTTAGAGCTGAGTAAAATGTATGTTTTAAAAAGTTGTTACGATAAAAATTGAAGGAGATATAGCATTTTTCGTAAATGCTTGAAAATGCTGAAATCTTCATACGCCGCCATCTTCAAACAGGTGCCTAGACAAAAATTAAAGAAAATAATTTTTTATAAAATTGGTTTTGATCTCTCAAAACATGAACCAATGAATGGACAAATCTTCGGAATTTTTGAAAAACATGCAGCAACCAAATATTTTTTATTTGGTTGAAATCTCATGGAATGACCCACATAATTATAGTGAGATGGCGAGTAGGGAGAAAAAAAGTGAATTGTGGAAACATTTTTCTATAAACTCAAAAGTGAACAAAATAAAGCAGCATGTTTACATTGTTAAACGGTAATTTCTTGATGCAATAGTGTGATAGTCGATAATAATGCTAGTTTTCCGCAACAAAAACTTACCCATTGTAAATTACAATTATTAGACTGTAGTTCAAGTTGTTTACAATAACAAATATTTAAAAAAGAATTTAATTTAATTTCCCCTTTCAATGACTTAATAGTGTATTTTATATATTTTTATACTGTTATTATAACTGTATTCTCAATTTTACCTAATCTTGTTATTAAATTCACATGGGAATAAAAAAATTTTGTGTGCATTATTACACTTAAAAAAATTTCTTCATTATAATCGGTAACTGAATCGGTATCTGCCGATTATTGCTCTCATAATCGGTAATCGAATCGGTAATCGGTAAAGTCATATCGGTGCACCACTACTCAAAACCAACTCATACAGGAAACACCATAATATTTTACATAGGTTCAGAGATGTGTTTCAGAAATAAAAGATAATCAACAAAGTGGGAGAACTGTTCAGATGAAAATAGTATAGGTATTAAATGAGACGGTACACTAAAGGAAAAAAATTGCAAATACTACAACAAATCACAAATTTTCAACCACAGGGTGTGTCTTCTCCACTCTTGATGAAGTTTACAATGTCATTGAAAATTTAAGTAATTTTTTATACCTATCTGTAGTTTTTTTTTTTCCTATCTTTTTCATGACAATCTACTTCGCAACCACAGCACTGCACAAAATAATGTCTTGACTTTTCCAAGCTCAACAAATTATTAAGAAACAAACAAATGATCACTTACTTTATAGTTTCACCACACACACCACACATTCAAATAAATAAAAAATTAATATTATTACTTGGGCAAGCTAATCTGGGACCAAAGTAGTTTCAAACGCCTAACAATCCCTATGTAATGATTTAAAAATAAGACAAAGAGCACCATATTCTTATTTCTTGCCAGCTTGACAAAGGTGTGCAGTGCAATATTCAAATTAAATATTCTACAACTCACCCCTTCCAGCAGACAGATGCGAAAAAGACATTGATATAATTCCTCTAACCTTCTCAAAAACTTGAGAAGGTATACACAATAACTAACGGTATGGTTCTTAAACTCACCCCTTCCAGGAGTCCCGTACGGATCTCAGGGCCCTTGGTGTCGAGGGCGATGGCCAGCGGGTAGGGCATGCCGATCTTCTTGCTGTAGCTCTCGGCCGCCGCACGGATGTTCTTGATGGTGTCCCCGTGGTACTCATGGCTGCCGTGAGAGAAGTTGAGGCGTGCCACGTTCATTCCCGTCTCTATCATCTTCTCCAGCACCTCCACGCTGCGTGACGCAGGCCCTGGGCACACGCACAGATGGGTGACACTATGCTCCCACCAAAATACTTCATGTCAAATCTCTCTGGTTTCAGATCTCAGGGTAGCTAGTAAACAATGGATAAACAATTCCCAGATTTTTCCTGGCTACGGAAAAAAACATTTCCTGACAACTAAATTAATTTTTTACCAATGACTATTAAAAAATTTTAACTATTAGGAATTTACGAAACAGTATTAAAACTATGAAAAATCACAACCTTTAAATATAATATGAAAAAAAGAAAAAGCTAACTTTTGTAATAAAAAAAAATCATGTACAGTGACTTTTCATGAATAAGTCAATACATGGCAACCCATCATGTTAAATTAATTTATTGGTATGTGAAACTTAATACTAATTGTGTTACATCTATGTCTGCTGAATACAATGCCAATTGTTTCATTACAACAATACCAATACTTAAAAGGATGGTGGCATTCATTGTGGTCTATCAGAAAATAAAATATTCTGAATTCTAATGGTTTCACTAAATTTAATTTAATTTTTTTTTTATCCCGACTGTCGATACAAACACTATAACACCCGCCCCTCAAGGCAACGTCAAAATTCGTTTCAGGAAAACATTGCACTAATAATAAAACAGCGATTAAACAATGTATATTTAAATTACAAAAAAATATTGAACAGTCTAAATTTAAAATTTAAAAAATCACGAAACGCATTGTTTACATAATATGGCTAGGCATTCCTAAGTAGGTGCTAAAAACATTTCAGTTACAAAATAATAATGCTTTTAATATACAAGATATATTTGATTTCTAATAGGATTTCAAAATAACAAAAACTTGAGCGTGTTGTATTATAACACAAAATTATTTAATCTGTTAACGTAATTCCCAACTGTTTACAAAGTGCGTTACTGCCTTGATAAGCCACTAGCGCAGCCTGTTTTAATATCGTTTGCGTTTATTAGACATTACTGTCACAATATTACTACAGAAAACAATACCACCCAAAGCAACTGCTGACTTAAATCTACGCGAGCCAGTATCAGTCGCGTGAGTCACGCAGCAGCGGCGCCGCGTCGGCGCTAACCTGAGCCTGGTTCACAAGGTCGCGTGGAACACTAGCACGCACGGTTAACAGGGGTGCTTTTATGATTGCTCCTGCTGTTTTGAAGTTCATGACGCATATTAATACTTACCAACGATGCATGTACCGTGTTTGGCAGCATTATTCATCGAGAATCACAGCATAAAATGCTCAGTCACATCAATAGATTACAAATATTAAAAAAAGTCAAAAAATTATTTTGGTTTTTATGGTTTATGGAAGTGAAATATGGCACAGTTAATCCGCAAACCAGATAATCCGCAAACGGATAATCGGGAGTCTACTGTATATCCATACAGAAGATACTGACTGTTAGTCCATAACATAAATGAAAACTAGAAATAAAATCATAGCAAAGAATTTAATAAAAAAATTATGTAAACGCAATAGTGAAAGCAAATTATTATGATACGCACACAGTGCACAGGGAGCAGGCCTTGCTGTGATGTTAACGTCAACACATGCATCAGCACAAAACAGTAGGACAGCACTTCGTTGCAAGGCCGGCCTCAGTTACGAAAAAGGGGTTAGGAACGAGATTTAACAACACAGCCGCGGACCCGAGGTTTTAAATACAGCAGCCACGCCCAAAAAGGGGCCTTTTGTGGGGGCCGAGACAACGGAGCCCCGACGTGCTGCAGTGACTATGCCTCATTCCGCCTCGTCAAGAGGTCAGCCGCGAGACGCTTAGGTTATTTTAAGTCTACGTACTAGGCAGTAAGTACAAGAGGGGTGATGACTTCAGCTCATGTGTAATAAATGTTATCAAAATCAAAGAGTAAGGATAATGTTGTGCCTCTAACAGTCTGATTCCCCTCGAGATCCCAGTAGGAAGAGAGGGTAGTACCAAGAAAGTTGAGGCAACGACATAACAAAATGAGACAAATATCAATAAGGTTCATAATGGCTCATCAAATGGTTTTTTTCTATCAATGGTATTATTATTATACAGGTATCTCGCACTTCTGTAGGAGAGAAATTAATTCTAATTTTGGCTCTAGAAAAATTACTATTATAACATCACTATAATGAATAGTAAAAAAAAGTTTATGTCTCCCCGACTTTTGGCTGGAACTCAAAATCTCCCAATAAAATAAATATTCAATAACAAACAATTCACATTTTTTCACAAATAAAGCATTAATTTCAATAATGTGATAAGAGATTGTACCAGTGTGCTTGTTGATTTATGTGTAACCAAGCTGTACCGAATTGGTAATATTGTATGCAAACTAGTGTACAAAAGTAAAGTTTAATAATTTTTTCAATGGAAATAAGAAATTTCTTTCTTTTTTTTACCACCATATCAGAATATCTATGAATTGTTCTATTTAGGGTCTAGACTAATGCTAAAGATATGTACAGTAGGAAAACATAATTTTTTTTGCAATGACAAATATTTTAGAGTAATTTGATTTGAATATTAATTTTATTTCATGTGGTAATTGAGAACATGATAAACTAACATGTATGTATCATAATTTGAGTTTCCTTGATGTTTCAAGTCATTTTAGTGCTGAATCTCAAACCTCTGGTTGGTTAATTTCATTCCTATGACATTTCTTTGCTGTAAAGGTTATTTTTGTAAATTTTAACGCAATACTTCTCTTGCATTATTTGTCACAAATATTTTCAACAGATACTCGCTAAATTTATTATAATGGGCATACCTAAATTATCACTTCAGCTAATTTTTACACCCATTATATTAAACTTCCTAAACATCAATTGAACAACAAATGCAAAAGAGGCATCGGATTTAATTAGCTGAAAAAAGGCTTTAACTACTAGTAATGACGAGAAAATGAATTAACTAAATGTAGGGTAAGAACAAGCGGTAAGTGTGTGTATTGTTGTTTTTAAAAATATTTGATCTGAAAATCTTCACCATTCACAGGAAAAATGGTGTAGTTAAGCTGTATATTCGGCTGTTGCTATAATAATGATTAAATTGTGGTAAAATTGAGTCATCAGAGCTCAATACTATTTTAGAAAGCTCCTGAAAGATAGTACATACAGATAACCATTCAAATGAATAGGCCATAATTTTTTAATTTCAATCGAATTTCGTGTGAGTGTAAGGGCTAACATTTTCTAGTAACACTGATATATCGCTCCCTCATCAACACACTGATTATTAAAGTAACTAAGGGTTTATACTATTAATTAATACAAAATCAGATTGAAGATTAGTTCAATTGAACCTTCTTGACTTAGTAATTTAGCAAGCAGACATGATAATTCCTCTTGTTCAAAACATCTTAATATCCCAACCGACTGAGCCAAATAACTATCATGAAAGTTATATAATTTTTAATCTATTATACAAATCCTTATTTAATTGAGTGAAAGTTTTTAATAACAAATAGACAGCAGACTTTTGCTCACATGTGCCCACCATCAAGTTAAAACTACCTATAAATAGCTTTGTATTATTACTAGAGTTAAATTTACTATTTTAATGCTGTTTTAATTGTTTTATTTTGCACTTACTGATCCATATATTAACAAGTACCTAGCATTTGTGTATGTTCTGTGATAGTCTACTAACCATATTAAAAACTCAGTTTATATATTTGATTACAAACAAATTTATTTTATTCTATAACAGTTGACTAATTTACATGTAAATTATTCTTTGGAAAGTGAAACCATTAGAATTCAGAATATTTTATTTCCAGATGGACCACAATGCATACCACCATATTTTAAGTATCGCATTGTTGTAATGGAATAATTGGCCACATTTTAAAAAGAGACATATGAAAATCTCTATTGAGTTTCAGAAATCAATAATTTCTTTTAACACAGTGGGTTTCCAAGTTTCGACTGGTTTAAGGGTCCTGCCTACACGAGCACAAACACTGTGCGCAGAGCTGCAGGAAAAACAACGCAATTTGAAAACTACAAGATATCCTAGTGGGGTCTGTTTACAAAAACCATTTAATAGTTCACCGTGGGTACTTTTGATTTTGGATTAAATTTTTAAACTGTATTTTTAGAAAAGTTAAATTGGCTAAAACAAATGCTTTCAGAGTAATTTTTAGGCATAAAACAACCGGTACAGATTCTTGAAAGCACTTAAGGGTCTTGCATTACACCTTTATCTTTTCTCCACCTTATCATCCAGCCTCACTAACACACACACACCCCGACCAGACAGTCCCTTTAAGAACAGTCACTGTGCACCATTTCTTTTTACAAAAGTTTGCTTTTTTTTTTTAGATATATTTAAAGGTTGTGATTATTTCTAGTCTCTTACACATTCCTGAAAAGTGATATTTCACACTATATGGAATACTGCTTACACCCAAATCTATACCATTTCTATAATTTGTTGGAATAGATTTGTTACACATAATTTTATTGATTTGGAAATTTATCTATCAATACTACAGCACACAATTTACATTATAACATTATAATGGTATATTGCTCTGCATACTATTATGGTTGTGCCAGTTCATTCTAAGAAAATAATGTCCATTGAACAATGGGACTCTGCTCGCAAGACTTCTGGGTCAAACTAACAGTGTACTGCATGATTATGGTAAATATGTCAAAAGCTATAACTGGCTGAAGCTCATGATTTTGACAACCAGCGGATGTCACAAGGTTCACGCCGTAGCGCCGACCACTCACCAATGGTGCAGATGATGCCGGACAGGCGGACATACGAGGCCTTGGAGTCTATGTCCAGGGCGCACATATGGTCGAGCTGCGTGCTGGCCTGCGCAGCCTTCAGCTGCAGGGGTGGAACGTTGTTGCCCAGCGACATCTGACGGGGACCAGGTGAGCACAGTTAGCCACGGCACACCCTCCACGCCACACATCTTGTCCCTGTCACTCACATCACGATTGCTACAGTACCGACATACCTCCCACTGCAACAAAAAACTAACAATATTTAACTACAAAATTACGAGTGAGATGATCTCACTGCATTAGCCAATACACTGATCCATTAAAAATGTAGTGTCAACAAATTGGCAATAAAAGTAAACATTGAAAATATGAAATTTATATTTTCTCTTGTGAATTGATTCTCACACTAAAATCTCAGGGAATAGTAGACTTTTAGAACTCTTAACTTTTACACATAGAAATTTATGTCATGATTTTGCTTGAGAAAAGAAAACTTAACATTTAATAATTTGTATTTTATTTTTAATACTTTGTTCCTAAGTTAATATTTTTTCTTGATTTCATTAACATGCCATAAATACATAGGTATGTATTAATTTTATTAAATTCGTGAAACAAATAATGTTTGTGTATGTGCAAACCAGCTTCAAATATAGACTACTTGAAATAAAACTTCTGTTGCTCTGTGTATGAAGCAGTCGGCTATATTGGGGACGAAAGCCATTATTGTAGCCCTCTAAAGATGGCAATAATCCTTATAAAGTAACCTTATATAACTAAGTTGCTATAAATTGCTCATTATGTTCGATTACTTTGTCTTTTGAATTCTGGAAGGGACAGGTCCGGACCCCACAGATCTCCTCCCTATGGAGTCAGAATTCAACCGAAAAACTTTGGCTGAAAGTTATAAAAATATTAGTTAAAAAAAACTATGAAGTATGGTCTAAAGTGTTTTCCAGGGCTGATATATGCCTCTGAAGTTACAGCTGAACAAATGGTTTATTGCAAATAGTAGAGAAAATATTCAAGATGGAACATTAAATATATCTGAACAATTTTAAGTTAACAGTTTTACAGCCACCACAAAACTTGTTGCTGTTGTGAAAGGTTTACATTTTCATTTCCCATACTTTTTTTTTTACTTTTATTATCAATTATTTTTAAGAAATAGTTTTACCACAACGACAAATCTTGCATTGGTTTTAGGACTTCATGTTCCATTTTAAATACCTTACTATTTTCAACATAAAAACAATGTTTCAACTCCAAGTTCAAAGGTGTATGCCAGCCTTGAGATGCACTTAACCACAAGTCATATATGTTTTGAACTTACTTCCTAACTCACTCTGCATACTGAAGTGCAACTAGTAGCCTATATGTATTAAAATTAATCATAGTTAAATAAATCTTTTGAACTTCAATATCACCCTAACCAAAAAAATATTCTTCAGAACACTAATAAGAACCCCCATAGCTAAGACCCAAAAAGCGGCAATTTTATTTCACAAAGAAGAGCACATTGAGGATTCGTCTTTAATGACACCAGGCAAAACTTTGTATACATCAGTGTCTTCTGATAAGCTATCTCAAACTGTGGAAAAATACAGCTGACTTAATAACAGTCTATCAATGGCTTCCATCAGACCTGACCACACACAATCTTCCACAAGGCCGAGCAACTGGCGGTACACCAGACTAGGGCAAAGGCAAGATACAAGAGTCCAAGTATGTGCGAGAACAAGTCTTGAGAACTCAATCACTGCAAGGATCATGAAGTGTGTTTCGGAAAAATGAACACACTTGGAAACATCATACAAAATTTCAATCAAACATTTTTCAATAACCTCATGCAGGACTTAAATTACCCACACATTTTTATTTTTGACGTGACGTCTAATAAATCGATAAACGCTGGCTGCACCCACGAACAAGTGTCCCGTTACACACATTGTAGCATTTCGCTGTGTCCCATTACGCTCATTTTATATTGCTCTTTGCTAACCTGAACCTCCTAGCATTGCGACCGAGTCCGTGACGTAATTCTGTTTTCATGCATTTCAATGCAACATTTTCATTGCTCTTTGCTAACCCATTCCTCCTAGCATTGCTGCAGATTCCGTGGCGCAAATATATTATTTTTGACTGCATCTTGGTGTTGGGTAAGCCATTTTCCTTCACATCTTCCTTGAAACACTCCCATTCGTTTCCTACTTTTCCTATCATCGTCCTATCCTTAACAGAATAACAAAGATTGGAAGAAGTTAAATAGCAAACATGTATAAAAGTTATAGTTAAAATAATCTCTTCGTTAAAATAATAAACATATTTGAATTAATGAGCTCAAATAAAAGTAAATTTATCAATTAAAATGTAGATTTCATTTCACTCCTTCTTGTATCCATAGAAAATATTGACAATTCAATAAAAATGATTCAATTTTATTCATAAAAGTATGCAATCATTTTCATCAATGTTTTATGACGTCACGTTAAACTATCATCCGTAAACCGACTTACAAACCAATTTTTTGTTTTCACTTTAAAAAAATTTTTAAATGAGTTACAAAGAAATTCAGAGGATGTTTGAACATTTCTCTGTTTGATTTTAACTTATTGCTCATACACTGTTTCCCAGAAATAAATGTTAAAATTAAAATTTCAATGAGGCATATTTCACTTCAGCAATGAAAATTAGTAATCAGGATGAGAAATATTTATTATATATTTGTTCAACTTATGCCACTAAACATTCTTTTTACCACGCTTTTATTAGCTTCACCTGTATATATGTATGTATGTATGTGTGAATGGACTATGTATTAGAATGTGTTAACATTTATCATACATATAAAGAACCTCTGAAAATACAATATTATAACTTAAGACCTTAGTGTTATGGGGGAGGGGTGTCAAGAGGGTCAAATAACCACTAATTTCAAGCTATAGGTAATCACCAGCCTTTTTGTGTATCCATGACGTTGGGGCATGGTGGTAATTTTACCCAGGGTCAACTGTTACCCTAAGGGAGAGGAGAAGGGGTTAAGAACCCATAATTTCAAAAATTTTAAAACTCAATGCTTTTTTCAATTTTGAGTGTTTCCGATCCAAAAGGTCGGGTTATAGTTGAAAATGTGCCCCTAAATTTGGAAAATTTTTAAAAGTATATTCTTTTTGATTTAGTTTTCCTATAGTCATGTTATTGTGAAAAATTAAAAATGTGCCCAGGCTTCGTCTTTCTTACCCCTGCAAGAGGGGGGGGGGGGGGGGGGGGGGGGGGGCAAAAAAATTGACCCTAAAATTCGAAAATTTCAAAAATATATTCTTTCTGATTGAGAGTGTTTCTGAGGTCGAGTTATGGTGGAAAATATGCCCGGGGTTCAAATTATCTGGCCACTCTTCCGGTGTGATCAAGCGTATGATACGGACATTCCATCAGACCATGTTGATTTCCGCACAGATGGTGTACATATAATTAAACCAATAGTCATTTATTTTCCAGCGAAATACAGCTATGGTACTGCTGAAAGGCGAATATTGCCATTAATTCTGAGTTTGGGCATCTACCGTCCATAAAATGCAAGGCTGCACTGTATATTATGCAGTTGTGTATTTGGGATCGCGTCTCTTTGCTGGCGGACAGGCTTATGTAGCTCTTAGTTGCGTAAAGTCACTAGATGGTCTCCAAGTAGAACTTGATTGCTCTAACATAACAATATTAGTTTCATTAAAGTTGATGCATTAGCTGAAATTACTGGATTACATGAACATTAACTTTTTTTTAGGTTCAACGTAACAAATAAATATTTTAATCACTCATTTTTAATAATTATAATTTGTTTTAATAACTCATATTCAATATTTGTATTTTATTTTGGAACTAAAAAGAATAAAATAAACTTATAGTTTAAAAAAAAAATTTAAAAAAACTGTTATTGTTGAATAAACTAAAAATTAAAAAATAAAATTTAAATTTTAGCTTTTTTTCCAACAGCTAAATAATGCACCACAACTCTGTATACCTAAAAGCTTGGGGTGATCTTTTCTTTCATTTTCGTAATGACTATATCCTAAAATTAGCGATAGAAAATACAAGACAAATGATATGAAGCACCCCTGGAATCAAGAAGCCCCTCACTAGAAGTGGCCTGCCTGCACTTGCTAAAGGTAACTGTGAAATGTGATGTCAAAACTATGTCTTATGAAAAACTTTTTCTGATGAAAAACTTTTTCTGATGAAAAACTTTTTCTTATGAAAAACTTTTTCTTATGAAAAACTTTTTCTTATGAAAAACTTTTTCTTATGAAAAACTTTGTCTATTTTGAAGTTTTCATCTTATTGCATGCATTTGTAGGCCAAAATATAGGTAGTGTACAGCATACTGGTACCGCATCCAGATGTGATGTATCAGTTAACCACACGTGCAAAATTCTCAGGTCAAGCCGCCGCCCCCCCCCCCCCCCCCCTTGTAAAATTTCTGCAGATCCCATTTGCGAATCCTACAGATTTGTGCCCCTGAAACACTTCGTTACTAATTTTAAGTTCATTATTGTTATCACGTTCATATATTCATTTTCGTAATGACTATATCCTAAAATTGTTGTATTGACTGTCCTGAAATTAGTGACAGAAAAGCTAATAGAAAACATTGTTATTACTGATAGAAAGCACCCCATGTTTTTAGTTATACATAGTTGTGATGCATTACTTGTCTGTTAGACAAAAAACTTAAAATTTAAATTTTAGTTTTTAATTTTTAGTCCATTCAATGATAAAAGTGTGTTTGTTTTTAGTTTTTTAAACTATAAGTTTATTTAAATTTTAAATTTGTAAATTTTGATGAATATTAGTACAAGATATCCACACAAATATATAATTAAATTTCTGACTTTTGCCTAATTTCCCTGACCCAAATTCCAAATTTATAATTTTTTTTTTTTAATAATTCACCTATTTTAAGATTTTCTGAAAGAAATTAAGAAGATCCAGCCTCCATTATTCACATAGCTGGCATTGTTCTCACTCCACTTTCTTAATTTGAAACAGAACTTTGCTTTATGCCATTTTACAGTGTGAATAACTATGCACTAAAACAAATCTAAAAAAATATTCTTTCACAACCTGGGTGATGGCAGACTGAAGCAAATATTTTCCCTTAAACTACTGTCACTAGGGTATTTCCCAGACTTTCCCTGACCAATACCAAATTACTTGACTTGAGAACTAGTCAACCTAACAGTAGTATAATTTTTAATCTACTAAACACCTAACCCCCATAATTAACACAACATGTGGCTAACAACATTGCTTTTCATCATGTTACAGTTTTGAAGAGCATAAACAGATGTTTTAGCAGAATAAAATGTATTAAATTTAATATATACTTAAGAAACATACAAAAATAGAAAAACTTAAAACTGAAAATTTTAAACCATTTAGATGAAAGCTAATTGCAAAATATTCCTCAAAACTCATGACATCAAGTATGTCGCACTTTGCATAAACTGCATACCTTGTACATTCCACCTTCCTCAGACTTGGCAAGCGTGGAAAAATGAAAACATATGTCAAGAATATCACAAGATACAAATGATTACAACTGCATGTCAATATTCAAAAGAAAATTACATTCACAGTCAGCATCGGCAATGTGAGCAAATGTAGCTACGCACACAAAGAGTTGTTCAGATTAAATTTGTACTGGAGAAACACATTGAATGACATAAAACCAAACATTTCCAAATTCCAAAATATAATTCAATTAAGATACCACACCATACAACAGTCTACCTGAAAACTAATATACCACTTTAACAAAATAACTGTCAAAAATAAAAGAGTAAGATGTTTAACATTAACTAGGATAAATACAAGAATAACTGCCAATTAATTATTAATTCAATATAAATAAATATGCCCCCAAAATATTTTCAATGAGCCACCACCATAACTAAAAAAACCTGTGCAAACATACCTACAGCAAAACCTGTATTTGAAAAAAAAAATGGAAAACCTATTAAATTTGGCTAAGAATTTTTGAGATTTCAAAATAGTTTTATTTCAGCAAAATAAATTATGCAATTACATACATATTATTTTTAAAATTTTCATGTACAAACTGAAATATATTACACTTTAAAAATTGTCACAGATCAAAGAATGAAAGCTTTAGCTCAATTCTATAAACACTAACGTGTGGATTTAGACTTTTACCCTGAAAATAGCTAATATACATCCTGAACAACACTTAACAAGATTTTGAATTTTTATAACAAAATTCTATTTCTAGGTGATTTCCCTGGTAACACAAGCTCTTCATTGATGCAAAAATTCATGCAGGCAGACACATGAAATAAAAAAAATCAGTCAGAGCAAAAAAAAAGCTGGGTCATAAGCGTGCCACTCAAAACGTTTGTGCAAAGGAACATAAGAAAAAACTAATATTTTTGCACTCATATCACACTTAAGAAAGTGTTTACAAAAATTTAACAATGAGTCTGAATTAGACTGGAACTTTGGCCGCAGATTCATCATGAATAAATAGTAAACGTACAACTTACGATCTAGAGTGCTTCCCAAGGCTGGTATACTCCTTATGTCACACTATCTATAATGCAGTAACTGACAGGGGACAGGCTGATGCCTGTTACTTTTATCTTGCTAAGGCATTTGATACTATGAATCATTATTAATTTTTAAATTATCCAACATAGGTTTACGTGACAACTACGTCAATTGGTTTTCCTGTTCTCAACCTATCTATAAACAATCATTTTTCATCTTTATACAATGGTTTTTTCCAGTGTTCCTCCGGGAGTACTCTATCACCCTTCCTCTAATACTTTTATTAACAATATTTTGGAGGCCCAGAACCACTCAACAGATTTTATATCTGCAGATCTTAAAATCTATAGAATCATTACCACTTATTATGACTTGTCAATCCATGACAACATAAATGCTGTAAATCAATGGTGCAAAACAAATTTGATTACACTCAATACTATAAAACTATGATAACTTATGCCAGGAAATACCACCATATTAAATTTGATTACATATTAGATAACACCTTAATTTGCATTTCTTCCTCCATAAAAGATCTTGCCATCCTTTTAGATTCCAAATTATTTTTTCATAAATATATTGATTAATTATATTCAACTACCCATTAAATCCTTGCTTTAATTAAGTACATTACTTTCTATGCAACTAGTTCAGATTCCATTCTCTTTTTTGCACTAATCAGATCTAAATTATAATATGGTTCTATTATCTGGAATATCATTTTGTTATCTGATAGTATAGACTCAAAAGTATTCAAAATTAAAATTATCCAACTTGCACGTATCCAACATTGACTTCTTTTTCTGATCACCGAACCTATCTTGGTCTTTTTTGTACTGAATTGTTGTAATGCTAAAATTAAATGTCTATGAAAGTTCTGGTTTGATAATCCCCAAGTTTAACAGTATTACGATCAACCTTTCGCACTCTTCAAAACAATAGTGATTTTATTTGAAGACTGCCATGCCAAAACGTTGTAAGTGCCAAACCGGGCGAAATGTGTATTCCTGTAAAAATAGGTTGTAAGTGCCATGCTTTTTCATGTGTTAAAAATTGGTGACGATTGTGGTGCTCCAAGTGGCAAAATATGTTATGTGAAACTCAAAACGTTGTAAGTGCCATAGTGCGAGTGCATTCACATTTTTCCTTCTCCTGAACATTTTAGTCAATGGCACTTACAACGTTTTGGCATGGCAGTCTTCATTTATAGATTGATTTCCAATTTTAATAAACTCTATTTTGAATCTGTATATTAGTCATTTGTTTAAGTCAATTGCTACAATATTTCTGTTCTTGTCATTGGATTTTTATTGTATCCTTGACTATTTGATGTCTTAGATGTTTTACCTACTGTCATACCTCCCTATTGTATTGTTTTGTATTGATTGTATGTATTTGGTGTTTTGTTTATTTGATGTGTTATAGTTATCTGTAATTTTATTTGTTTAGTGCCCTCCACTAAGGTTTTACCCCGTTAGTTGGCTTGTAACAATAGTGAATAAAAAAATTAATAAAATAAACAAATAAAACATATTGACATACTCAAAGTTCCATCTTAAATCATTTCTATATTATTTTCAATAAAACAGTTCTTCCATACTAACTTCAGAGGTGTACACCACGAATCACTTTAGATCATTAAGTCAGATAAAAATGTGTACATAACTAATTTTTCATGATGAATGTGTAGCCAAAATTTGTAGGTTAAATTGGACTTGCCTAAATATAAACAGTACTGATTCATAGATCAAATCTAGACAGTTAATTTTTAACATACCGGACTGTGTGCACAATTCGAGATTTAAAATGTAAACCATAAAATTAATTTTTTTTTAAAACTTCCATGAACAAATAAATGATTATGGATTAAATATATTAATGCATAGTTTAGTTTCAAGTAAAACACTCAATATGCAACCTAAATTCCTTAGCACTCAAGGAAAAAAAATTATATTGTTAACTGTTTCATTTAGTCTTCTAAGTTACTTTCACTTTGTCTAGATTCTGCCATATAACTTGTCAATTTAAAAGTTGTTTGAAATAGTATCAGTAGTACCAGAAGTACCAGTTCTCTGTCACTTGCAAAGCAACACATTATTTGCTTATGAACAATGAATCACATGATGTTTACAGAAACTTGACATAATTACAGGGGTAGAAGGGTAAGTTCTTTGAATAATTCTTCTAATGAGGAGGATTGATTTTAATCACTATTTTGGACACACACCATTGTTTTTTGCACTGTCAGAGAAGACCCAAAAAAAAAAACAGACAAAGAAAGATTAATGGACAGACAACAAGCTATCTGCTAATTTTGGCTTGTTTTCTGTGCGCTTGTGTATTCCATCTTTCTTTGTACGTTCATAAGGTATTCTGTTTGACACACACTGAAAACTAGCAAAGGCAAAGTGTACAAAATAGTCATTCAAATCAGTAGCAGTAGGATACATGGACCCCTGGCAGTACTTCTGAAAACTGTGGAGTATTAGACGCAGTTACATGACACACTACACATTATTATTTTTTGTTGTTGGTTTTTACTTCCTTATTTTTAATATTGTTTATTTTATTGAATAACTTGCGGAGAGCAAATCCTCTGTCCTTTAAAAGTTTGGACACAGCTTAGTACACAGAGCGGTGTGCACAGAATAAACAGGAAGTTGTGTCAGCTTGATGAGAGCTAAAGGTCCTGTCTGCTCAAGACCCAGTCATGCGCCAGGATAGGTTTTCAGGTTTTCACATATTAAAGAGTATCAGGTACGATTCAGACATGCTTGCCAATACCACTTTCAAACAACATCCACAACGTGCATTGCAAACATGGCTATATAGTACAATAACCATTACGTACTGTATAAGTTTAAAGAGTGTTTTTAATGTCAGGGTGTCTACAAATATTGAACTAATTTCAATATTCTTTATAAAAATTTTTTAGTTAATTTATATCACAGGGTGGTTTTAAAATTTTTAATTTTTTAACATATATTAAGGCAGTCATTGATAAAGAAAGAGAAAAAAGAAAAACAGAAAGAGCAAGATTAAGGAAAAGATTGAAAGAAAGAATAAAAGAAAGAAAAAGTGAAGGATTAAAGAAAAGTATAAAGGATAAAATAAGGAAGAGACAGAAAAAGAAAGAGAAAGCAAACAAATTCAAGAGAAAATGTTTTTAGGTTAGAAAGCTATATTATTTTCCAGAGATAATTTCCACATGATATTAAGTGGACATTAAACTATTAAACATAAACAAAGTGACTTGTAAAATAAAATTTGTACAAAGCTTCTGGACCAATCCTATATTTTTATTACGAATTGGACTTCCTTGATAGTACGTACATGACTGTTCAAAAAATTTAAAACTAGAAATTAAACATACAGTAAATTTCTCTTTCACTTTTATAGCCTTGTCCTCTTTGTAATGCAGTGTAGATTTTGTTTGAAAGTGATATTGTGAAAAAGACTGAATTTGGTCTAATATTAAACATGTTAAACCTTGTCCCAGTGCATTGCTGAGTGTCTAGTTAGATAAGACCGTTACGAACCTGCCCACGACGTCCCATGGACAGAAACTATTTTCTGGCTCATTTTCACAAGCGCATTCTCTGCATCCGCTTAACATAGCAAAAAACGGTATGGCAAATGCAAAAAAAAGCTCAGTGTAAGCAGCAAGACAACGATTCTCTCCAACAAAATCTTGGTATAAGGACCTGCCAATGCTTATGCTGTTTAAGAATTGGTTGACATATTACTACGTAACCTTCAATCGGATATGCTTTAATCTGGATAAGAATTTTGAGTTTATGAATGTGTTAAGCATGGGGCAATATTTATTAAAAAGAATTTATTTTTAAGTGTTCAGGCTTCATCTTAGTAATGGAAGGAATGATTTATAAAAAACTGCTGGCATACACAAAGGGCCTAAATGTGAGCAGGTTATGGCATATGATGTTCAAGTAATTGAGAGAAAAACAGCAGGGTTGTATGGATTCCAATATACTTTCATTCATAACCAGCTGATATAGCTTTTGGCAAAAACCTATTATCCACAAAAGACTGTTACATAACATTAAAATTATATGAACTAAACAGATTCACACAAATTTCAAAGGCTATTATGCTAAATAAACATTTTCTACTTTTATTCCATTGCATTATAGCTGAAACAATAATAAAATTGTACTTACATTATAATTGCAATTTTAAAATACATAATATTTTAGACAATTTCACAAAGCACTCTTATTGAAGTACTCCATTACTTAATCTAGCTCTTTGATGGTTTGTGAAGATAAGTATATTGCAATTAATTTCGTAAACAGGTTTTAGGTGTTGAAACACACCTTATTAGACTGGCACACAATATAAACTCTTGGGTAAATGTGTTTTAAACAAGTCTGAATACCGATGATTTAAAAATATCAAGTTAAGTTGCTTATTTGTTGGTTACATGCACTTGCTGCTGATGAAATATTCCCGTTCCAAAATACTCCACGATTTCCAAACAGGCCTACGGTTACATTCTTACATAAACATTGCCAACATTTTCATCACAAAATAAAAATTAAACTAAAAAAAATGAAAAGATATGCATGCACTGGCCTTCTAAACAAACAAACAAACTACACAACACAACTGCCCAAAAGATTTTTTTTGTAGAGGAGAAATACCTGTTCATCAAAGTCATGTGCTGTTGACCACACCATCCTCCTGCCGACCAGCCAATGGAAAAAACAACCAAACGAATTAACGCAACCGCGGCCACCAAGGGCTCTCACAAGCAATGTCGGAGGAGGAGGGTTAGTGATCAAGATCACCTTGCCCCGAGCAACAGTCGCCACCAGGGGCCGGAACCTGCCCACGCCCGCCAATAACATTCGGGGTAGCAATCCACAGACGCTTTTAGCTCGGCGATGGCCAGGCGCCAGAACTCAACCCGGCAGAAATAGCAGTGCAGGCAGCACAGACTACCACAGCAGTCATGGCTGTCGTCGCTCGGGTTGCAGGTAAGTGCTGACCGGTCACCACTTATCAGCAAGTTTCCTGCCGGCTCAGCAGGCCAGCCGCTCGTCCTCAGAGCCCGACATTCCATACCTCCGTACCGAGCCTCTGTTGTTCACATTTCAAGCACCCACTTACCACCCCCTCTTCCCCACCAACAACTTCAGTCATGAACATAACACACATCAAAAAATTTAATTTATAAAATTACAAATAAGAATAGCTTAGTGCCTCATGAGAAAAAATGTAAGATTTAACAAAATATAAATTTTAATTTATAACTACATAGGTAAAATAATTTTTGCCTAACTGCACAAATGGAATAAATGCCTCCAAAATTCAAAATTTGTGTGTGTGTGTGTACACACACACATATATATTGTAGCCAATTTTTTTAAAATTAGAATAATTTAATTATGGCACACTATTTTATAGTTATGAAAATAATAATTCACAAAAAAAATTTATTATTTTGGATTTCTACAAATTATAAATAATAAATTCTAAACATAAAATGTCCACCCACTTGGTCTAATAGCTAGCACTTCTAGTGGGCCAAAAAGGCCAGGGTTCGATTCCGGCCAGAGAGGAAATTTTTCAAAACCCTTCTCCCTGGATTTAGGACTAGGTGTTTTGCGATATCCCTTAAAACTTCATCCCACGGATGGCAATGGTAAAACATTGCGGAATCATCCTGTCTTGGCAAGCATAAGGGCATCACAGCTATCATCACCGTGGTGTTGCCTGTGCTCAAAACAGCCCGAAATGGGTAAACTAATCATCATGTATTTTACATTCAAAACGTTCTTTCTTTGGGGATAACTATAAGTGCCCAAAATGTTTTCAAACATAGCTCCACTTTAAAGTACTTACTATCTGGCATGTTTTTACTAAATAAAAACCAACCCTTATAATTTTTTGATTTAAAAAAAATTATTTATTAACTTAAAACTAAATTAATTTTCCAACAGCATAAATACGAATGATTCTAACTTGTGGACGAACTATTCCAAAAATGTATAATGTTAACAAGTATCCAATAAAGTTTGTCACACTTTAGACCTCTAATGCTAGCTCAAAATTTGGCCTGAAGTGGACATCCATGAACACTTGCATAAATAAATTGGGCACTGATAAATCAAGTTAATTCCAAAGAAACTGTTACTGTTGAAGATTCTTTACTGAAATAATGTCTCCGATATAAACTGATATTAACATAATTTTATTCATAGTCATAGAAATTTCAGTCATTGTGAAAGCTATATTTCAACCACCCAAACAAGTACATGTAGGATTTACAACATTATACATAACCTCTTCACTGATATCTAAACCAATAAATTTACTGTTTTCAGGTACCTAGGATGAATATGTAAGTATAGTTCGTGGTTAAGTCCTGTGGTTACACACTAACTTACAGTATGAATCCGAAGGACTAAGTCCTTAAAACAAAGCCACTATCACTTAAGCCTTGTATTGGACTGTTACCAACGACTGTAGTCGAAAAATTCTAGATTCAAAGTTCCAAACCAGAAAACAGGTTGATTATGTGTTAGTGCCCGGATCACAGCAACAAAATTTTCTCTTAAATTACATAGTAGGTATAGGTATGCTTTAGTGAGCCCTTGCCCGATCGTAACCTACCGGTAGGCTACCTCGTCCAGACAAAGGCTGCCTGAGGCTACATGCAGCTGCGTACCACTCGGAGGACGGAACAAGTGCACGGCCTCTTGGTCAATCACAGCACAGCACTCATAATACCATAGCAGGATAACATTTCTGACCTCTGGTAGCGAGGCATTTTTTGACAAAGATTACACTAAGAAAAAAATCACATGGTCTGGTGACCAATTTTAACTAATCACAAAAATACCTTTATTTACCAGCCAATACAGACGCACAGCAACAGCCGCCCGACACCTTCCAATGCTTTTTCCCCCACAGTTACCAAATTTTCTGTCACTCTCCCTAATTTCCTTCTTACGTAACAGGCCAAACTATTGCATCAGCTTTCAAAGAATCATAGCAAAAACCAATTAATTACTAAAGAAAATTACATTAATATTCTCAAGTATGAACAAAAACAAAATCATACTTAAAAAATATGTTCAATCACATACAAACTTAGATTTTTCAACCACACAAGTTTAAAAACAAAGCCTACTGGCTTATTTATTACAAAACCACAAATCTTCAGAATAACTTGAAAAGCATGAAATAATATAAATTATCATTATAAAGCTTATAGCAACCATAGGAATACTTCTTAAAAGATATATTTCAATTATAACAGAAAAACTAACCAATATGAGACAACAGAATAAACAACATTAATTAAACCACTTAGTAAGTGAGTAAGGCAGGTTCTTGCAGCATTACAAGTTATTCAGTTATGTTCCAAAAGCTCAATCAGAACCAATACTATTATTTATTATGTTGTTTAAACAGTTTAAATTAACTTTACTTTCAGCAGTATATAGAGTTACACAAAGACTATGACTCAGTTATACTAGAGCTATTCCTCTGGGTATTTACAATTATGTATCTGTTAATAAACAAGGCAAAATCAAGTATAAATTCCAATTAAAATTAACATTCAAATATTTGTAATTTAAGTACAAGTGATAGTTTGAACAATTACATCACTATTAAAATAAAATTGTGAAAGAATTTTGACAATTATTTGTAGTAGAAAACTAAGATTCAGTTCAATACTTTGTAAGAAAGTTTATATGTACGAAACTCCAATATCTTACGCAGTTTACAACAGTATACGTCAAACGTGACTCAGTTTAAATTCTACTGACCTCCTTACTAATACCTTGTACTAAAACTGGATTGGTTAAGCCAGATAATGTTGCCCGGAAGAACTTCCACCTTCACATGTCATCTCAGCACCCTGGAAATAATTATGTTCCTTCCTTAAGCAGTCTGGGTACTGAAGAATTAATACTCTGGAACGGCAGCCACCCTTCCTTCGGCTAAGGTTCCAATCCTAGGATCAATGTCAGCTTTGGACTTTGGATATGAAGTAGTCAATTCCTTCAATAAATATTCTGGAGCTCGTAGAATTAGTAACCCTAAACTGGTTTCTTCTTTTAAGTTAGCAGAACTACTGATATATTCGGTACGGTTTATCAATATTCTACAGAAACTATCACAGTTAGATTCCAGTGTAAATATTCGTTTGACGAAAACAATGTGCTTAAAGCTTAACAGTTCTTAAATTTATCGAAATTCTTCAAAAAGCTAGTCATCCAGCTATAATTAAATATTGACAATTAATTAATATCATATTTTCAAGTAATTTTTGAGTATTATATTCTCAAAATCTAGATCATAGTAAAACAGCTTTTATACCTCAGCTCCCTTCAGACTAATACTAAATTAATTTTCAAATTTACTGTTTTTGTTTGTAGTGTTGGAACACTGTTTTTCTTTATAAAACCTATGCTGAGCTATCCTAATCGGAACAAAAAATATAACGACCAATCACAGCAATCCTTACAAATTTGCGTATATTCACAATTTTAAGATTGTACTTCAAACATTTTCTAAATATTTAAACATAATGAATACTTGCTGTCATCTTGAGTATCGAATAAAGATAGTTCACTTATTAAAATATTAGTTAAAATAGTGAAATTATTCCATTTTTTAGTTAATTCAATTTTGAAACAAATTCACATCGATAGTTGTAAATAATAAACTTTTCCACAGCAAATATTACATACTTAAAGAAACAATACTTGACTCAGAATGAAATATTATATGGACTAAGCAATATTATTAACTTAGTTCCAGATATACTAGTTACTATGAAGTTTACCATTATTAATACATATTTTACATGCTGTAAAAAAATCATTAATTAAATATCCCAACACAAAATATAAAAAAACTAACCCAATGTTCCACTAAAATTCAAATAATTGGTCAATCATCTCGAGACATAAGGAGAAACTTGCATTCAGTTGTACTTAACAACAAAAGAAAAACAAATTTATGTAAAATACAATGTTGTTTTCTCGCACAGTTAAATTTTTGGGGAAAACCTATTTTTACCAATAAAAATGTTGTTGCCAGTAAATTAATGAACCCTACAGAAAAACTATTTATATCCCCTTTTTAATATGAAACTGAGTTAGCCATGTATGACTGAAAATTAAGTATATCATAGAACAAAAATTTTGCTCATAATTTGGACTCGTCCCAAGGAAATGAGCCTTCATTCGAAAGTCTCCATGGGCTAGATTTTATTAAAGCTTTGTGAAACCCCTACAATTACAGCGAGGGGCAACCCTCCAAAGGTGAAAATTGGACTTTGAATAATGTTCGCAGCCGGTATGGATTATGGATTGCGCTTAGTTGTGGTGTGTATCTTCTATGGCACAGCAGTCCCCCTCACACTGTGTACCGCAGGCCCGTCACCTGGTTCTTTTATTATTCATGTACGAAGTAGTTATAAAGATTATCTCAACTTAAGAAAGATGATAGAAATAAATTTAATTACACTTAGTGATGACAACCAAGCAATTATTTATTACATAAACTATCGCGGAGAACTGGAGACGGTACAGGCATTTATATTTTATAACCACGAACAGAACTATAGTTCCATTCCTGTGATTTTTGCCTGTGAACGGAACTTTTTAAGAACAACTTTTAGACCCCTGTAGTAAATAGAGCAAAGAATTTAATCTCAAAAATAAGAAAATGCAATTTAATTTTGTGTTGCATCCACTGTGTTATATTTATGTCAGAATAATAACAGAATATTTAAAAGTCAACAAAAGCACATGATTATTTAACTGTGCACCAAACTCACCACTATTTAGACCCTTAAAAACAGAAAGTGTTTCAACAGTAGCTGCCTCTCTGTGACTGAACTACAATTTCCAACACACTTCAGATCACTCGGCGAATGAGGAATGCTCCAAAGCATAAACATTTCTGTGTTTACTCCAAGGTACACACACTGGCACTTCAAGAATGCACAGGATAATTACACAACAAAACCCTGGCTTATCTAGCCGAATGAACAATGTCACAACTAACGATCCTATCTGTGGTTACTGAGCAGATCGTGCAGTGAAGACAACTTGCGAGTTTCTTGTGAAATTGTTTTTAAACGGCACGTGCCGAAATACAGAAAACGTTACAGCACATGAGCCTTGGTGAGGTAGAAGCACACTTGCTAACGACAAGTTCCTGATATGTGCCTTCAGAATCACCAAGTGTAAGAATAGGGATGGGCTAATCAAATCCTCAAACACCATCAAATCTTAAATGTTCAAAAGATTTGACATTCAAGGAAAAACATTAAACATTCAAAGAAAAATATTTGAGGAAGGAAAATTCACAATTTCAAACACTAGCTGCTGTATAGTTTAGAAGGAAAACATTATTTATATCTACATAAGCTATCAAAGAAATTGTGTCTGCCTCCAGCTACAATGCTCTGGGAATTTTTGGCACTATAGGAAACATTTATAACAAAAAAAGTTATTTGTAACCTAAACACACACAATTTAATATTAAATGAGTGTAAAGTTTCTTCAAAACTAAATTTCGAAGTTTTTGCTCGTACATAATTATATTTCTGAATCTTGAGATGTAGAATAGGATTTGAGCTACACTTAAGAATCAGATTCAATATTAGTTTTTGTGTAAAGATGACTCATCACTTATAAAAAATAATCAAAGTAATTATAACTGATATGATAAAGAAGTTATTTTTAAAAAAATAATTCAACTTTAATCATTTATATTACAAATTTCTTCACCCTACTTTACAATAGCGGGCACAGATTCACCTAAATAATACATATGAAAATTCACTATTTGAATAAATGCCTTCAAGAATGAAGCTGTGATATTTTTTCCTGTTTAGTAGTAGGAAACTATTAAGCCCATCACTTATACAAGTAACTTCACATTTAACAACAGTTCAAAACATGCAACATCTAAAGGCAATTACAAAGTTTCAGTTAAGTGGAACATGTTTTGATGTTTAATAGAATTTAATTCTGAATTTTTAGGTACTTTCATTAACTTTTCAAGATTAATTTCTTACGGTTCTCTCTCTCACATGCCAAATGTGTTATTTCATTTTGTGAATTTTAATATTGTTTCAGGACACCTTTAAATACAGCATGTCCATCAATGAATGTCCCAGTTATAAATTTTAACGGTATCAACTGTAAGTGGTGTATAGAGGGTTGGTTCAAGGTCACAATTAAAACATAACTCAAAAAAGTTTTAGATAAGTGCATGTGCGAGTACTGCTTTGTTGTTTTCCCGCTTGCAGCGCCCCCTACACAAAATGGCGACACCTGATCGTAAAGAGTTTTGTGTTCTGTATTTTAGTTCAACGTGTTCCCCATTGGAATCTCTTTGTACAAGAGTGGTTGAATGTTGAAGTTACTGACCACTGGATTGGTCATAATGGTACGACAGAGCTTTTTGTTGCTGGCCTCCACGTTCATCCTGACATAACAATGTGGTTTTTTCCTTTGGGGCTTCATGTAAGATTGTGTCTACGTTCCTCCACTACCAAATGATTTGCCAGAGTTGAGACACTGAATTGAAGAGGCTATTGCTTCCATTACTTCAGACATGTTAACCAAAGTGTGGGAATAATCGGACTGTTTAGATGTGTACTGTATAACTAAAGGAGCACATATTGAACATTTGCAGGAAAAACTATATTAGTTACCTTTGTTGTAAAAAGTCTAAATTAAACTGTTATAATATACAACTGAAACTGGGACATCCTTTTATGGGTAACCTGAATATATATATATATATATATATATATATAGAGAGAGAGAGAGAGAGAGAGAGAGAAAGAGAGAGAGAGAAAGAGAGAGAGAGAGAGAAAGAGAAAGAGAAAGAGAAAGAGAGAGAGAAAGAGAAAGAGAAAGAGAAAGAGAAGAGAGAGAGAGAAAGAGAGAGAGAAAGAGAGAGAAAGAAAGAGAGAGAGAAAGAGAGAGAAAGAGAGAAAGAGAGAGAGAAAAAGAGAGAGAAAAAGAGAGAGAGAAAGAGAGAGAGAGAAAGAGAGAGAGAAAGAGAGAGAGAAAGAGAGAGAGAAAGAGAGAGAAAGAGAAAGAGAGAGAGAGAGAAAGAGAGAGAGCTCTCTATACCTCTGTATATCTCTCTCCATCACTCTGCATTTCTCTATCACTATCTATCCCTCTCTATTCACTCCATCACTCTCTGCCTATCTCTTTCTCTCGCTTCCTCCATATCTATATCTCTATCTCTCTACCTTCTCTCGACTCGCACGTCACCATTATTATTCGAACCTTAGAAAAGAGGAACTGACAAAGTAATTTCTAGTAACTATCCGATACTAATCGCGCATCACTTTAATTTTTGCTTTAAGGGTTGGTATTATCAAAATTCACTTGTCCTTGTGTTTTAAACATGGAGGTAAGAAATAAGGGAGTTGGTGCATAAAACCTTTGCCATTTTAATACTTGAAGTCAAAATGAGAATTAGCTCTAACCTATTTTTTTGGTTCTGCATAGCAAAAATATTTTTGGTTATAATGAAGTCTAACCCTAATTTCATATTTGGTTAAGTTGATTACTGTATAGTGAATTCTTGCATAGTCCAATATGATTATTGATAGCTTGCCAATTGCATGCAATGCACACGCTGTCTCATGCCTAGTGAACAACAATTAATAGCATACATTCTTTCGTGGTTAGTCGGTACCACACAATGGAATGGCGAGATTTCACCAAGAATAATTAATTATGCTTTAAGGTTTTGTTTTATCTAAATCTCACACACAGTGATCTTCCCCTTGTTTCGAAGGTCAAGTGTGCAAAGTTTCAACTCAATCGGATGAACGATGCATGAGCGTATAGAAGACAAACACACAAACATTTATTTTTATTTATATAAGACAGTAACAAAAAGTTATGAAAGTGTTCTTAATTAAGATCACTTAAATTACCTTTTACAGCTTGAAAATAACATTTAGTAAAAATCTGATGAGAAAATTTTAGACAACGAATGAAAGAGAACTATTTTTAAAATTTTACAGAAAAGCCCTATGATAGTAGTAATGACAAGAAAATTATACAACAAACGGTAAGAGAGACCAAGCCTCAAGTGATTTTTGAGGTTCAATACCACATGTATTTTTCATTTACTTAATTTTTTGAGATGATATTGAAGGGAAACCAGATTACTTATCAACACTCAAGACTTAATCAATACATCGGTAACTTAAAACTATAACAGTACATCAATACAATGTCATCACATCAATTCTTGCGCAAAGAGTACTTCAAAGGAAACCGCTTTCAGCAGGCAACAGCTTGAACATAGTGCTTTTATCACCATATATAAACCAAATGATTCCCTGCTTTGCTCAGAACTCTTACAACTAGAAAATTAAATATTTACAACTTATTCAAAAGTATGGTACTATAACTACCACACTTAAGTCACAAAAATATTTAGTTAAGTCATTGTAAATCTTTTAAATATCATCCACAACTTTGTCTAAAACCATTTTTGATATGACCAACCCTTGCGGCGAGGGCCAAATAAATTTGATTAATTCTCCGTTTATGTGAGTAAATGTGTACGTTATCGAAGTTTTCACTAGCGACATAGCAAAGCCTACCACCTGTGCCAGACCAACACCAAGCTCACAAGCATGGATGTATATCTCAGGGGGAAGGAGAGCAGGGAGGCCCTGGCCCCCCTGACATCAAAAATCACATCTGAGGGGTACTTGCTCTTGCAAACTCGGAACTGTGAAATGGGAATGATAGATGTAATACTGCTGGTTCCCCCCTGGGAATCCTACAGATTTTTGCCACTGCTCACGATGAAGCCATTCTTATCATGCATACACTTTAAATTATACAAAAATTGCTGGATATATTATTGCATAGACAACATTCTCATCATTTTGACTGCCAGAAATATGCAACAATATACAGGTTTTCAATCATTATGGAGTATTTGTGAACATATTAGGGCATGCAAGAAAACCCCACTAAGTCCATAAACTGAAGTTATGAGAAAAATGGATTTTTGTTTAAAATATCACTTGTTTAAAATAATGTATAAGACTACTAAGAATGTACACAGAAAATTATGTACACCTGCCGAACTGCCAAATGAACAAATCTGCTAAAATAAAAACCTGGACTAAGTGGATTGTCCTTGTATGCCTAAGAGTGCTTTGAAAATAAAATTGCCAGTATGTTTCAGAAAATTTCCGGAATGTTCTAAAAGAAACACAAACTTAAAAATCTACCTGCACCACTAAAAGGCTTTACATGGTGTAAAATAGACACTGGTAAGCAACTATAAATCATGTGTACCTATCTGCCCATCTGCCAGAGAGATTGCAAAACCAAAGCAATTTATAAAGTGCATACATTGTACTTGAAGATAATGGGCTTTTTATCAGTATTACAAATATCCACTGAAGTGAGAGGTTTACCTTGAACTCAAACTTTTCTGTGTAAATAAGAACTTGACAATAGCAAAGCCAGACAGATACAAGTACAGGTGTGCACACAAATCTGTAATAAAACTTCCCTGACTTTCCATGACCAGAATTTCAAATTCCCATGACTAATTATTTTTAAATCATCTGATTATTTGCAAAATTCTAAAAGAAATAAAGAAAACCTAGCCTCCACCATGCCCAAAGTTCAAAGCTAATATTGCATAAGCCATTTTATAATGTGCATAACTTTGCACAAAAACACCACTTAAAAAAAAATTGTTTAACAGTCTGGGTGAAGGCAGATTGAAACATACAATTCCCCTTCAAATTTCTCTTACTGGGGGGAATTTCCACTGCTTTTTCAGGATTTAAAGTACATTCCCAGACTTTCCCTAACCAATTCGAACTTCTCTGATTTTTTCCTGATTTTCACTGACTTTCCAGAATGTGAACACCTTGAAGTAGGTTCTGCTTCATATGCATTCCTGTAAGCACCCTCTTTACGAATTAAATCTACAGGTATTTCCCCGTAATTTATTGTATTCACACTGCGCTAGCCATCTCTAACAGCAAGGTCATTAGAGGCAGTGTCAAACTACATATTCATATATTTTGGGATGGTATTGACTATGAGGTAGTATTTGCTTCACGTGATTTTTTTTGGAAACCATGGAACATAAACCACGCTGCCCGTGACTCAAACCAGAGTCATTGCAACTGCAAAGCACAGACACCCGCTAGATCCATAAAGGAAATACTTTTCATAAAAAAAGTAAAGAGTTACAATCAGTGATCAAATACACAGGCACTCTAAAATACTAATAACATGTGTAAATATTTTCTTAAAAAATACGGAGACAAGACAGTTTCTGAATTTTCAGCTCTAACAAATCAATTGAGAAAAACGTAATCATTTATCACGTTATATCAGTGATGAATTCATAAAAACAGAAAAAAATCAAATTGCTTGAACAGAATTACATCTTCAACAAGGAACAGTATCTTGCAACAAAATACTTGCTAAAGAAAGGAGTCAGTATGGAAAATATTAACTGATGCTATTTATGAATTTGATAAATGAACTTCAAAGAAGTTTTGTATCATAGTTTATTTTCCCATCCTTTATAATTGTTGAACACGTAATTCTTGCATTGCTGAAATTGCAATTTTAACAATTCTTGAGCATAAGTTTTTTCCATAATTTTACCCCAATCCTATTGATCAATTAAGTTCACTACAAAATCCAAATTTAAATATTATAACATAACAAAATCAGGTACATTTAAATTGACTATCCCAAAAAATAAGTTACGTTAGGTACTAAACATTTGTGCCGTTTCAGTGCCACTTTCAGGCACAAATGTACGATTTTAAATTTAATTTGTACCTTTTAAAGAAGGAAACCAAATAATAAATTTGCATTTTTTTATTTAATTTAATTTTGTTTCCATTAATGTACACTCCGACAATCTTGTGCAACCCAGTGCACCTGCGCTTGTTCGCAGGCTTCAATTAGATACTGTTTGCTGACGATTTGCGATCGCAGCATCTCGGCCGCGGTTCGCGTCACGTTTTCTCCCTGTAACAGAATGACTTTTGTGCTAGCGAACGATACCCCAAGCCCACTGCTAGCAACTTTCATTTCTCGGAGGCAAGCATTGTAAGGGTTTTGCCATCACGTACTGGACTAGGTTACAGCCAGCGGCGAAGCCTCGGAACGGTCCACATGACGCCTTTCCCAGGCGATTTAGCAAATTTAAACCCCCCTCCCCTCATCCCCCACCTGTGGCTTCACGGGAACTCCAACCCAGAGCATCGACCCCCAGTGAACCCAGGCGGGGACATTGTCTCTTCAAGGACTTTCACCCTTGTCAAACAGAGCCCTCAGCGAAGTCTAGCTGCGGGAAAAATCCCTAACCTTGCTCTGAGCGCTGATCGCGAGCGCGCCCACTGCACTCTAGCGGACGTTTCTGTGACCCTCCAGGCAGGTTCTCGTCTTGCCCCCCAGAGTGCACTACTCATCCCTCCCATAAGAGACAGCTTGTCACAATCGACCTTGGCAGCAGTTGTAGTGCGATTGCGATCTTAGTTCGCCGGCGACTCGCGTGAAAGCGCGGCAAACATTTTGCAGTCTGCTTCGCCCCTTCGGCCGTTCCTGGACACCTTCGGGCAATCACCACCCCCCCTTCTTTGGTTGGAGGCAGTTGCTTCCTTTAATTAGGCACCCCGACGCCATTTTTTGGTGATTCGGCGGGCAGCCTCTGGTCTGTGCGGACCACACGTCGCAATTCGCGAGAGTAAATCTCCGTTGTTCGTCCAAGACTCGACACTACGTCATGTAGTCGCCAACGTCAAGGCATAGAGGCCTCAATTTTCTTATTTTCAAATTTTGCTGCCCGCAATAGTTTTTTGCTAATCTAAATTATTTCTTTATCTCTCAACATGACTACCGCGACCTTCCGTGCCGCGAGCTGCCTTCTCTGCTCCTGCAGCCAGCCTACATGACTTCAACCCGCTGTTTTGGGTAAGTGGTCGTCATCCCTCCCCCCCCCCCCCCCTTTGTTTGCCTTTCCCTGGGCATAGTTTTGCCCAGGCTTAGCCGCCTGTTAACCAGTCTAAGTTATTTGGGACTTTGGTTGCAGGCGGGGTCCAAAATCAGCCTCGAGGTTTAGCTCCAAGTTAACTCCAAAATTAGCCGCAAGTTAACTCCAAAATTAGCCGCAAGTTAACTCCAAAATTAGCCGCAAGTTAACTCCAAAATTAGCCGCAAGTTAACTCCAAAATTAGCCGCAAGTTAACTCCAAAATTAGCCGCAAGTTAACTCCAAAATTAGCCGCAAGTTAACTCCAAAATTAGCCGCAAGTTAACTCCAAAATTAGCCGCAAGTTAACTCCAAAATTAGCCGCAAGTTAACTCCAAAATTAGCCGCAAGTTAACTCCAAAATTAGCCGCAAGTTAACTCCAAAATTAGCCGCAAGTTAACTCCAAAATTAGCCGCAAGTTAACTCCAAAATTAGCCGCAAGTTAACTCCAAAATTAGCCGCAAGTTAACTCCAAAATTAGCCGCAAGTTAACTCCAAAATTAGCCGCAAGTTAACTCCAAAATTAGCCGCAAGTTATCTCCAAAATTAGCCGCAAGTTATCTCCAAAATTAGCCGCAAGTTATCTCCAAAATTAGCCGCAAGTTATCTCCAAAATTAGCCGCAAGTTATCTCCAAAATTAGCCGCAAGTTATCTCCAAAATTAGCCGCAAGTTATCTCCAAAATTAGCCGCAAGTTATCTCCAAAATTAGCCGCAAGTTATCTCCAAAATTAGCCGCAAGTTATCTCCAAAATTAGCCGCAAGTTATCTCCAAAATTAGCCGCAAGTTATCTCAAAAATTAGCCGCAAGTTATCTCAAAAATTAGCCGCAAGTTATCTCCAAAATTAGCCGCAAGTTATCTCCAAAATTAGCCGCAAGTTATCTCCAAAATTAGCCGCAAGTTATCTCCAAAATTAGCCGCACGTTATCTCCAAAATTAGCCGCACGTTATCTCCAAAATTAGCTGCACGTTATCTCCAAGTTTATCTCCAAGTTTACACCAAAATGATTCCTTCTGGACTTTAATCGACCGAAACCTCCAGTGCCAGGACACAGGATATAATTAAATTTCAATGTAATTGTTTCTTTCTTTTGAGCCTGTGAGCTCACTTAAAACCAGTATTAAGTTCAAGATGTATTATGGTGTTACTTTTATATGTATTTTGTTGCCCCAGGGCTCCTTCCATTTTATAATCAATATGTTTTAATACCAGTGTACTTAAAAGATATTAGTTAGTTTAGTAAAAGGGCACTTATATAAATCAAACCACCAGTCTTGTTATTTCATTATTATTCATCCCCGATCCACATAGCCTACTAGAGTTGCTAGGAGGTTATAAATAAAATTCTTTTGTACAACGTCTGGGCACCTCTGTGATTGTTGTTATTTTTTTTGTTTTCTGGGCTCATGCTTCCAAGGCCTTAATTTAATTATTCATTTTTGAGGGTTTACCTGCAGCCCAGCGTTCGTTATACATTCAGTTTCCATAAGTCTCCATATAGGTAACAAAATAAAAAAGAAAATTACATGGCATTAGCTAAGCAATATCATGGTTGACAACTTCTATATTTTTTTTAAATTTTGTGAACACAACCACCACTGAGTGACTGAGTACAGTGAGTGCAGCAACAGTTCCTTTGACAAAAACCAGTCCATTACAACACCCGCAAACCCGTCACTACCGCAAACGCATTGGAACAAGGCGCTAACGTCTCAGTCAACACCCTCCACCTCCCACCGCCACAGTGAACAATCACGAGAGTATGACAAGATGCATTATAATCTGTTACCGAGGTCGCTGAAAGCTAGCACAAGACGCCATGACTTGCTGCCTTGAGCAGGGCAACGTTTCCAAGGAACCTGTTCTCTCACGCCATGTTGATTGTTCAGATTCCTTGTAATTAGTTTTATTTCAACTTTATTTACATAAATTATTCACAATAGACTCCTTTTATTTTATGCTTCATTACAACTTTACCAGAGATTTATCAAATGTTACATCTACAGGATATCTATAAATACCTGGTGAATTTATTACATGAATAATTCAGGAATTTAATTAAAATTTTCTAAATTATTATTTTTATCACAAGGTCAATTTTATACATATATAATAAACAAAATTAAACATAAAACAAAACTGATCTATCTCCAGGAATATGCAGATTTTTGTTTCAAAAAACTAAGACTTTCCAAATAAAATCTACATGATTTAAGTTGAATGTCTCAAACTATTTATATTTAATGTGTGAATATAAACTGAAATCAGTCATGCTAGCAAAAGCTAGCTGGAAATTTATGTATCGTAACTTCTATCACTGTTACTGTTCATTTTGGACTTTTTCATTACTTTTCTGGCCAGTCCTTCAGTTTTATTTCTTTTGCATGACTTCCATGGCCTATAAACACCCTGCTTTTAAGTGTGATCACTTGAGTGACAGTATACAGGTGTGATATATCACTTAATAAATATCTGATAAAACATTTTCAACCAAACTATACTGCAAAAAACATATTTTAATATTACGCTCTTAATTTAGTAATAATAAAAAAATAATGCAACCAAAATAAATGAGGCAGACAATTTGATTTTTGATTTTGATTCACACCTGAGATTTGCCTGTGCATCTCACCTCTTGCCCACATTAACCACCTAGATTTTCAGCAAAGTGCTGATGTAGGGTTTGGTACATTTGTTAAATACTTTTGGGCACAATCCTGCTATAATTCTTGAATTTATTTTACAAGATAAACTTGCCCTGAGCATTACTAATTAACAAACTACTAATATTTATCATTTTCATATTTTATGTAGCAGTCTGGTAGTAATTTCTGAAAAATTTATGGAAGTTATATTTGGGGGGGGGGGGGGGGGGGGGTGACATAAAAATAACTATTATTGTAATGGTGCCTATCAAACTATCCTGAGTCAGTATGCAAAGTGGTGTCAACCGAAAATGATGAGTGTGGTTTCTCTGGCAGTTCTCTGTGTTTGACTGAGACAATGTGTGTAAATGTGTGTAAATGTGTGTCTAAGCCTGTAGTGTGGTGTGTGTGTGTGTGCGTGTGTATCTTTCGTGTCTTCTTGTGGTGTCTATGTCCGTCCGCCAGTTCCAGTCCATGCGTCGGTCCCTGTCAGTCCGCTCGTCAGTCCCTGTGCGTCTTCCCCTGTGCGTCCGTCCCCGTCCGCCCGCGTCCGTCCCCGCCCGTCGGTCCCTGTCCATCCGCCCGTCGGTCCCTGTCCGTCTGTGTCTGTGCATTTGTGTGAGTCTCTCTGCATCTGTCTTGCACGTGTGTGCATGTGTGTGTGGGAGGGAGGGAATTTTTGTCCACTCATGACCTGAAAAAATGGCCCATTTCACGAACATGCTGCTTTGTTTTCTACTCTGCAAGAACGCAGCGGAAACTTCAGAGCAATATGTTGTTCGTGAGAATCTGCCATTCCGTGTCACGAGTGCACTGAAGACACACACAAAGAATTGCCAGAGAACCACATTCGTCTTTTCGGGTTCTGCCACTTGACACAATGGCTCAGGAGATGTCTAACAACAGTATCATAGCGGCGAAAACTGGTGCTATTCTATAAATACCTGATGCACAATATTGATTATGGTTATTTTTAGTTAAACAGCAATACCTTGAGAAAATAACACATGTCACAGCAAGTTGCACCAAGTTTCCCAAACATTGCAGCAGATTACAAAGAAGAAATTCTCAGGGTTGAGTTTCTAGGTTTCAACAATTTCAGGGCAATTCTCCTGCATATCAGCACAGTGTTTTATTCTGTTAGTGAACAATTGTACGCTGTACAGACAATATATTTCCTTAATAGTTATACATAATCACACACTGTAGATGGTGTCCGCAACTTTTAATATACTGAAACTGACAATGTTGGATCACTACTTTTTTATCCATTTTGAAACTAAAAAAATTACTTATATCAGCATTTTGAAATACTAATACGTTGATTCTTGAAGTGGGTTACATACTTAATATGTGATTTTTAACTTTGACTTTTGAATTATCAAGTGCTTGCTTAACTTACCCTCACTAAATGAGGATCACCATATTTTGAATTATCCCAACATTAATGAATTATTGGTGGTGAACCAGTGGTACCAACTAGTTAGATATGTTAATTTTTTTTAAATGGATACAGTTAATTTCAAAGAATTATAAAAAAAAGTACATTGGTTAAAGGGGCCCTCACACTGGCAAAAATTTCATTTAATATTTTGCGCAAAATTGTTGAGCTCATTTTTGTACAACAATATTGAATGGTCTGGACCCCTCACACTACACAAAAATATTGTGCAATATTTTGTCAGCCCCCTCACACGGCACTCTCGTGCTATAAAATATTGACGGGTCTCCGCAAAACTTTTCTAAACTTTCAGAAAACTTTTGAACACTCCACAAAATATTGAACACCCCTTTTTTTGCGCAATATATTTCCTCACACTCTCAATATTTTTGTACAAACACAACACCTTCAAAATATTGAGTGAAATTTTTGCCAGTGTGAGGGCTCCTTCAGTAGGTATATTTAATTTTTTTTTGCAATGTAAATACTACCTTAATGTGAATACAGTAATGCAAATTTCTCTTGTGCTTTAATAGTATAGCAGAGACTTTTGCAACAAGAGATATCCCTGATCGTTGTCACCACCCCATGTTTTCTTGAAACTAGCTGCAACTTCATCCTGTGGATCTCCAAAGAGCCTTAGAAATATAGTGTAGCCAATTTTCAAAAAAAAAAAACGTGACATGTCAGCTTATTCCTTGCAGGGACAAGAATTTTCTACCGAAATTTGTTTTCCATTTCAAGTGAATATTTTCCTATTTTGTTCAATATTCTTCACACAGCAACGGTCTCAATGTGAGGCCAGTGACGCGAGATCATTGGAATGTAAAAAGCCTATGGTCAAACAATTGAGCAAAGTCAACTGCAAGCAGAACCAATATTTGTCGTCGTTAGAATAATAATTTATTGTTACCCACTAATCTCTGAGATGGAACATTACTGTAGCGTAAGTCGCGATATCTACAAACACTCAGCAAACTAATTCCCGGGAGTAAATTACTACAATCTAGCTTAACACTTATCACCTTATCACTAAGCATAGTTCTAAATTACACCGACAGCAAAAATAAATTATTGGATTCTAGCCTTATACTATCACCCGTTGATCTAGGAAACAGAATTCTAAATTATACCGGCAGCGATCATACCTTAACCTATTAGTCTTTAAAGTCCGTAACTTAAATTTATGACATAAATGCACACAAAAATATTAGATTCCTGAAATATATCATACCTTTATTTCAATAAATTCACCTTCTTCACACCCTTACTGGGCAAATTTTTAACCACTACTTGTAGATCCTAACCCCACAAGGCTAAGTTCGACCCGAATTACTTGAAGGCGTAAAGGACAAGAAAGGTCACGTCAAAATACTCACAGCTGCTTTAACCATTAAATGGGTAGACTATATAATTGTAAAATATTATATAAAGACACATAATAAATATTTCTAAAATATACACCTACTAATAATTTATTTCAGTATATCTACAATCATAATTAATAAATTTAAACAAAAACAATTTGAAGTAAAGTCTTGCTACTGTACCGATACACGGCCCACATGTATAGGTACAAATGGTCAGTAGGGCATATTTAAGGACATATAAACGGTGTTTGAGGGGGCCTCAGCAACAATGGCCCGCGGTGTTGGTAAATACCGCCTTCTTTCCCGCCGCCCGCCGCCGGATTATTACTTTTGATATTAATTTAAAGTATTTAAATTACAGTGGAACTTATATTCAATTTACGTTTTTACGTATTTTAGAAGTTATGAACTACGGAACTCCCGTTAAGAAATTGAGTTGAGAATTCGTGGCGATCGGTAACCGCCTGAACTTGAAAACGGGCCAATAGGAGAGGCCGCTGGTGACGCTCTGCGGAGGTATAAAAGAGCCGCCCGGCGATTTCTCGGGGAGCACGTGTCGCTCCGTGTCGGGAGTTTTCGCCACCCGCGATTCCGGGCTGCGGAATCGCGACAAATACATTGGACTTTCGGTATTATTAATACGGACAGCTGAACTGAAACTGTATTTATCGAATTCGCCATCGCGTCCGCGGTACGGGAAACAACTACACGCGCGCCGGAACTTCGCCTTGTGTGAGTGCTCTGGTGACCTAAAGTGTGTGGTGCCTACTGGTGCATCTCAACGCACTCCCTGGGACAGCCGTCACACAGACTGGAGACTGTGGGGCCAGCGCAGCATTCGCAAGGTAAGGCATGGTCGCCTTGAGTCGGCGCCAGCGCATTGTTGGACTGCAAACTCCCCTCATCTTACACGGTGATTCCCGCTATGAGACGTTATCGCAGAGACTGTGCCATCTAATAGTAACTGTCCTTGGTCCCCCCAGAGGTCCTGGGGGTAGAAATAGCCTACCGACAGAGTTTTAGCCCGGAGCAAACCCCACCATTCTTTAATGTGTAGACGGCATCTACGTGTATTGTTGGAGACCAAAAATAGATACTGAATTTTGAATTGGATTGTTGTCGAGCCGGGTGCCCATCGTAACGTCCTGCATTTTTAATAACATTTTGCTAGTCACATTGTGCCTGTAGAGACTTTGAGAATTTTAACAATTGCCAGAACCTGCCAGTTCATATGTAATTCTAATGTTATGTTGTTGTTTTGTCTTTTTTTCTTCTAATATTATTAAAATCTCTCGGAACATCACCCGCGACGCCACTCTGCCCGTCGCACTCCGTACAGTTTCAGGAGGTGCTCCCGCGGATTCTCATTGTCACTCCCTGAGAACACCGGCAATACAAATGGCGCACTCACGTACTGCAAGACTGGCCTCTCAATGTCCGCGCGCCCGTCACCCCGATCACATTCCCTTTCGTGACCTCTCATGTCCATATCGTGAACACACCTGGCTTTTCCACTCACCCCACACACTATGTCCTTCACGTCACTGTTTCCGGTGTCCAGTTTGTCGCCCATCTCCGCCTCGAAGTTTATCAGATTGTCCGTGTCCTGCTCTATTTTCGCTCCCGCCATCATTATGAGCGGTGCTACTGATTCGGAAAGTAATGTTAGCCGATCGGTAATACAATCTGCGGCTTCCACGCGGCGTTATCTCGTGCTGACAATCCTTGCCGTGCTGGCGTCTCAGGTTCAAGCCGCTCCCACGTCGCGTTTTCTCGCGCCGTCTCCGGTGTGCGTCACTACCACGTCGCGCGACCGCACCTGCTTCCTCTCCGCGCCCAAACATGAGAGACACGACCTGGCCCCTGCGACGCCGTTCACGTGCGTTCCGCGCACTATGTATTCTGGCCACACTAGTTGGGCGCAATATGTCGTCCCTTCGGCCTAAAGTCCCTTGGTACCCGACGATGCTCGCCCTATGGAAGTCGTTTTTGCCCGAGCAGCTCCAGCCGGAGAGTGGCGAGTTCAGGCCTAACGTGGCCAGGACCGGAATATGTGGGACAGGGAAAGGAGTTCAGGGGAAGTTGGAGATGTTGACTTAGGTAGTAGGAAAAAGACGTCTTGCCCGGATTCGTAGACGAGATTTATCAAGGGAAAACCTATCGCAGCCTGGCCGACCACGTCGTGAGACGGATATTTCTTCCACGCCGCGACCTGGACTCCCTAATTACAATAATAAATGAAAATGTGGTTCTGTAGGGCCGCTGAAGACAGCCCGGTGATATGATAAGCTGATCGTGATACTCGACCTTACATGACATGTTCGTGACGAGTGACTTCTCTGCTCCACGCGGCAGCTAGACAGCGACTGAGTTCTCCGCTAGCCCGTGCGCGCCGCTACGCGTGGAGATGGAGGGGGGGAAGCAGGCCGGCGCGGGAGAAAATGAGCTCGCGGCAGGCCATCAGGCGGATCTACAAACTAACACATGCACTGAAATAACATTATATGATTAGTTATAAAAATACAAATACAAATACAATTATGAATACAATTACAATAGATAACATAACATAAATATGTAGCCGTCCATGAGTGGTCCTTAATCAGACGTAGGGCGCACGCAGGTGCGTCCCTTATCTAAACACTACACCACTGCACTGTGCTGCACCAAGGGGACAGGTGCCTCCCTTAGGCACACGTCGGTGGACAGGTACGGCATCTATGTCTAGGAGGGCACGACGATTGTCGTCAAAGTAATGCTGAGAAATCTTCTCCAATTGAAGAGTTGCTGTCGTGTTGACGTCGTCCGACCGAAGGCCACCCCAAAGCCCGACCTGCAGCTGCCAGTATCCGACCCCGCTAACGGAACACACCCCTAGCCATGGACCACCCGAGTCAGGCGAGCATTGAAGCAACAGGTAGAATCAAGGACCATGCCCTAATTAATCAGCCACCTCGACCCCAGTTCATTAGAAATCAGACACAAATTAATAGTAACGCCACTTTTTATTAAAGACCCCGCCCAAGGGAAGTGCGACGTAGGAGTGTCCGAGTAACTCACATGTGAAATTACGTGAATACATTTGTGAGTATTCCTCTTGCGGCCTTTAGCCTAACTTAATTAGAGTATTGTGTAATGTAATTATGACCTCCCCATTTTTTGTGTATAACTCGCCACTGGAGCAGTCAACAAGTGATGAACAGTCTCTGGTGTGACTCGTATTAATCAAACTTATTTTAGGTAAACTTGTTAAATCTAATTTTTAGAGAGTATCTGCAAATTAGGTTAATCTTTATTATTTAATGTACGAATTTACAGCCACTTTCAATATCTTGTTAATTAAATAATTTCCGAATAATGGAACTTTAGAAACTTTGGCACAAGAGAACACAGAGGCCTCCCCTCGCGCCAAGGGCAAATGCCAGTACCGAGCGACTCGTGGACCGGAGCGGACGTCCATCCCACAGGGAGTCTTCATCCTTTGTCTCCACTAAAATTCACTACTGGTAACTATAGTCATTAATTCAAATCCTTTTCGTTGCTTAAACTTCCAGTGCGTACCCGGTCATTTTTACGGTGTAGGGCCTAACCCAGCCGCTTAAATATAAACTCCCCACACGAAGTATTACGCGGGGCAGTTTCAGCATACGGCACGGACCGACTCCCGCCACCAATGACTTTTTGATAATCGTCGAGTGCACAGGCACCGGCAACAATGACACACAAGACTTGTAACTAATTTAACTGCAAGCCGCGGTCCACACAGGTGGACCCGGGTACCGCCGCCTTTGCAATTTTCGGGATTGGCCACCTCCAATCGACCTCCACTTTAACCTCGACTGGCATGAGGGTTTAATATTAGTGACGGCACGTCAGAGCGCCCAGTGTCAATTTAATGTAATTTCGTAGTGTAATTCAATGTGCATAGTGTAAATGTAAACTGAAATTGTAACTGTTCGAACGAATTAAATGTCCACACCACACACTCTGTGCGCGACGTGTTACCTACAGTACAAAACCGAAACAGTGTGTGTTATTGTGTGAGTCTCTCTAACCCAGCCAGGAATCAGCGTGGTATGCTGCACAGGGCCTGTAACGTGTTAATAGCCAGGGATCCCTCCAACCGCAACCATCGCCGATGGTCCTAGTGGGCTACGCAGGGGCATTCGCACCCAACGACCCAATTATTGGTTAGACACAGAGCTAGCCTGGCTCCCTCCCGGACACATTTTTATTAAGAGCCAGTTTTCCCTCTAGGAACCACGCCCGGTCTCGAACACGAGAACCCGGACGACGGCAGTGTAAAGACATGGCACCATCACTTTCTTCTGAAGTAGTATCGTCCTGATTATTTTGCATATTTAAACTTGTTTTTTATCAATAGCTTTTTCCACACATTTTTTTAATAGAAGCACTTTCATCTGTCCATTTTTCTGAATCTACTTTTTGCTTCGTTTGTCGGAGAGTTCAGGTTTTTCTTGTTTGTTTTTTTTAATCTGCTACAACACAATCTTCTGTCAAATGGTTGCACGGAGTAACAGTCATCTCCTTCTTCTTCCTCGGCTTTACCAAGTTTCCTTTTCACGAGTGCTTTTAATATATTCTTAAAATCATGTCCAGGCTGATGCTGAAGTGTGGCCATCGTTTGCCTGAGTCACTTTTGGTTAGGGTAGGCACTCGGTGACTTTGTTCCTGAGGTGAAATTCTGTCGCGGCCTCGTCTCTGATGAAGATGTGGAGACGGGGTGGACGTCGCTCGGTCGTTCGGTTGTCGTGTTGTTTGCCTGGTGCCAGCTCTTGGGTAGAGCAACCTCACACTCTGAGGTGGGAGTGGACCTTTCGGCCCAGTGCAGCTGACCGAGGACGTGCTTGAGTGGAACAGGCCTTCGGGGACGGGAGGTAGAAGGAGTCGCTAGCGGAAAGATTAGAAGTAGGAGAGAGGGATGCCCGCAGTCTCACAAAGAGTCGCTAGCAGATGGGTACAAAAAAGAGGGAGAATGAAATGGAGGGAAGGGAAAGGAAAGCCCACGGTCTCACTAGGAGTCGCTAGCAAAGGAGGAGAAGGAGAAGGAGAAGGAGAAGGAGGAGAGGGAGAGAAGTAAGCCAATTATACCACTATTTACTGTGTTGGTAATAATTCTCCCAGATTGGCTGGAAGAGAGGAAAGCTGCCTAGGCCGCCGCCGATTCATCATATTGCCATCCGGGGCAGTAAGCGTGGGCGAGGCCAGAAACCGAAGTTTCTATAACTCGCTAAGTGAATAGTAAATCAGGTGCACCCCACACTGGTGAAGAATCATTTGAATCGACGGCAGGGGTGCGTGTCTTGTGGGAAAAGTTTGGCACATGGGCCTGTATTTGCGCTGGTAGGTTGTGTAATGCTATAAAACATACGTGTAGGTACCTAATTCGGCGGGGGAGTGAAGCTCCCCACCAGTTAGATCGGCTAACTGGCATGATGTAATGTCGTGTTGGTGTGCATTAGAGGCTTGTCTGTATGCTGTAATTTCAAGTGACCTAGTTAAACTCGGGTGTGGCGTGTACTGTAAAGCTGTGCGAGCCGCTCCTCCGAACCCCTAGGAACACAGAACAAGCATGGGTAGTTAGCCCATATGTACATGTAATAGGTAGTCCTGGCCGACACTCGCACAGGCATATCATCGTGTGGTCGTGTTGGTGAACGAAAGAAAAATGACATGGGTTAGTACACTACTTGCCGCCTTAGGGACCGAACTATTGTGTTCCAAGAAAAGTTCAGTCAAAGGCAGGCTAAGCCAAATGCTGCAATATCTAGCCCCTATGCTGTTGTCGTGTAAACCTGAAACATAGGCTGCAAAGTTAGTAAGTGGAGTGGTCATACTGTTCAGGCATAAGCCCTCATCACATTTTTGTTTTTTTGCTGCCTAGGCAATTTCTTTTTTTTTTCCTAGCCTAAGTTAATTCTAAGTGTGTAGGGGAGGGTCCAGGTTAAGGGAGGACCTAAGTGTGTCTCAGGCCGAAGCCTATACACTCTACCATGCGGGTTTTTAACCATGCAGGACAAGGGTGCGTGCATTGTGTGCTTATTGGGGTTTACTGGCCAGCCATGGCTGCAATTGGCGCCATGACTGACGCCCCATTGGTCGCCTAGCTTAAAAGCTAGCTAATGTGACCCAGGTAAAACCTGCATAGACACAGGGAAAACCCTGGGCCGGGTCATGCGGGGATCGATTATCATGCATTAAGCAAGCAGGTAACTACTGGACAAGAGGGAAGAAGGGTCCAGGTAAGAAGAGTTGGAGGGGCTGAAAAATCAACCATGCTGGAGTTGGGTACTTGGGCCTTGCGGCCCGCATTTAAAGTTTGGGGACTCCTGGGTTATTATTAACCAGGGGCGCAAGCGCCCCCAGGGGCGGGCGACTTCACTCGTCAGCCCAGCCACAGCTGCCCAGGCAGCCACAGTTAAAACAGAAGTGGGCAGATGAGCCAGTAAACCGGCTCGAACTGCGGGCGCACGGAGCGAAAGGCAGCCTGACGTTGCGCCATCTTCATCTTCCTTCTTCAGGTCAACAGCAGTACTTTTCAAGCCAGGGTGGGGGGAGGGAACCAACCTCGCCACCCAAAATCCCCGAGACGGTTTAAGGTCGCGCCGCTCGAGGCTACTGCTGCCACAGATACAGCAGCCCCAGTTGAAGGTTCCTGATGTCTTCCTTCAGAGTTCCGATGCATTTCAATTCCGTTGCGCGCGCAGCAGTTCACAGCTCCGCAAGTTCCAGCCCGCAGTTCGTCTACACTTCGCATTTTTTCAGCACATCGAGCTCCATTGCGGTGCCTTCGCCGACGAAGCTGCTTCCTGCCACGCGCCGAGCTACATTCAGGCTACCTTTCACCCCGATAGCCGTAATAACGACTACACAGGCCGGCCATTGGTCCGCGGACTGATATTGGTTAATCACAGCCACCCCAGCGAGATTGCAACTCTCGAGCTGGGCTCCTGTATCCGCCACCCGCGGGACGCGGTCGGTAGCAGTTGGCGCTGCTAGGCCGCCCCCAGCACGCACACAAATCCCGCACGCACTGCCAGCCTTCGGTTATCCAATAGGGTGCAGAGAACTCCCAGCCAACAGCACACGAGAGTGATGCGCACGCCCCGAGAGACGACCACCGACCGCTGCCTAGGCTTGTTAGCCCGCACGATTTATACAGTTTCCTTCTACAATCGTTTGTGTTAAAACTTTACATATTGCTATCCCTTTGGATGTTTTGCATTTACAATGTTATTTACAAGGCTACGAAATATACTTACACTACACACTTAATCTTCATAAATATTTACAATCATAACATGTCTTAACATAACTATAATACATTGTTTGTTCATATTTACAACTGCCATCTGGTGACGAGTGGTGGCATTACAATGGCCATGGCCGGAATGTTGTGCCATGGACAGGACTGTGACCCGGGTTTTAGTTTAAATAAAGAGGAGGTATGACGTCAATTCCGCTCTTTTTAAATCCAGCCTTTAGGTCTGCAACAGTTTTGTCTTCAAGATCAACCAATGTCTTCTTCAGAAGTCTATGAAACTGATCTTTCCTTATAGGCCCCTTGAACTTACACTTCCATTCTCTAAGTTCTCTGCACCATGCTGTTTTCAGAGGGGTAAAAAATTCTAAATCTAAAGGATATTATAAATGTGTACTGTTTGGCGGTACAAGTATGAACCGAATGTTGTTAGAAGGTGAATATAGTATGTCCTGGGACACCGGGTCCAGGGTCGAGATTCTAGGATTCGTGGCAGTCATTTTGGAATACATCACTTCCGATTGTCATCTTGGATTACATCACTTCCGGTAGTCATCTTGGATGACCTTGACCTTTAACCCCAGTAGCCATCTTGGATTACATCACTTCCTGAAGCCATCTTGGATTCTGCCATTTTATTTTCTATAACATTTCACCATTTTGAATTATGACATCACATCCACCATATTGTTTCTTCTAGAACATTCTGCCATTTTGAATTATGATTTCACGTCTGCAATCTTGAAAATCCATAGTATTAACCTATATAAATAGAAAATATATTTTTAATTTTATAAAAAAATTAATAAAATTTTAATTTAAAATGTGATGACTTCATAATCGAGTTCCCCACTCCTGCAGGATGCAATTTACGTTATCTTGAAATTATCATCGAGCACCCCTCTCTTGCATATTGCACTTTTCGTTACAATGACATCATCATAGAATACCCCACTTCTGTGCATTACCCTGACGTCGTCTGGCCGACGACCACCCCAGAGCCCGACCTGCACCCGCCAGTATACGCTCCCGCTAACGGAACACACCCCTGGCCATGGCCCACCCGAGTCAGGCGACCCGAACAGCAATTAAAGACAAAGCCGCGGAAACCTGAGTAGACAAGAGAAGAACCGTACCCATTCCTCCTGAAACATTAAATGAGGATTTTAGCGACAATAAAATCTCTTCCAGAGACACCCGTTTGGAGTCTAGCGTAATGAGGTCACGCCTGGCGCGAGAGAGGCCGAGCCTCCCTCGGACGCCATGCCAGTTCGGCAGTTCAGCGCAGCTCATGGACCGGGGTGGACCTACGTCCCACGGAGAGGCAACATCCTTTGTCTACATTGAAAGTAACGTCCGGTAAATATAGTCACTAATTAACCAAACCCCTTTTATTACTTAACCTCTCCGTGAGTACCCGGTCCCTTTTTTCGGTCCCGGACCTAATCCGGCCGCATCAACTTAAGGACACCCCGCACCACACTTGGTCAGCGGGGCTGCTCTTCAGCATACGGCACGGGCCGTCTCCCGCAACGTACAGAACTTTGTTTAAGGTCACGCGCACGGCGCTGTCCACAAACCCGCAAGGGAACTTGGACAAACTTAATTGCGGTGCGTGTTTCACCACAGTGGGCACAACACCCGCGCCGAGACATTTGCATACGGGATTGGCCGTCTCCAATCGCCCGCCCCTTAATTCAGTGTATTTTTGTATCCCGTATTTTGTACTGCTAACTTACGTTACCCGAGTAACGAGTGCCACGTAACTTGTGCGCGCCCCCTTAATTCAGTGTATTTTTGTATCCCGTGTTTTGTATTGCTAACTTACATTACCCGAGTAACGAGTGCCACGTAACTTGTGCGCACCCCCTTAATTCAGTGTAATTTTGTATCCCGTATTTTGTATTGCTAACTTACGTTACCCGAGTAACGAGTGCCACGTAACCTGTACGCGCCCCCTTAATTCAGTGTATTTTGTGTCCCGCCTTTGTGTTACGAAATTACGTTACCTGCGTACCCAGTGAGACGTCTGAGACATAACAGCATCCGAGGCCACGTAACGCGGAACACAAACAATACGGCGCCACGGAATAACAAGTAAAACCCCCCGGGGACCTCTGTAGAGTGTTGTATTGTGTACGACTCGCTCCTCTGAATAAAACGTACGACACCGCCACCTCAACTCCACGTCTCTTATTTAAAATCATCTCACGCAACACCGCCGCCGGCCCTAGTGGGCCACGCAGGGGCACATACATCCACGACCCCAAATTCACGACTAGAAACGAGCTAGTCTGGCGCCCACCCGGACAACACAGATCAAGAACCGCCTTTTCCCACTAGGAGCCACACCGGGACTCGAGCCCGAGACCCCGGACGACGGCAACCCTTTACATTTTGTCCGACATCCTAAAAATATATTTATAAAAACAAATAATAATTTTTTCTAACAAAAATCACAGGCATCGTCTGCTGTAGGCAGTCATCTTGTTTAATTAAATCCGCCAACTTGATTTTATCTGATGGATATCACATTTGAGTGTTGGTTCCTAAAGTACGCCAATTAATGTAAGTTCGAGTTTATAAATATCCTACCAGTGTTGTTATAAACCTTATAGACCAAAAAATCTACACGCAGTCAATTTGTTTATGATGGTGGTTGTGACAACCATTTTTTTTCTTAAAGACATTTGCGCCGACCGCCAATGCTCCTCTATGTCGCATAGACCGCTATGCCTCATAAACGTCTCGCCAAGGCGTGTGCACCGAACGCGCTCGTGCGCGCAGCAAAGTGTAGTTCGTGCGACGAGGCGAACGCCAGGCAACGAGTGCTACGTCGGCGGAAGGATCTGGCCGGGTGTGGCATATCCCTCCGCCGCACTACAACAAATTAATTTATGTATATTTTTCCACAGGTTTTTATTAAACTTTTTTTTTCATCAATTAATATTTCAGTCCTTTCAAAATCATGTTTCACTGTGCGCTTTGTCCCGAACCTGGCCGGTTCAGTTTCCCGCGAAATTCACACGTTTCCGCGGGAGGGCTGGCGGGGGAGGGGGGTCGCGCGCGGCGACACCGGCAGTGTCCTTCAGGAGCTCCGAGAGGCCGGCAGCCTGCGCGCAACTTGGAACCATCAACCTTTGCTTTCACCGACATGTAGTTTCAATAGTATAATATCTTCTTAATCTTTTACGTACAGTTCCGCGGTCGGCCTCAATCTACCATGAGGTATTTCACTTAATTAAATCAGTGCTCCAAGATGAGTGTTCTACGTAATATGTAAGTACTGTGGGCAGTCTACGAGACTTTACGTCGGCGCTTCACGCCCCAACTTAGCTTACCAGCTACTTAGTTTCTGCCTGCACGGGGCAGCCAGAAGGCGACACGTGCCACCGAACGTACTAACGTATCAGTCCCTGGGACACATCTAGGTATCACGTAGAGTCGCCGGAGACACGGGCCTATGTGCCACTAGCCCAGTATAATAAGTGTTATGTAGTAGTGAAGTGTTTGCTCGTCAAAGTATAATTTGTCATGTTAGAGTTTAGTTACCACCCCTGCACGGTATCGTGCCACTAAATGTACTAACGAATCAGTCCCTGGGACACATCTAGGTATCACGTAGAGTCGCCGGAGACACGAGCCTACGTGCCACTAGCCCAGTATATTAAGTGTTAGGTAATAGTGAAGTGTTTTGTTCGTCAAGATATAATTCGTCATGTTCAGAGTGTATTTTGTAACCACCGCATCGTGTGTAAAAGTCCGCCCCTCACGCGCATTAAAATCGTGAGCCGCCACTGAGGAAGTGAGCTGCGCGTGTGACTAGTCGCGTCGGGAAAACCGTTACGGCCAGAACGGACAGCACTATGTATAGGGTTGTGCGGTAATAAATTCATCAACTATGCTCCAGAAACTTTGTTTTCTTCTTCAGGCGTCCCGAGTGGCCATAACAGCTCAGGGGACCCTACTGCGGACTGCTAGGCCGTTGATGTTGGGTCGTGGGTACACTGCCCCCGCGTGCCCCGCCATGTACACGGCTTGAATCTAACCTGAATGGCTCTCCCTTGACTGTGAAGGCCGCTCGGCCGTGTGGAGGATACAAGATTACGGAAAATGATTGTATACGAGTTGGTGAGAATACATTTAATTTAGGAGTTTCACCGGGGGTCCACGTGGGTACACGGTACGCTCTACAGGTCTGCTCCGCGGTTCAGTCTCGCTACAAAAATTCTCACCAACACTTGGCGACGTCTAGCGGTTACACAATTAACAAGAAAAAAACACAACACTACGTGACACTGAAATAGTTACCGCGGCAGTCTCGCGGGACGTGGGTCGATGCTCGCTGGAGATGGCCAGCGACGAAAGTTAACTGGCGAGGGGGGTGGGGGTCGATGAGCGGGCTCCTAAGTTCGGCGAAACACTTACGTGAGTGATACGATACGCAGCGCGGTATCACGATGAAGACGGTTGGGATAGGTACGGTTCCACGATATACGCGCCGAGTCGGCGTGGGCAGCGATGAATTAATAAAAGTATTAAAATTTGAAGGTGTGGTGCAGAATAAAAATAATCAACGAAACAAACTTGAATGCTGCCCACAGACACACGTCTGTTCCCGGCGCGGAGTGGTTGGAGACTGACGAACATGGCCGCCTCGCAAGGAAGAGAAACTTTCTCTTCTTTGTGAGTCGGCACTTATAATAATTTAATTGGTTACATGATGAGTAAAAAATATGCTCCAGGTGCTTGATTAAAATGTAGCACCTGGTAATTGGGTGCTTAAGGCTTAACAATGGTTTTAATGTATTTAATTATTCAAATTGTGACATCAAGTTGGCGACTGTAAATTTACTAACATATTGTCCCACTGCGAAATGTTTTAGAGGGATTTCTCCTAGTCTGACTTGATCATAGTCACTGGCATTTTAATTAAGGCCAGTGGCCGCAGTGACTGTTAATGAGGTTTGTTGTCTGCTCCGTGCGTGGTGTACTCGCCCGGAGTGGCTACGACGCACTTATTACATGTCGGGTAATTAGTAATTTCGTACTAATGGCTTTTCGCTTAATTGAATTATGGGTTCGAGCCTCCGGGGTTCCATACCTTTAAGTTTCATTACGTCTATTTTGGGTCACGTCCGAGGCGCTCGCCTGACTCATTCCGGCTGGGCAAAGAGACGTGCTCCGAAAACGGGATACGGTACTGGCAGTGCGGAGCACAGGCTTAACGGCCATGGTCGGTACGACGACAATATTAATTCATTTATTCCATCATTTTCATCACAGGACCATTCTCCTAATACAATTTCATGAATATTTATTGAATATATAAAATACATTATGATACGACATTTAGTTTTTAAAATACAATTTTTTTAACTGTCTAAACTGGCTATAATAACCTACATTTTTAAGTAGGTATCAAAAATGTAAATACTGTGACGCCAACCGCCGGTGCACCCTCTGGTCCGCAAAGGTCGTTATGCCACAACAACACTTGCTCCTAAGTGCATCGAACACGCCCGAGCGTGATGACCGCGGAGTGTGTGAAAGTGCGCCGCGACGAACACCAAAGCGACCTCAGCGCCCGGCCGGGTGTGGCAATGCGCCTAATTAATTGTATAATAATTTTGTCAAATTAAAACAACTAAATTAATAACAATTTAAAAGAGGATTCATGTAAGGGAAATTATGTCTAATTGTTTTATAAGCATATATTGTGTAACTTGTCTTTAAGTCCAGAACTGGCTGTGTCGGTTTTCCCGCGGGGGCGGTCTCGCGCTCAGTTACCGTCGGGAGCTCGAAGGGGTCGGGCGCTCCGCGAATGTCGGGCCATCAACTTTCGCGCTTCATCTCCATATCAGCAATAGTATAAGTCTTTTAAAATCCTTTAACTAGCTCGGCGCCGACCCCACCCCAGTCGCACGATATTTCGTGCGACTCGTAACTTATTAAGTTTTATCCCGACAGGGAGTTTTCTCATATTTTACGTAATTCCATGTCCCGTTTAAGGACGGTGTATAGTGGTACGCAGTTTCGGCTTCACAGCCAGTTAATTGTTATTACCGTAGGTTCTTTTTAACGAGTGTTGAATGCTACTGACTAACTTTCGCCTTTTAAATTTCACTATCTTAAATGTGTAATTTGTAACGTGTAATTTAACTGAATAACTTTCAACTTCAAGAGACGTTAACGTGTACGTCTCCAGCTGGCGTATCTACGTAATTTTAGAGACCGTAATATTTCGTCGCAGGCTAGATTGCAAACAATCCTGAACATAGAGATTTCTCTTCGTGTTTCAGTGTCAGCCTAAGTCGTAGCATCATAAGTTCCGCGACTATCCGCCAAATACTTAATAGGGACGTGTACCCACCGTTTCAGCTTGCCGATATTACTTTGCAACCTATCCTGGTCGCGCGTGTCATTTACGTTCAGAGATACGCGTGTCACAGCGGTCCGACAACAGACGCGGCCAGTACCGGGACCAAGAAGTGTATCAATACTGAATAAAGTGCAGTGTCCTGTTAATTCGTTTACCAGTTATTTACAAGGCGTCCTGGGTGGCCTGAACAGCCCAGGTAGGTTCCGAACCACGACGCGCTCCTGCCTGCAGCCACGAGGCCGAACCCCCGTTAAAACCCCTGAGATCTTTTACAACTCTAATATTTAATTAAAAACTTAAACAGGCAGCGGGAGTGGCGTCAACTGAACTATTTGGTTGATTTCAGTATCAATTTTTTCCAGTACTTTAAGTTGTGTAAAATCATTTGGAAAAAATAAATACCGTTAAAAAAATTTGTTTACACAAGAATTTCTTTTAAATTTTGAAAAATATAGGGAAAAAGCAGCGAGACTTTATGGACAATTCCATAGCTTGTTGTACATACAAACTATTATTGGTACCGATACGGTCTCGCTAGCTCTATCGAGAAAATTAATGTCACATTTTAAACCTGCTCATACACTTCATGCTTTTTCCCTACTTTTTTTTCAATTGCTTTTAATACATGTTTTTGTTCTGCATAAACACGACTGTAAATTGATTGTGGATATTATGGCCAGGAGCCTGTAGTAGGTATGGTTTTTGACTACATACTATTATTTAAATCATTTTGGTATGGTTTTCCTGATATATATATTTTTTATAATAATTTGGGGACTCCCACTGAAGGGAGTCACCCGCCAAAAATTCATCTTTATTAAATAGAAGGTACATGGAGACAATGAAATACAAATGTATAATACATGGCCGCAAGGGCTTCAGGGCGACAATTTTTATTTACAAGTATGTACAAAGATTGAGCTCCTCCGACTTCCGTCCCTGGGACTCTGCTGCTCTGTCGGTTGCGTCTGTTGGCTGGCTGGCGGGGTGGTGCTCGGCTGGTGATGGTGCCGTGCTGCTGATGAGGGGCAGCACAGTGAAGGCGGCGTTGATGTCGCTGTTGGAGGCTGGAGAAGTCTATGGTGGTGCTGGATGTGGTGGTTCGTGGTGAAGCTTGTAGATGTAGTGGTCACCACCGTTACCTGGCGCGCGCGCCAGCCCCTGGCCGTGCATCGTCGTTGTCGTCGCGAAGATGTCCTGTGCTGAAGAGTGGTCTGCGGGGGTGTGGTGTGTCAGGTTGTGGGATATTTAAAAACACCAGTTAAAACAACAGCGATGTATTGGTTGTCAAGTTTTTTGTATTAATTTAAGTAATTTTTATTTTTTTTTATTTTTTTTTCCTAACCTAACTAAAAACTAAGTGTATTTTGTTTAGGACGGTCTGGGTTAGGGAAGACTCTAGGTGCGTCCCAGGCCGAAGCCTTTACGCCTATTCATGCTGGGTTTAAACCATGCAGACAAGGGAGCATGCATCGTGTGCTTGTTCGGGGATTGGCCAGCCATGGCTGCAATTGGCGCCATGACTAACTCCCCTTCTTAATACTAGACTATAACTAGATAAGTTGGGCCCAGGTAAAACCTCCATAGACAGAGGGAAAACCCTGGGCACTTTCATGCGGGATGCAAAATTTCATGCATTAATTACGAGCAGGTTGGTTACAGGAACAGAAGGATGGTTCAGGAAGAAGAGTTGGTCAGAGTAGAAAGAGTCTACCATGCGGGGGTTGGGCGCTTGGACGGTTGTGTCCGCTTGTGGTGTTTAGGGGCACTGGTTTTTTGGGGGCGACTTAGTCGTTTCCCCCCAGCTGCCAGCCAGCTGAATCTTAATACTATTTTGTAGTCTACCTCTAAATGACATGTGTTGTAGCGCATGTGTGGGCATTAAATGTTTTTAAATACGTTAATTATCTGCGAGCTGATACAAGGGCCTTACTCCGAAGAAACTATAGCTTCAGGTCGCCTGTCGCCTGTCAATGGCTGTCGGCACTTAAAGAAATTAGTTTGTCCGTCATTGTTTAACCCTTTATCACAGCATCTACGCTTCAAAGCTACGAGTAATTAATTTAAATAGTGTTTCCGCGAGTTGGCGCGTCAGGAATCACTCAGGAAAAAGACACAGCGCTTGTCGCCTGTCGCCAATAAGGGCAGTCGGTCGGTCGTGAAACTATCCAGTTCCTTCATCGCGAGCCCTTCAGCCCCAACTTCTACGCTTGATTTTCTACGGTTTTGTGCGCGTGTAGTATTAACTGTAGATGTGTTTAAGAGCTGCCAGCATACTTGTGTGAAGTGCGCTAGGAGAACTGTGCATTTTAAAAACACGCCTGCCCTCGCTATGTTAAAGGATAGGGCAGAAATATTTCTCGCCAGTCCGCAACCGTTTGGTCGGGGTCTGGTTTTTTCGGGAAAGCTGTGTCGAGCGTGGCCGGGTGGCCGCGTTGGCGCGCTGTGATTGGCCGCAGGGTCCGGCCAATGACAGGTCACTACGGTGGTCGGTGCGCGAGTACCATTTTCGGTCGCTTAAACTTAATTATTTCATCCGGATCATATTGTCCGAGGGATGAAACAAGTGGGTTTTGGTTTGTCGCACATTTATTGTAAAATGTTTGTGTAGTTCGAATGTAGAAATCGTGTAATGTCTCCATGTCCGTTTCCCTATGGAGTGCCTCTACTGGGCAGTATCTGGGGGCGTCTGTGGCGATACGAATGCATCTATTTTGTATTCGCTGCAGTTTTAGTAAATGTGTTTTTGCTGCTGTGGCCCACACGGGGGCTGCATAAGTAATTATAGGTCTGATGAGGGCAGTATACAGGGCCAGGCCATTGTACATAATGCCCCCCAGGCACCTACTCATTACTGGGTAGAGTGAGCTCATTCTCCCATATGCTTGGCTGCGCTTGGTGTCTATATGGTTTCGCCATAGTAGTTTGTGGTCCATAATGACTCCTAAGTATTTAGCTGTATCCTTGTGCGGTATATTTTCGCCAAATAAGGTGAGCTGTGGCCTGTTGTTTGGTTGCGGTAGATTTTTGCGTGTAAATATTACTACCTCTGACTTGGTGGTGTTAATTTTAGTGCACCATTTTGTGCACCACTGTTGCATTGCATCTAGCGCGGTTTGCAGTCTAGTCGTAGCTAGGCGCAGATTATGTGATCTGCTATACAGAACCGTGTCGTCTGCATAGCAGCCTAGTTTCACGAGGCGGTGTTCTGGTTTGGGTATGTCGCTTACATACACATTAAATAATACTGGCCCTAGAATGCTGCCTTGTGGTACGCCGGCATGTATGTGTTTGAGTGTAGATTTAGTGCCTTCCGCAGTGACTCTAAAGGTTCTATTGGCCAGGTATGATGCTATTAATTTTACGTAACAGTCGGGGAAACCTGTTTCGTACAGTTTGTGTTGACGTCGTCCGGCCGACGACCACCCCAGAGCCCGACCTGCACCCGCCAGTATACGCTCCCGCTAACGGAACACACCCCTGGCCATGGCCCACCCGAGTCAGGCGAGCCGAACAGCGATTAAAGGCAAACCCGCGAAAACCTGAGTAGACAAGAGAAGAACTGTACCCATTCCTCCTGGAACATTAAATTAGGATTTTAGCGACAATAAAGTCTCTTCCAGACACACCCGTTTGGAGTCTAGCGTAATGAGGTCACGCCTGGCGCGAGAGAGGCCGAGCCTCCCTCGGACGCCATGCCAGTTCGGCAGTTCACCGCAGCTCACGGACCGGGGCGGACCTACGTCCCACGGAGGGGCAACAGCCTTTGTCATCATCGAAAGTAACGTCCGGTAAATATAGTCACTAATTAACAGAACCCTTTTTTCTAATTAACCTCTCCGTGAGCACCCGGTCCCTTTTTTCGGTCCAGGACCTAATCCGACCGCATCAGTTTAAAGACACCCCGCACCACACTTGGTCAGCGGGGTTGATCTTCAGTATACGGCACGGGCCACCTCCCGCAACTCACGGAACTTTAATTAAGGTCACGCGCACGGCGCTGACCACAAACCCGCAAGGGAGCTTGGACAAACTTAATTGCGGTGCGTGTTTCACTACAGTGGGCACAACACCCGCGCAGAGACATTCGTATACGGGGTTGGTCGTCTCCAACCGCCCACCCCTTAATTCAGTGTATTTTTGTGTCCCGTATTTTGTATTACTAACTTACGTTACCCGAGTAACGAGTGCCACGTAACTTGTGCGCGCCCCCTTAATTCAGTGTATTTCTGTGTCCCGTACTTTGTATTACTAACTTACGTTACCCGAGTAACATGTGCCACGTAACTTGTGCGCGCCCCCTTAATTCAGTGTATTTTTGTGTCCCGTATTTTGTATTACTAACTTACTTTACCCGAGTAACGAGTGCCAAGTAACTTGTGCGCACCCCCTTAATTCAGTGTATTTTGTGTCCCGCCTTTGTGTTACGAAACTACGTTACCCGCGTAACCAGTGAGACGTATGAGACGTAACAGCGTCCGAGGCCCACGTAACGCGGAACACAAACAATACGGCGCCACGGAATAACGAGTAAACCCCCCCCCCCCCCGGGGACCTCTGTAGAGTGTTGTATTGTGTACGACTCGCTCCTATGAATAAAAGGTACGACACCGCCACCTCAACTCCACGTCTCTTATTTAAACACCATCTCACGCAACACCGCCGCCGGCCCTAGTGGGCCACGCAGGGGCACATACACCCACGACCCCAAATTCACGACTAGAACCGAGCTAGTCTGGCGCCCACCCGGACAATACATATCAAGAGCCGCCTTTCCCCACTAGGAGCCACACCGGGACTCGAGCCCGAGACCCCGGACGACGGCAGTGTATTAAACCTGCATGAAAGACTCTGTCAAATGCTTTTTCAACATCTAGGAATGTAGCAATTACATAATCCTCGACAGTGTATGCGCTAGTGATTTCCTCTGTGAGACGGACTAGTGGCTGTATTGTAGAGTGCGCTGCGCGAAAACCAAACTGCTCGTTGGGCAGGATGTTATGTTCACGTATGTGTATATTTAGCCTATGTAATATAATACGTTCGGCTACTTTTGACAGCGTACTTAAGAGACTTATTGGTCTGTAGTTTTGCGGGAGGGATTTGTCTTTCCCTGGTTTGTGAAAGACAATGACATTTGCCTCTTTCCATTGCGTAGGGAAGTGCTGTAATACTAATATTGCATTAATACACGCGGCTAAGTATTCCAACATTTCGTCTGGGAGTTGTTTTAAAACAATAGCTTGGATGTTATCATTTCCGGGGGCTTTTCTGGGTTTCATTCGCTTAATGACCCTTTTAATTTCTTGTGCGAAGGTGAGTGTCGGTTCCACTAGCACTGGTTGCTGTAGTTTAGTGCATAGTTCCCTGTATATGTGGGCAGTGAATTGCCTATCGCAAGGCTGATTGTGCGGTTGGAATGCAGTTTACAGTGTTTTTACAAAGGCTTCTGCCTTGTCCGCGGGTTTGAAAGCTATGCCCGTGTCAGTTTGTAGGGGAGGAATTTTCTGTGATTTGTTAAGTATGCGATTCGTCATAGTCCAGGCGCTATTGTCCTGGATTTGAGTTTAGAAATTTTATGTTCCCATGTGCGGGCGCGCCAGAGGTCTGTTTCTTCCGATATTACTGTCTGTAATTCATTTATTCGGCGCTTGGTTTCTGCCTGTCTGTGTCTCGTGTACCGTCTACGTAGGCGGCTTTTTTGTGCTATTAATTGTGAGATGTATGCTGGCAGCTCGTCATGCTCTAACCTAATCTCCTTTTCTGGTATGCACGCGGTTATCCCGTCTTGTATTTTTGTTGTGAGGTCAGCTATCGCTGCCTCCAATTCATTGCCTGTTGTAATATTAAGCTCTGTAGCATCAGGCAAGGCATGTATTAAATGATTTTGAAAGCCCCTCCAATCGGTGCGGTGATAGTCTTTAGTTTTTCGGGGCGTTTTGGTTTCTGTGTTCGCATTGTCAAATAGAATGTGAACTGGGAAGTGGTCTGAGGACATTTCATGCACCACTTCCAGCTCGAAACCTGTATTAAAACGCTTATTAATAACTATGTCCAGTATGTCAGGAAAAGAATTTATTCGGCCTGTGTCATGAGTAGGCTCTGAGGGAGCATGCACATGGTAATTTCTGTTAAGTTGATGCGTATAGAGCAGTCTACCGTTCGCTGTAGTGCGCCTGCAGTTCCACTCTATATGCTTAGCATTTATGTCCCCGATAGCCAGGAAACACGGACCTACATTGTATAAAGCCTCCAGGTCTGCCACGGTAAGTGATCGGCCTGGTTTAGCATATATGGAAATTATTTTAACTTGTTGTCTATTAATGACCAGGTTAATGCCTACAGCTTCTAAGTTAGGGAACTGTGGGAGCTGGCATTCTGTATGTTTAATGCGCCTATGCACAGCTATAGCAACGCCTCTGCCTCTGGCATCATTAGCCCTATCGTGCCTATAGATGACATAATTTAATATAGTAAGTCGGTCTGCCTGCCGCAAAAATGTTTAGTTGATTGCTGCGATATCAATTTTATAATTAGTTAAGTGATGAGTAAATTCTGATATTTTATTCTTAATTCCACGTGCATTCCAGAAAAGGATTTTGTATAGACTAGTAGTATTGCCGGCCGATTGTGTTTGGTACGGACCGGAATTATTTGCTGCCATTGAGGCGAGCAGTGAGAAGTTTTACGAAGCCCATTGTGGCCTGTATTTTGTCTGGCAGCTCCGTTTGCGGGTTGCACCATATGGCCATGAGTTGGCACATAGGCATGATGGTCGCGGCCAGGTTGGGGTCTGACTTGATGGTCTCAGATTTCTCCAAGACCTGCAGGAAGAACTCCAGCACTGGTTGTTTTGGTTGGGCGCGGGGGTGAGCTGGGGTGCCGAAGACGTCCCCGGGGCGGCATCAACTGCCATTGTGTCGGCAGGTGCAGGTGAGGCCTGCTGCGGCTGTGCAGGGGGGGCCTTCTGCGGCTCGCTACGTGGTTGGGCCGGAGTCTGCGGTGCGGGAGGCGCAGGTGTGTCCCGCGGTTTGCGTGCAGCACCCTTGCCATTTTTGTGGCCGCTCGGATGCTTTTTGAAGTGTGGCACGGGCTGGCCCTGGAACTGTCGGCGAGGCCTGTAGTCGTTGGCACAGACTGGCCTTTCTGTTTCGCGGTAGTTTGGATCCTGCGCAAGGGGCGCGAACCTGTTTTGTGCTGGTTGGGGGAAGTATTGCCCCAAGTGGGGGGGGGGCGCAGGGGGGCCCCAGGGGCAGTGCCTGGGTGGTGCCGGTGGACCCGAGTACTGGCGCGGGTTGCCAGGTTGCTGGCCTGAGGGGCCTTGTGGCTGGGGCGGTGTTTGTGCTGCCGCTGCCGCACGCCGATTTGCCCTCATGTCGTACTTCGATTGCCGCTCTCGCTCGCGTCGTATCTGTGGCAGAAGGTGACGGCGCGATTCAGTCTTGTAGACCGGGCAGCCCCGGTAGTTAGCTGCATGCTGCCCTTTGCAGTTGGCGCAGCGTACGTATTCGCGGCTGCCCCCGTGCGGGCAGTCTGGAGCGCGGTGCGGGCCGCTGCACCAGCGGCAGACAGATTTGGAATTGCAGCCCTTGCCCACGTGGTTGAAGTGCTGGCAATTGCTGCATTGATTTGGCCCTTCCGGTTGGCGGTAGCTTTCAACACGGATACTCATACCCGCGAATTCCCGGATGGCAAGGATTTGGTTGCTGTCGCAAGTCTGAGGGACTTCGACTACGAGCTTATCGCATTTCTGACGCGAGTACCGGTTTTCCAAGAACCAGAACGACTGCACGGGCAGCCGCATGTCCTGGAACGTTTCGGCGAGGAATTCGGCTGGGGTTTCCCTGTGGACACCTCTGAACACGAATTTGCTTGGTATTTCGTCCTTTTGCAGTAGGACTGAAAACTGGGCGCCTATGGCCTGAAGGGCCCTAATTGCCAGTTGATACTCGGGCACGCTCGCGGTCTGTATCTGTAGCTGGTCGCGGCCACGGTTGTACACCGTGAACTTGTCCTGAAGGGACTCCTTCAGGGCGCGGTAGATCGCCGGGTAGTTGTGGGTGGCGTCCACAATCGCGTACAACGGCTTGATCTGGTTCCGTCCGGGTTTGGTCGCTGCCTGTTGCGGCTGTGCGGGCGCTGCGGGCGCGCCGGGCGCTGAGGGCGCTGCGGAGGGCGCGGGGGGTAGGGGCCCCCGGCCACGCCTGTCATGTCGTCGTGGTTACGCTTCGTTCGCTTGCCCTGGACCGTTTGCCATGGGGTGTCGCTCGTGCCGTCGCCTAGGGGTATGGGAGCCATCTCCGAAGTGTCCATTTCGGTGCTCCTTGTCCGTGTCCGTCGCTGCCTTTCTCACCGAATCACCCACTGACTGCAAGCGGCTAGGCCAAGGGGGACAGAGCCCCGGGTGTAATCAGTGTTGCTGGCACTGTTGAGTCTTAGTCAGTAGTCAACAGCAGCTTAAACCTTTCACCTGTGCGCACAGGGCGCACAGGAACTGTGTTCGGTGGCTGTGTAGCACTAATAAGTGCTAGCACAACTTGATTCTCTTCGCACGTTACTCCAGTGCAGCTCCTTGAAGATCTGGAAGGTCTGGCAGAGCAGCTCCGTCAGACGACCTCTCTCCTCGGCAGCGCAGCTCGGAATTCCCTTTCTTTAAGTACTTAAACCTGCGAAAATACTTAGTGCTGTTTTGTAATAAACTGTCATGTAATAAATGAAGAAGTAGGAGGTACAAAAACTCATTGTATTACACACCACGAAATTAGTGGCTACCTAAATAGAATGAATTTTTACTGGTTTGTTTGCCTGATAATAGCTTATACATTACTTCTCCAAATAAATTAATGTAGTTATGACAGCAATATATTATGAAAACTACTATCTAGCGAACGGACTCATAACTACTTCAAAAAACTAGGTCTCAGTCTCGGTAAATAGAGTTACTCCCCCATGTAGACGATTCCAATCGGCCAACTGTGGGAAGGCTCGGCAGTTGCAGCAAGTGGTATTCGTGTCGCTCGGGAGCCCAGCTCGAGAGTTGCAATCTCGCTGGGGTGGCTGTGATTAACCAATATCAGTCCGCGGACCAATGGCCGGCCTGTGTAGTCGTTATTACGGCTATCGGGGTGAAAGGTAGCCTGAATGTAGCTCGGCGCGTGGCAGGAAGCAGCTTCGTCGGCGAAGGCACCGCAAGGGAGCTCGATGTGCTGAAAAAATGCGAAGTGTAGACGAACTGCGGGCTGGAACTTGCGGAGCTGTGAACTGCTGCGCGCGCAACGGAATTGAAATGCATCGGAACTCTGATGGAAGACATCAGGAACCTTCAGCTGGGGCTGCTGTATCTGTGGCAGCAGTAGCCTCGAGCGGCGCGACCTTAAACCGTCTCGGGGATTTTGGGTGGCGAGGTTGGTTCCCTCCCCCCACCCTGGCTTGAAAAGTACTGCTGTTGACCTGAAGAAGGAAGATGAAGATGGCGCAACGTCAGGCTGCCTTTCGCTCCATGCGCCCGCAGTTCGAGCCGGTTTACTGGCTCGTCTGCCCACTTCTGTTTTAACTGTGGCTGCCTGGGCAGCTGTGGCTGGGCTGACGAGTGAAGTCGCCCGCCCCTGGGGGCGCTTGCGCCCCTGGTTAATAATAACCCAGGAGTCCCCAAACTTTAAATGCGGGCCGCAAGGCCCAAGTACCCAACTCCAGCATGGTTGATTTTTCAGCCCCTCCAACTCTTCTTACCTGGACCCTTCTTCCCTCTTGTCCAGTAGTTACCTGCTTGCTTAATGCATGATAATCGATCCCCGAATGACCCGGCCCAGGGTTTTCCCTGTGTCTATGCAGGTTTTACCTGGGTCACATTAGCTAGCTTTTAAGCTAGGCGACCAATGGGGCGTCAGTCATGGCGCCAATTGCAATTTTATTTGTGTCGCTTGACTCTTGTACAAAAGCCTACCTTGAAAAAACCTTGTAGATTATGATACAAAAATCTAGCGGCAGCACCGCTACTTCCTACAACTGGCTGTAAATACCGTGCCTTTCCGAATTTGGCCGATCGGGAGCGCCTACCCTTGGATGTTTTTCTATTTTTACGCGCGCGTGTTTTCTCTCCAGTATAAAAAAGACACACAGACTGTTTAGTGGATGGTTGGTTATATTAGGTAAGTACAGCTACATTGAAAATACTGTAAAATCATTTTATTTTTGATTAGCAAATAACTTTTTAATATGTAGCTATCCAGCGCTAGGAAACTGTTTACCTATATGATTTCACAGTATCTTTAACGTAGCTATCCTAACCAAATCAACTGTCCACAATATTTTAAAGTATTTATAATGTAGCTAACCTAACCTAATTGACCATTAGTTATCATGTCCTTACCTGAAAATTACAAGTTGCGTAAAATTGCAAGGGAATATGGGGCGTCCCGAGAATATTTGTGGAAGTCAAAGACTTCCTTGATTTTATACGGTATGAAAAATATACAAATCCACGAAGTAATTTTCTTCAATTAGGTATTTTCCTCTAAAAACAATTACAAATAAATACCGTTGCCTTGTTTAAGGTCTTTCCTTTTATCAACACCTCCCTATTTATTTACAATTAAAAAAAAAAAATGCATGATCCGACGTTTTGCTCTCTCGTCTGTGAAAAGGTTTCCCGTTGAGGGATCGCGACGCCGGCCCCGGAACGAGCGTGAGCGGTGCGGCATTTGCAGTAGACTTGCGCATAATAGTTCGCGACCGGGAGCGCTCCTTTTAGTTCGCAGCTCCTTGACGAACTAGGTCGCTCTTTTAGTTCGTCCGCTCCCATCTCGAATTCAAAGAAGACAGGTCACAGATAGTTCGTTCGCTTTGCTACCGCTACTGCAGGCGATCTTCTTTGTATGTTATAATAGTTATTTTTTATAATGATCAGTGTTGTGAACGCCTAGATTATTATCCTTTTTTGGGATATTATACATCAAATGAGTAAATAAAACAATAATTTACATAATTGGGTAAAATGGCGTATATAACAGTTCTGTTTTTATTCTTCACTTAAAATACACTATGATCGAAAAATTTTAATTTATAAAAGGATTTATTTTATAGCTAGTTTAAGAAATATTATTTATGAAATGTGTTTATTTTAGTGAATAAAATACCGTTTAATAAATATACAAATTTTTTTTAAAGAAATAATCAACAAAAAATATGTTATTATGTACAGGCTACAAAATTACGTATATTATTAAGAAAAAAGACCCATTACTCTTCTAATTTGTTACCTTACAATTAGACATAGAAAAACTCATAAGTAAGATTGTATGCTAATATTGCTTAAGAATGTGTATGTTCGTTAGGACCTATATATAATCCACTAAATTTAGCAAGTTCAACAACACTTAACATACACTGTAATCGAAAAATTTTAATTTCTAAAAAATTTATTTATTAGCTAGTTTAAGAAATATTATTTATGAAATGTGTTTATTTTATTGAGTAAAGTTCCGTTTTATGCCTATAAAAATACAAATTTTAATTTTTTTTAAGTTTTAGAAATAATCAACAAAAAATTGTTTGTAAAGTCGGTTCACGGACGAAATTTTAACGTGACGTCATAACAAAACATTGATGAAATGATAGCATACTTTTATGAATAAAATTTAATCATTGTTATTGAATTATCACTATTTTGTATTTATACAAAGAAGGAGTGAAATGAATCTACAATTTAATTGATAAATTTACTTTTATTTGCACTCATTAATTCAAATATGTTTATTACTTTAACGAAGAGATTATTTTAACTATAACTTTTAAACATGTTTGCTATTTAACTCTTCTTCCAATCTGTGTTATTCTGTTAAGGATAGGACGATAATAGGAAAAGTAGGAAACGAATGGGAGTGTTTCAAGTTTAATGTGCCTCGAAAAAGTCCAATCTATGGTTGTTCCAATCGAGTGGAAGAGAGATAGATGCGGCGCAAGCGTACAATAAGCGTAACGGGACACAGCGTAACGTGACAATGTGCGCAACGGGACACTTTTTCGTGCGTGCAGCCGGCGTTCATCGATTTATTAGACGTCACGTCAAAAATAAGTTTATTTAACAATGGTTTTATATAAGTCAAAATTTTAATATTAAAGTTGTCATCAGCTGTCAAAATTATTTTATGAATATTGAAATCATTTTGTAAACACTGATATAACTACCTAATGTAATTATGTCTGACTTGTTCTCAGTATACACCACGGTTTCCCCACCGCGAAGTTACCGTGCTCGGACACGAGTATAAAGCTATCATCTGAAAATGTTTCATTGCAGTAAACATTTGCAGCGATCAAGAATCAACATTTTTGTAAAGTCAGTATCCATTAGACGTCTGAAATTTCAGCTATCCGACCCGAGCAGATAACGATAGCCAGCCAAAAAGACCAGCGACAAAGCCGTAATTAATACCCGAAAGGGAGAACGAGTGACGACTTTTGATAAGAGCCAGATCATGTACACAGAACTAAAAGCAGGAGATCGGAAAAAGAACGAACTAATGAACTGAGGAGCGAGGGATCTGGGAACTAGTTCGCGTAGTTCGTCTGTGGGAGCGCTCTTCCGAACTAGTTCGTTCGCGAACTACACAAGTCTAATTTGCAGCTAGGGATGCAACATCGCTCTTAAAAACATCGATATCATGAACATCGATGTTCAAACGAAAAAGTATCGATGTAAAAAAACATCGTTCTGACAACCGATACATCGATGTTTTAACCGATGTTTTTAAATATTAAGAAAAACATGCCGAAATGATTAAAATTATAGTATGTATCCAAAAACCATCCCTTCTACAGGTTCCTGACCACAATATCCACAACCCATTTACAGTTGTGTCTCATGCAAAACAAAAAAATGTATTAAAAGCAATTGAAAAAAAAATTGGTTGTCTGTGAAGTCAGTTTACAGACGTTAGTTTAAAGTGAAAACGTCATAACAAACCGAAATGATTGCATACTTTTATGAATAAAATTGAATCATTTTTATTGAATTATCACTATTTTGTATGGATACAAAGATGGAGTGAAATGAAATCTACAATTTAATTGATACATTTACTTTTATTTGCACTCGTTAATTCAAATATGTTTATTAATTTAACGAAGAGATTATTTAACTATAACTTTTATACATGTTTGCTATTTAACTTCAAGATCGTCGAGAATGTTTTACGCTTTTTCGCAATTACACATTTAACGACGAAGTTTTTTCGTCGTGAAATTCAACGTAGAATTTAATAAAAATTCCCTTGCAGTTAATAAAATAAGTATTAGTAAGTTTAAGAAAGAATTTCGGCTTTAATCTCCTACCCAGACGCTCGTGGTGCGCTGGGGCTGAGATTTAAATTCGTCGAGAATATTTTACGTTTTTATGTCTTCCAGTGCTCAAAATGATATGCAATTGTGGACCGGACACAAAATTGTATTTGTAATTCATTAATAATAATGCCCCTCGCGATAAACAAAGGAAAATATGTATTAACGAGTGCCTGGTTGCCGCGGAAGCGGATAGATAGCCCGATTCGTTCGGTTCGCGTCCGTCACCGTAGATGGCTACACCATAGGGGAATAATATTATTTCGTTTTTAAAATACAATTTTATAACAAATACACATCCCAAATACCCCAAACATATTTATAATGTATTACAATATTTTTTAAAACATTGTGCAAAAGATCCCGGGTGTAATTTGAATTATTATGTGTAACTTTAAAACACCATTGTTCGTACAAAAACGTATTTGAAAATTCAATATTACTTTTAAATAACTGTACCGATTGTGCTGAAAATCGGTGGACGATCGTTAAATTACATAATATTAATAATTCAATCGAAGAAAACATGAATTAAAAGTCAAATCGATGGTTGTTCCGATCGAGTGGAAGAGAGATGCGGCGCAAGCGTACAATGAGCGTAACGGGACACATCGTAGTGGGACTTGATGTAAGTTTTTGGACATACGCAATTGCTAAGAACTTTTTTTCTGTTAAAGAAAAACTAAAAAATATAAAATAAATAATTAAATAAAACCCAAAAAGGGAAAAAAAACACAAAATTAAGCAAAAAAATTGCTGTTGTCAACACGGATATAAACACCACAAAATATTCCGTAACAGGAATATGGTCAACCAAACAAATAAAAAAATGTACTAAGAGAACGAAAAAAAAAACCACAAATGAAGATGACACGGAAATATTGAACCCAAAAAATTCAGCACAACGGTTGAAACGAAACAAAAACACGACAAAACGAAAAGACGAAACAAACGTTGCGTTACGGGACACTTTTTCGTGCGTGCAGCCGGCATTCATCGATTTATTAGACGTCACGTCAAAAATAGGGAAAAAGCATGAAGTGTATGTGCAGGTTAAAAATGTAACATTAATTTTCTCGATAGAGCTAGCGAGACCATATCGGTACCAATCACTAGCTTGTATGCAGGGGTGCAACAACTAAATTTTCAAAAGGGGCGGGGGGCAATATACCATTTTATAAAGAATCATCGATCCCCCCTATTGAAGCGGGGGTCCTCTCCCGGGAAAATTTGTTTTTCAAGGTGGAAAATGGTGCTATACAAGCAGTTTTATTATCTAAAAATTGATTACACAGCTAGTGGAAATAACATATCCGACTTGTACAGCACTTTCTTTGCCCCCGTTTGCCCCCACTTAAAGGTTTCATGAGGGGGGGGGGGGCAAAATACCCTTGCCCCCCTGTTGTTGCGCCCCTGCTTGTATGTACAACAAGCTATGAAATTGTCCATGAAGTCTGCTCGCTGCTTTTTCCCTATATTTTTCAAAATTGAAATAAAATCCTTATGTAAACAAATTTTTTAAACGGTATTTCCAAATGATTTTACACATCTTAAAGTGCTGGAAAAAAATTATAGTAAGTATAGGCAGTTAAAAAAATTGTATCTTGAAAACTAAATGTCGTATAGTAATGTTTTTTATATATTCAATGAATATTCATGAAATGATAGCCAAAATATTAGAAAAAAACTAGGGTAATTTTAATGATGAACGATGTCGATGTTTTTCGACTTTTTCGTCGATGCATCGGCGATGTATCGCTCTTCAAAACATCGATGCTAACATCGATGTTTCATTAACGATACATCGATGTTTTGAAAACATCGATGTATCGTTTGCATCCCTATTTGCAGCCAGTTGCAGGAAGTAGCGGTGCTGCCGCTAGGCTCTTGTGATTATGATTACATAACTTATTAAGTAAAACCTAACATACACACTCACACGCCTTGGTCTGACTCTGGGTGAGTGAATAATAGGAATTCCCGTCGCACAATTGCACTTTGTATCCATCGGGAATTTTCATTTGGCTGTTATTTGGACCGTGGTCAAGTAAATGCGCTGGACAGCAACAGCAAAACATGGCGCCATACTGTATGGGAGGGAATTCTACTACACACGCTGGAAACATCACTTTTTTAACATAATTTAACGAAAATAAAAGCATATAAAAGAAAGAAAAATGTATGAAATATACAACATAACAACATATATGTACCATAATATTAACAAAAAAAGTTTTAAACAATAAAAAACTTAAATTGTTGAAATATCAAGATAAACACAGCCCATATATTTTACAAATTTCTTTATATATAAACGTCTCCAGGACTCATACCATGTATTGGCCGAACATCAGCCATGTACCAAATGAAAGCTGTCACCTTACTTAACAAAATATACTCATCAGAATTTTAGTCTGGGCCGACACTTTTAATGCCGACGGACAGCAACAAGATCGCGCGCCCAGTTTCACTTGCAGGCAATAGCTTCACCCGCCCATTACAGGCCTTGAAAAAACCATTTTACTTCTCTGTTAAAATGTGAAAAATGAAAATCCAACAACGAGGTCCTAAACACAAGATGTGAAGCTTTTTATTTAAACTAAAAAATTTGTATTTTTAAAACATTATTTAAAGTTATTTAAGGTAAAACAAAGTACATATTTCAAAAACTTGCATTATATTAAAACGACTCCAGGACTCATACCAAGTATTGGCCGAACATCAGCCATATACCAAATGAAAGCTGTCACCTTACTTAAAAAAATATACTGTTCAGAATTTTTGTCTGGGCCGACACTTTTAATGCCGACGGACAGCAACAAGATCGCGCGCCCAGTTTCACTTGCAGGCAATAGCTTCACCCGCCCATTACAGGCCTTGAAAAAACCATTTTACTTCTCCGTTAAAAAGTGAAATATGAAAATTCAACAACGAGGTCCTAAACACAAGATATAAGGATTTTTATTTAACCTAAAAAATTTGTAATTAAAAAACATTTTTTAAAATTATTTAAGGTCAAACAAAGTTCATATTTCAGAAAATGGCATTATATTAAAACTACTCCAGTACTCATATCATGTATTGGCCGAACATCAGCCATATACCAACTGAAAGCTGTCACCTTACTTAACAAAATATACTGTTCAGAATTTTTGTCTGGGCCGACACTTTTAATGCCGACGGACAGCAACAAGATCGCGCGCCCTGTTTTACTTGCAGGCAATAGCTTCACCCGCCCATTACAGGCCTTGAAAAACCCATTTTACTTCTCTGTTAAAATGTGAAAAATGAAAATCCAACAACGAGGTCCTAAACACAAGATGTGAGGCTTTTTATTTAAACTAAAAAATTTGTATTTTTAAAAACATTATTTAAAGTTATTTAAGGTAAAACAAAGTACATATTTCAAAAACTTGCATTATATTAAAACGACTCCAGGACTCATACCAAGTATTGGCCGAACATCAGCAATATACCAACTGAAAGCTGTCACCTTACTTAACAAAATATACTGTTCAGAATTTTTGTCTGGGCCGACACTTTTAATGCCGACGGACAGCAACAAGATCGCGCGCCATGTTTTACTTGCAGGCAATAGCTTCACGCGCCCATTACAGGACCTGAAAAAACCATTTTATTTCTCTGTTTTAAACTGAAATATAAAAATCCACCTACAAGGTCCTAAACGCAAGATATGGCGCTTTGTATTTAATTTAAAAACTTAGTATTTGTTAATAGTATTATTAAAATTATTTAAGGTCAAAAAAGGTACATATTTCAAAAACTTGCATTATATTAAAACTACTCCAGTACTCATACCAAGTATTGGCCGAACATCAGCCATATACCAACTGAAAGCTGTCACCTTACTTAACAAAAAATACTGTTCAGAATTTTTGTCTGGGCCGACACTTTTAATGCCGACGGACAGCAACAAGATCGCGCGCCCAGTTTCACTTGCAGGCAATAGCTTCACCCGCCCATTACAGGCCTTGAAAAAACCATTTTACTTCTCCGTTAAAAAGTGAAATATGAAAATTCAACAACGAGGTCCTAAGCACAAGATATAAGGCTTTTTATTTAACCTAAAAAATTTGTAATTTAAAAACATTTTTTAAAATTATTTAAGGTCAAACAAAGTTCATATTTCAGAAAATGGCATTATATTATAACGACTCCAGGACTCATACCATGTATTGGCCGAACATCAGCCATATACCAACTGAAAGTTGTCACCTTACTTAACAAAATATACTGTTCAGAATTTTTGTCTGGGCCGACACTTTTAATGCCGACGGACAGCAACAAGATCGCGCGCCCAGTTTCACTTGCAGGCAATAGCTTCACCCGCCCATTACAGGCCTTGAAAAAACCATTTTACTTCTCCGTTAAAAAGTGAAATATGAAAATTCAACAACGAGGTCCTAAGCACAAGATATAAGGCTTTTTATTTAACCTAAAAAATTTGTAATTTAAAAACATTTTTTTAAATTATTTAAGGTCAAACAAAGTTCATATTTCAGAAAATGGCATTATATTATAACGACTCCAGGACTCATACCATGTATTGGCCGAACATCAGCCATATACCAACTGAAAGTTGTCACCTTACTTAACAAAATATACTGTTCAGAATTTTTGTCTGGGCCGACACTTTTAATGCCGACGGACAGCAACAAGATCGCGCGCCCAGTTTTACTTGCAGGCAATAGCTTCACCCGCCCATTACTGGCCTTGAAAAACCCATTTTACTTCTCTGTTAAAATGTTAAAAATGAAAATCCAACAACGAGGTCCTAAACACAAGATATAAGGCTTTTTATTTAACCTAAAAAATTTGTAATTTAAAAACATTTTTTAAAATTATTTAAGGTCAAACAAAGTTCATATTTCAGAAAATGGCATTATATTATAACGACTCCAGGACTCATACCATGTATTGGCCGAACATCAGCCATATACCAACTGAAAGTTGTCACCTTACTTAACAAAATATACTGTTCAGAATTTTTGTCTGGGCCGACACTTTTAATGCCGACGGACAGCAACAAGATCGCGCGCCCAGTTTCACTTGCAGGCAATAGCTTCACCCGCCCATTACAGGCCTTGAAAAAACCATTTTACTTCTCTGTTAAAATGTTAAAAATGAAAATCCAACAACGAGGTCCTAAACACAAGATGTGAGGCTTTTTATTTAAACTAAAAAATTTGTATTTTTAAAAACATTATTTAAAGTTATTTAAGGTAAAACAAAGTACATATTTCAAAAACTTGCATTATATTAAAACGACTCCAGGACTCATACCAAGTATTGGCCGAACATCAGCCATATACCAACTGAAAGCTGTCACCTTACTTAACAAAATATACTGTTCAGAATTTTTGTCTGGGCCGACACTTTTAATGCCGACGGACAGCAACAAGATCGCGCGCCCAGTTTTACTTGCAGGCAATAGCTTCACGCGCCCATTACAGGACCTGAAAAAACCATTTCATTTCTCTGTTTTAAACTGAAATATAAAAATCCACCTACAAGGTCCTAAACGCAAGATATGGTGCTTTGTATTCAATTTAAAAACTTAGTATTTGTTAATAGTATTATTAAAATTATTTAAGGTCAAAAAAGGTACATATTTCAAAAACTTGCATTATATTAAAACTACACCAGTACTCATACCAAGTAGTGGCCGAACATCAGCCATATACCAAATGAAAGCTGTCACCTTACTTAACAAAATATACTGTTCAGAATTTTTGTCTGGGCCGACACTTTTAATGCCGACGGACAGCAACAAGATCGCGCGCCCTGTTTTCCTTGCAGGCAATAGCTTCACCCGCCCATTACAGGACCTGAAAAAACCATTTTATTTCTCTGTTTTAAACTGAAATATAAAAATCCACCTACAAGGTCCTAAACGCAAGATATGGCGCTTTGTATTTAATTTAAAAACTTAGTATTTGTTAATAGTATTATTAAAATTATTTAGGGTCAAAAAAGGTACATATTTAAAAAACTTGCATTATATTAAAACTACTCCCGTACTCATACCAAGTATTGGCCGAACATCAGCCATATACCAAATTAAATCTGTCACCTTACTTAACAAAATATACTCATCAGAATTTTAGTCTGGGCCGACACTTTTAATGCCGACGGACAGCAACAAGATCGCGCGCCCAGTTTCACTTGCAGGCAATAGCTTCACCCGCCCATTACAGGCCTTGAAAAAACCATTTTACTTCTCCGTTAAAAAGTGAAATATGAAAATTCAACAACGAGGTCCTAAACACAAGATATAAGGCTTTTTATTTAACCTAAAAAATTTGTAATTTAAAAACATTTTTTAAAATTATTTAAGGTCAAACAAAGTTCATATTTCAGAAAATGGCATTATATTAAAACTACTCCAGTACTCATATCATGTATTGGCCGAACATCAGCCATATACCAACTGAAAGCTGTCACCTTACTTAACAAAATATACTGTTCAGAATTTTTGTCTGGGCCGACACTTTTAATGCCGACGGACAGCAACAAGATCGCGCGCCCAGTTTTACTTGCAGGCAATAGCTTCACCCGCCCATTACAGGCCTTGAAAAACCCATTTTACTTCTCTGTTAAAATGTGAAAAATGAAAATCCAACAACGAGGTCCTAAACACAAGATGTGAGGCTCTTTATTTAAACTAAAAAATTTGTATTTTTAAAAACATTATTTAAAGTTATTTAAGGTAAAACAAAGTACATATTTCAAAAACTTGCATTATATTAAAACAACTCCAGGACTCATACCAAGTATTGGCCGAACATCAGCCATATACCAACTGAAAGCTGTCACCTTACTTAACAAAATATTCTGTTCAGAATTTTTGTCTGGGCCGACACTTTTAATGCCGACGGACAGCAACAAGATCGCGCGCCCAGTTTTACTTGCAGGCAATAGCTTCACCCGCCCATTACAGGACCTGAAAAAACCATTTTATTTCTCTGTTCAGAAACTGAAATAAAAAATTCCAACTACGGGATCCTAAACTAAATGTGTAAGGCTTGTTATTTAACTAATTAAATTAGTATTCTTAAAAGTATTTTTTTTATATATTTAAGGTCTAACAAGGTACATATTTCAATAACTGGCATTATATGATAACGAGTCTAGGACTGATAGCAAGTATTGGTCGAACATCAGCCATGTATCAAATGAATGCTGAAATCTTTCTTAACAAAATATTCCTATCATAATTTTTTACTGGGCCGACACTTTTAATGCCGACGGTCCTCAACAAGTTCTTACGCCCTGTTTTCCTTGCAGGCAATAGCTTCACCCGACAAATATGTTGATATTTTTATTTATTTCATTATATTTGAACCACTATTATAGATTTTATTATTTATTGCATACTTAATTATTGTATATAAGTTTTTGATATGTCTTACTAATACTGCAAGGGGTGGAAAATTTTCAATCTGCGCTGCCATCGGAAGAGGACGTGTTGTGGAGCTGCTCCAAGGGTTTATGACGAGCGCAACGACCCGACCTTTCAAAGTATAAAGAAAGGTTTCCTTTCTGCTAAGACGCTCAGGCTATAAAAGTGTCAACTCATCTATAAACTTATAGTCACCCGACTTGGCTACACCCGGGAAGCTAACATCCCTATAGCCTCTGTCTTCTTGTCGTCGGGCGTACATTCGCTAGCTTCGCTCGCGCGTGCTGTCGGCCGGGAGTGCCCTGCGTCCTTTGGGAATCACCTAAGGCGGGCAGTTCACCGAAGGGGAGTTGATGAGTAACCGTAGCGTTTACTCACGGCATGCGCGGGGTGTGTCGCCCTGCCCAGGCCCTTGTCTAGGAAATACAAAAAGAAGCACAAATCTGTGAAAATTTTGTCCATAGCTGAATTTCTGCCAATTGTTAGAGTTGACTATGCTTAATAACATACCTGAAGTTTACCGTTGTAGACCTTATGCGTATCACCGAAAACGTGCAGTTAAGTCCTAGAAGTTAGAGTCTTACAGCAGTCCATTAAAATGATTCCCGTTTACGCAGTTAATAACGTAGACTCTCTGTAAGTGCATAAAAATAATCCAGAAACACTATTCAACACGATCACGTTAAAAAAAATTCAATGTTGAATAAAAAGTTGAAACAAAGTCGATAACGTTATTGATTATGTTTTTTTTTAAACATTCATTGAAATAAAAGTATGATTTACATACAAAACAAGGGTCGGCGTGTGTGCCGTCCTGCGGCGGTGCTTTGGTCGCAGCAAGCCGGCGCGACGAGCGTTGCACGCGACCTTCATGGCCATGTTTCAAAGTTCCGAAGATTTAGTTTAGGGATTGCTGCAGATATGTTACGTTTATTCGATTTAACAAAAAATCAGTTAAATTATCGCAAATAAGATAATAATCTAATATTTTTTCTTAAGTTATGATGGCTCCATAAAGTTGCAATAAACAATTTTGTTAGAACTTGTCAACAGGAACACCCAAAAATACCAAGTTTAACAATTATGCATACAAATATCTTAAAAAAATTGGGAAAGCTTTCCTTCTCATAAAGAACGATTTAAGCTTTTATTTTTTATTTGACTAAATCTGTTTGAAATGGGAAAATCGAAACACTAATGAACTTTAAAGTAATAACTCTAGGCATCGGACGCATGACGTCACATTGGAGATGAGGCACAATATCAATATTTGAGAGCATGTTTTCAGTTCGTAAACTTAAAAAAAAATGCTTTAGTAAAGACTGAAAAACCAGATTAGAAAAACTAAGTAAAGAATTTAAAATTAATACCAATACTAATCAACAAATAAATATATGATAGTTATTGTCTTATTCTATTACTTCAGTAACGTAATCTATTTTTTATCCAGGCTTCATGGTCTATTAGAAACAAAACATTTACAGTTTTCATAGCGCCCATAAAGGTTTGTGGTTTTTATCTTAGGTAAATATTTTCATTCTGATGTATTGAAATAAAATCAAATAAACTTTTGCATCTACTTACATTAGTTAATTGGAGGAATTTACTAGCGATTTTTATCTTTATTTTTAATATCTTTGTTGCCTGTGACTAAAACACTCCAACACAAACGACTTTAGCATGAAGCCTAGAGCAGTACACATTGCGACGCTCTAACGGCTCTAGCGACCCAATAGGTTATTGTAGACAACTAAATATATACCATTTAAAAACTAATAAATATCAAGAAACTAATTTAAAAGACTTTCAAGTTCCTGTAGTTTATATATATATATATATATATATATATATATATATATATTAATTCCTGCGATTTTGTAAAAAAAAAACATTTCGCAAAATTTTGTTGATACAACTTTCTTATTTTGCATTATATATATATTAATTCCTGCGATTTTGTAAAAAATATAATGCAAAATAAGAAAGTTGTATCAACAAAATTTTTCGAAATGTTTTTTTTTACAAAATCGCAGGAATTAATATATATATATATATATATATATATATATATATATATATATATATATATATATATACACACACACACACACACACACTTCTAAACTTTCAAAAGTATAAAAGATTTTGAAAACTAATTTTATTTGATAACTGAGAAGATACAATAATAAAAACGTTTGTAGAATTCATATTTGTAGAGCGCAACAAGGAGCTAAGATTTAGGACATAACCGCTAGTTTTCTGAGTGATGCACAAGGTATGGGGCGATAAACTGTTGATATGTTACTACAGAACGTTGATTCTAACTCTACTAAATAAATTCAGCGTTTATGTTTTTTTTATATTAAAAGTGTTAGTTTCCTAAGAGCTAAATTCACCGCAGCCCAAGTGACTTCAGCACCTCCCGCAGTAGAATAGGCCTACACATTACGCCGCTCGGAACGCTTCAGCGCCAGCGGGCAGATCAATGGAGTCACACTCTTAAGCAATATACCATTTGTTAAAGCTTAAAAAATATGCAACTTCGTTGGTTTAAATGAATTTTACGTGGGGCCTTTCATGTTTATGTAATTGTATTTTTATTTTCTTAAATTAAAAAAAAAATTGGTTGTCTGTAAAGTCGGTTTATGGACGATAGTTTAACGTGACGTCATAACAAAATATTGATGAAATGATTGCATACTTTTATGAATAAAATTGAATCAATTTTATTGAATTATCACTATTTTGTATTGATACAAAGAAGGAGTGAAATGAAATCTACTACCTATTTAATGAAAATATATTTAATCTTTATAAATGTGTTTGTTTTTAACAATTGAAGTTAAGTTCCTAGAACATTTTGGGCTTCATTATGAGATTATACTATAGAAATTGCATTTACAAAATTTATTTTTGTGGGTCAATGCAAGAAATTGTAACATAGGCCTTAACTGCACGATTTTGGTACAACGCACAGGGTTTGCAGCGGTAAACTTTTGATATGTTACTAAGAAATATTGATACTGCTGCTGTACAAAATTTCAGGTTTTATGTAATTTTCCATATGTTAAAAAACTTTGTTTCCTAAGACCAAAATTTGTTCCAACCCGAGCGACTTAAGTACCCACACGGTAGGATACACACTACGACGCTCGGAACCTTTCAGAGGCCCGGTCAATTGAGTCAGAGAATTAACCAATATACCATTTTAAAGCTTTAAAAATATGCAACAACGTTTGTAAAAGGGATTATTACGGCGGACCATATATCTTTATGTTAATCGTGTTTTTAATTCTTTCGTTGTGAATAAAAGACACTTCTTATTACTTCATCGATTAATATCGTACCTTTAGTATTAACATTTTGAAAATGTTTTAACATAAATGTGTAAAATGGTGTTTCTAGATTATTTGGATGCATTTACGGAGAGTCTACGTTAATAACTGCGTATACGCGAATCATTTTAATGAACTGCTGTAAGTCGCTGCCATCTAGGACTTAACTGCACGTTTTCGGTGATACGTACAAGGTCTACAGCAGTAAACTTTCGGTATGTTATTAAGCATAGTAGGCTCTACCACTGTGCAAAAATTCAGCTTTGGGCAAATTTTTCACAGATTGAAAGCTTTGTTTCGTGGACGACTCGGGGTGCTCGCCTCGCAACAAGAACCGGGGGCGACAGCTGCAGGCACTCTGGAGCCGGGGCGCCCGCCCGGGCTGTGTGCCTGCGGGGAGGGCGTAGAGGCAGTCAGTCACGCCCTGGAGGTTTCCAATACAGGAGCTCTTTGTTGGGAATATAGTGAATACCAACTCGCGGACAATTCGGCGGAAGTCGCTGTTGTATCGTCGGCCCTGAGAAGATCAGTGGAAGCCGATTTTTCAAGTCGATAATGGGAAAGGAACGAGAATATTATAATAATACAAATTTGACAAAAAGTTGCGTGTAAAACGTTACACTACCAAAGCGTTGTGCTCTTATTTATGACAACTTGGTATTGTTCCACGTAGTGAGAACAAAACATGCAACACGCTTTGTTGCTGGTAAGACGAGAGTCGTAGCGCCAAGGTGCCATCCTTAAGGATGTGGTTCAGGTGTATAATACATTTTCTGCCATTGCGATACTTGACTGTTATTCTATTTGAAAACGGGAAAACTTCTATTGCTGCCTATTCGAAGACTTAACTTTGCTATTGCAATTAAAGCTAACGATAATTAGATAAAATAACTTTTAACTCTAAAAATAGGAGCTAGAGTATGAGTCAAAATGCTGTCAATCAGTGTTGTTATGTAACAGATACCTAACATTTTATTCATACATGATAATCAAAATATGTAGTTTCATTGTTTTTTCTAAAGTATTATCCCTAAAGTCTCCTACAGATACAATTGGATCATAGTGCTCCATTAATGAGGAAATAATTATTTTCTTTATTTTGGTGAATACATGTGATGGCAAAATTAAAATTTTTAAGTGAAATAAGTATAAATACTGCTAAGAGTAAAAGAAGTTTTATGGATTACTTAGATGCTTTGTGCGTTTCCTTTTTTTTCTTAACCTAACTAAAACCAAATGTATTTGGGAGGGTCTGGGTTAGGGAGAGACCTAGGTCCGTCTCAGGCCGAAGCCTATACGCTCTAATCATGCAGGGGTTAGCCATGCAGGAGAGGTCGCATGCATCATGTGCTAGGAGGGAATTGGTCAGCCATGGCCACCATTAGTGCCATGACAAACTCCCCTCACTGACTACTCTAGACTAACACTAGATAAGGTGGGCCCAGGTGAAGCCTCTATTGACAGAGGGAAAACCCTGGGCTCATTCATGCTGGATGCAAAATTAATGTATTAATTAACAAGCAGGTTGGTTACGGGAACAGAAGGGTTGTTCTGGAAGAAGAGTTGGACAGAGTAAAAAAGCACTACTAAGCGAAGGTGGTGAGCTTGGACTGTTTGGTCCGTGTTCCCGCCATGATGCCAGCCAGCACACATTCTTAAACTAGAAATATCAGTATGAATGTGTACATGTGTATGGGATTATTCTTGGGCGCTTCGCCATTCAAGGTCTCAGGAGACCAAAAAAGTGGAAAATCAGACGATAATTCGAGCCCTGCTGGGCCGAAACACGACAGTATTTTTCGCCTACACGGAAGGACCTACAGGGAGGGCTGCGTCGGTGTTGGGCGTTGTATGTCAATTAGAACCATATTATACTTAATAATACTTAATACTATGAGCTGCCAGCTTAGGATTGCAAGAACTGTGCTTTTTCGCTCCGCGCGCATTGGCCGGCAGTCTGCGCGGCCAATCACGCGCGACTATGGCGGCCGGTGGGCAAGGAGCGATTTCGGCCGCTTATATTTTTGTCTTACGTCCGGATCAAAATTTCCGAGCGATAAAACATGTGGGTTTTAACTATTTACGCATTTATCGTAAAATGTTTCTGGGGTTCGAATGTAAAAGTCTTGCAAAGTTTCCGTGTCCGTTTCACAATGCAAGGCTTCTGTAGGGTAATACATTGGAGCGTCTGTAGCTATTCGAATACATTTATTCTGAATTCGCTGCAGCTTTAATAAATGTGTTTTCGCAGTGGTTGCCCAGACTGGGGCTGCGTACGTAATAATAGGGTGAATCAGTGTTTTGTAGAGCACAGTAAACCGTTCGTTACTGTGCCTCCACATCGCCTGCTCATTACTGGATATAGTGAGCTTAGTCTAACCTCAGCTTGAATTCTCTAGGCATCTATTATCTATATGATGGTGCCAGAGAAGCTTCCTGTCCATGTGGACGCCTAGATATTTTACGACGTCCTTGTGTGGGATTTGTTCGCCAAACAAACGTATTTATGGCCTGTGTTCTACAGGTGGAAGATTTCCGCGAGTAAACACAATAGCTTCGGACATCGTTGTGTTCACTTTGCTAAGCCAGGTCGTACACCATTGCTAGCACACAGCTAATGCATCCGTTTTTTTTCCTAGCCTAATTTAATCTAAGCTAATGCAGTCTGGTAGTGGCTAGGTGAAGTGTGTATGATCTGCTATACAGAAACGTGTCGTTTGCATAGCACATAGCAGCCTAACTTCACTAGGCGGTGTTCGGGGCGTGGCAAATCTCTAGAAGGCTATATATGTTAAATAGAACAGGGCCTAGAATACTGCCCTGTGGTACGCCTGCTCTTATTTGTTTGATGTCAGACATAGTTCTTTAAGTTGATACTGTAAACGTTCTGTCTTCTAGGTAGGACGCGACTAGCTTGGTATAGCAGACCAGGAAATTAGTTTGATATAGTTTGTATAGATTAGCCCCGCGTGATAAACTCTGTCGAAGGCTTTTTCTACGTCTAAAAACGTCGCAACTACATAATCTTTTACGTTGAAGGCGCTTGTTATCTCTTCAGTGAGGCGTATGAGTTGGTGCACTGTCGAGTGATTACTGCGAAAAATCGAATGGCCTAAGTGTACAGGCCTGCCCGATCCGCGGACGAATATTTTCACGTTCTGCGCGCATACTTTTCGTTGGTGATACTGCCGACGAGCGCGGGTTTGAATGGTAGTTTGATGATATGAATTGACAAACTGCTAGACTGTGTGTAATATAGTTACCCAAATAACACTAAAACAACAAAAATGAATTAAATAATAAATAACCATCTCTTTTAAAACTATAACGTGTCAGAACTGAGTGTTATTGTGCAAACAAAGACTAATTTTAGCAAAGATTATTGCACGAAGTAAGGGAGGTAGGGTTATATGAATGGTCAAAATAAGTTTTTATAGCAACTGATCTTGAGAAAATGATTTTTTTGTTTGTGTAGGCCTCAACTTTGACAGCTGAGTAAAGTTTATTTAAACAAAGGCACAGCATTTCAATAAGTGTTTTATTTTTTAATGAATTTCTGAATTATAACCTTGTCACAAATTTTTATGTAGGATACATACAGATGCAAGTTTATTATAAACTGAACTATTAGTATTAATGTTTATACGTTTCATTTAGAAAATAAATTTAGCTCATATTGTTACATGAATTAATATATCTGATACGCTTACTTGCGTTATTAAAATAACTTGCATTAACTTCGGAACAATTGTAACGTGTCCCAAATTTTCGGTTGTAAACGCAAACCAAATATTTTCATTTAATTATATTATTAATTGATGTCATGTTATGTTGATAGAACTAACAAAAAACGGCGAAATATAAATTCAAATTTTTTATATTCGTGCTTTATTGTTTGGCTATTTATTTTGGCAATTTTTCATAGTTTAAGCACTTATGAAAATATTTACATAAAATTCTTATAAATGTTTTTTGAGATTCTTTAATTATGTGTGATGATTCTGCTAATAGTTGTTGAGATAACTGAGGTAGATTACCGGTATTTTACCATTGGTTTTGTATTTTGTATTACGTTAGCTACTTTTAAAATACTTTTAAGTCATTTGGATGGTTGGTTAAGTTTTGTTAGCTTAATTTAAAACATTGTTTAATCGTGTGAATGGCTGGAGGGATAAGGTAATTTAATTTCGAACACTGTTCAATTATTTGAATGATTGGTTGTATACAATATTCATTTAAAATACTGTATATTGGTGTAAATGTTTGGGTAAGTTACGTTAGCCACATTAAAAATACTTAACGGCGTTCTTCGGGATAGGTGTTATTCAAAAAACCATTAAATGTTCTTAATGGAGAACCTTCTCTAGAAAATTAGCATTACTTGAAATAGGGATAACAATCTGCAGGTAGAGAAGTAAAGATTGTGTTAGGTAAGTTCCGGGAAGAGGAGTGGCAGATTTTGCATTTAAAACTGCAGAATAAAAAGTACGAATTTTTGAAAAATTTAAATATTTAAGCTTTGTGAAACGATTAATAACCATGCAACATTTTTAAATAATCAATATTAATATTACAAGAGTGACATATTTTTAATTATATAATCTTGATTTTTGAAATAAATGCTTTTTTTTCGGATGAGGTTGTACTAACCAGCGAAATGATTTTTTTTCCGTATCTAAACTACCGCGTTATTATTTTCCTGCCTAGTATTTTGTTAGTACAATATATAGTGCACAAAATAATTTATTACGGTTGTGGCAAACAACAGTTAACTGGTGTCACTGCTACAAAAGTTTAACATTATTTAGCCAAACTTGTGTTGTGAATGTATTACACTGAAATAAATAATAAAATCACTTCAGGCTATATAAAAAAAGATTGTCAAAATTAAATGATATCGTAGCTTTCGTCCATTCGAAACCTAAATTGGGCGGAGACAAAACAAAATACAGAAAAAAACTTATTTTGTAATAAATGAGGCAATAAAATTAGTTATAGGTATCTAATTTCTTAATTTATTTACTTGAATGGAAATAAATTTGCCATTAGAATCATCATTTGTTGATAACCGCCGTTCTAACAAAATGTAAAACTCAGATTAACGTATATTTCCGTATACATAGCCTACTTTAGCAAAATATCTCCAGAGTGACGTCACAAATTGCTAGCCAGTGAAAGAGAAAGGTGCGCAAAAGGATACATATATAACTTCACGATTATTCACCCGTTATGTTCACAGTTGACAGAACAGAAGAACGAATGAATATCAAGCAATGATTTGTGTAACATTTTCTTAAGTGTTATGAGTACGTAATAAATATTCTCGCAGAAACTGTATGGTGTTATGTAGGCTGAAGTATCTATTTATTCGATTTTTTATTTATTAGAAAACAATTTGATCCGATTTCCGCATAGGTAGTTGAGAAGTGTAATTAGGATAAGAAATTTTAAGCTCAATATTGTGCTAAAACAGATTAAGATAAATTGTAATTGGAACCGAATTAGGGGTCTATATGTAAAAATACAAATGTTTGTTAAGTGACACAATATTTCTGTAAACCTTTGTGTTCTGTACCATTACAAGAAGGAACAATCATATTTCTATACATTTGAGAATAATAACAGTAGTATTACAGAATTATTTTTATTTGGTTTCATATAGAACTTCTATAAGCACTCGAACTATGGTCAATGGACTGGGAATGTTGCGTTTAATGCCGATTATAATGTGTTGTGTTTGTTGCCAGCCAAACTTGTTTAACTATATGATAGAACCTTACACTTAGTACGTGTGATTTCCAAGTGATGTTATGTTCTCTGGATTATGTAATTACAGTTTCCCTTATACAAATGTACCGAACAAATATAAAGTGTTGTGGTGTATACCACCATGGAAATATAAGAAACCTCTTAGTTAACACTAGGAAAATAACAAATGCAAGTGACAAGTAGCTCATTTGACATTGAACAAGAGGATCGTTCCAAAGAGAGGTTGCACCCTCCTTCCTGAGCGAGCCTTTTGTGACGTAGCAAGTTGTTTCTTGTTGCATTACAAAGAAAAATTGAAAAAGTAAGCCATAAATTGCACCATTTTAAAACATATTTGCAACATTCCAAACAATTGCTTGAATATCTTTCACACTTGGGGTTGGCTAATGACTAAATTTCGAATAAAATTTTCTATTTACTCATTGATATAACGTTACGTTAACCATACAAGCACATTTGTTGAAATGCAGCATGTACTTTGTATGGTGTACAATTAACAGCATCTTTCATGTACTTTATTTTAATAATTCTTGGGAATTTTTTTTCCAGAACTAATTAATATGTTCTCGCCCCTTAAATACAGGTAACGAGATGCTGGCCCGTTACCATCACATGCAAGGTCTCAATAGTATTTAAACAACATTATTCTAATGTATTGTTATTGTGGTGACTAGCGAATGAATGCAGCAGATTCCAACTCTTCAGAATTGTTTCCAGTAGACGCAGCGTCGCACTGCGTGGCTGAGACTGGTTGATAATTGCTGGCTCCTCTGTGACATTGTGGGCATTGGTGAATCAAGCTTGTCGTGAATGTCAGTGCGCTTGCAAACTGACTCCCCTGCTGCAGCTCATACACCGGTCGTCACTGGATTCTGATGTACTTTGTAATAATTAAGATAGTTTCTGAACCAGAACAGTTGATAAGCTACGGTCCTGAATCAAAAAAGGTAAATTTAAAATGTGTCGTAACTTTATCTTTGAGCCTCATTTAGAAAATGTTAACATACTCACCTTTCATTGTTAGGTACATATTTTTTTACACAATCCCGCATAACCCTGCAAGTTATAAAAATTCTTCCAATGTATGAATTTCCCAATTACATACATATTGATAATGCCGAATGTGGACTTTATATATATACACACATGCATACTTACACATATATGTATAATAATTGAAAGAAAATGTTTGCTTCAATGTCTCCCCTATAAATAATAAATGAATTACCTATATGATTAAATATCCGTGTTCTTAGTGGATATAACTAGGAAAATCTGCATAATTTGTATGTATTTTGGTAGTTATTAAAAAAGTACAATTAAACTTACAATATTATGAATTGTCATACCTCTAATGTTAAATTTTACTCTTGTACAGATAGCACACTGTATCTAAGTAACATAATTAAGATGTCACAGATATAATAATTAATACTTACTAATTTTATTCGACAATGTGTTTCCGATTCATTTGACTTCTTGCAAATGGGTTATAAATTAAGTATAACTCCAGAGACGTACCAAATTAGGTTACCTTGAGAAACTCATGACGTCAGCGTGTATGGTTTATGTGTTAGGGAAAATTTATTCAAATACTGTGTATTAAAAAAGTGCATGACATGGTATATTATTGTTTTATTTTGAAACAATTAACCCGAATTATTGCGAACACCATGGTAATATGCTTAAAAAATGTGTGAACTCTGGAGTGTATGAGAAGTTATTTCCAGGCCGGCCGTCGAATCGTCCGGTTTTAGGATCGAGTATAAATGACAGAACTTCGACTATCATCCCTTTTCTACGTGTGTCTAAAACCAGCCAGGAGCGTGGAGAAACCCCCCTGAAAAGCCTGACTCGAATGACAATTGAAATGTTTTCCTAACTTAAATTAAACTAAGCTAAAGTGTGTGGGAAAGGGGCCAGTTTAAGGTAGGACCTAGGCGTGTCTCAGGGCAAACCCTATACACTAGAATAAATACCAATTATTTAAGTTAAATACAAAGCGCCATATCTTGCGTTTAGGACCTTGTAGTTGGATTTTTATATTTCAGTTTTAAACGGAGAAATAAAATGGTTTTTTCAGGTCCTGTAATGGGCGGGTGAAGCTATTGCCTGCAAGTAAAACAGGGCGCGAGATCTTGTTGCTGTCCGTCGGCATTAAAAGTGTCAGCCCAGACAAAAATTCTGAAAAGTATATTTTGTTAAGAAACGTTACAGCTTTCATTTGGTACATGGCTGATATTCGGCCAATACTTGGTATGAGTCCTGGAGTCGTTTTTATAAAATGCAAGTTTTTTAAATATGTACCTTCTTTGACCTTATATATTTTAAAGAATACTATTAATAAATACTATTTTTTTTAGTTAAATACAAAGCGTCATATCTTGCGTTTATGACCTTGTAGTTGGATTTTTATATTTCAGTTTTAAACGGAGAAATAAAATGTTTTTTTTAGGTCCTGTAATGGGCGGGTAAAGCTATTGCCTGCAAGGAAAACAGGGCGCGCGATCTTGTTGCTGTCCGTCGGCATTAAAAGTGTCGGCCCAGACAAAAATTCTGAACAGTATATTTTGTTAAGTAAGGTGACAGCTTTCATTTGGTATATGGCTGATGTTCGGCCAATACTTGGTATGAGTACTGGAGTCGTTTTAATATAATGCAAGTTTTTGAAATATGTACTTTTTTTGAATTTAAATAATTTAAAGAATACTATTAATAAATACTATTTTTTTAGTTAAATACAAAGCGTCATATCTTGCGTTTAGGACCTTGTAGTTGGATTTTTATATTTCAGTTTTAAACGGAGAAATAAAATGGTTTTTTTTAGGTCCTGTAATGGCCGGGTGAAGCTATTGCCTGCAAGGAAAACAGGGCGCGCGATCTTGTTGCTGTCCGTCGGCATTAAAAGTGTCGGCCCAGACAAAAATTCTGAACAGTATATTTTGTTAAGTAAGGTGACAGCTTTCATTTGGTATATGGCTGATGTTCGGCCAATACTTGGTATGAGTACTGGAGTCGTTTTAATATAATGCAAGTTTTTGAAATATGTACTTTTTTGGAATTTAAATAATTTAAAGAATACTATTAATAAATACTATTTTTTTAGTTAAATACAAAGCGTCATATCTTGCGTTTAGGACCTTGTAGTTGGATTTTTATATTTCAGTTTTAAACGGAGAAATAAAATGGTTTTTTTAGGTCCTGTAATGGCCGGGTGAAGCTATTGCCTGCAAGGAAAACAGGGCGCGCGATCTTGTTGCTGTCCGTCGGCATTAAAAGTGTCGGCCCAGACAAAAATTATGATTAGTATATTTTGTTAAGAAATGTTACAGCTTTCATTTGGTACATGGCTGATATTCGGCCAATACTTGGTATGAGTCCTGGAGTCGTTTTTATAAAATGCAAGTTTTTGAAATATGTACCTTCTTGACCTTATATAATTTAAGGAATACTATTAATAAATACTATTTTTTTAGTTAATTACAAAGCGTCATATCTTGCGTTTAGGACCTTGTAGTTGGATTTTTATATTTCATTTTTAAACGGAGAAATAAAATGGTTTTTTTAGGTCCTGTAATGGGCGGGTGAAGCTATTGCCTGCAAGAAAAACAGGGCACGCGATCTTGTTGCTGTCCGTCGGCATTAAAAGTGTCGGCCCAGACAAAAATTCTGAAAAGTATATTTAGTTAAGAAACGTTACAGCTTTCATTTGGTACATGGCTGGTATTCGGCCAATACTTGGTATGAGTCCTGGAGTCGTTTTAATATAATGCACGTTTTTGAAATATGAATATTTTTTGACCTTATTTAATTTAAAGAATACTATTAATAAATAATATTTATTTAGTTAAATACAAAGCGTCATATCTTGCGTTTAGGGTTTTGTAGTCGGATTTTTATATTTCAGTTTTAATCGAAGAAATAAAATGGTTTTTTCAGGGCCTGTAATGGGCGGGTAAATCTATTGCCTACAAGGAAAACTAGGCGCGCGATCTTGTTGCTGTCCGTCGGCATTAAAAGTGTCGGCCCAGACAAAAATTATGATTAGTATATTTTGTTAAGAAATTTTACAGCTTTCATTTGTTACATGGCTTATGTTCGGCCAATACTTGGTATGAGTCCTGGAGTCGTTTTTATAAAATGCAAGTTTTTTAAATATGTACCTTTTTTGACCTTATATAATTTTTAGAATACTATTAATAAATATTCTTTTTTTAGTTTAATACAAAGCGTCATGTCTTGCGTTTATGACCTTGTAGTTGTATTTTTATATTTCAGTTTTAAACGGAGAAATAAAATGGTTTTTTCAGGGCCTGTAATGGGCGGGTAAATCTATTGCCTGCAAAGAAAACTGGGCGCGCGATCTTGTTGCTGTCCGTCGGCATTAAAAGTGTCGGCCCAGACAAAAATTATGATTAGTATATTTTGTTAAGAAATGTTACAGCTTTCATTTGGTACATGGCCGATATTCGGCCAATACTTGGTATGAGTCCTGGAGTCGTTTTTATAAAATGCAAGATTTTGAAATATGTACCTTCTTGACCTTATATAATTTAAGGAATACTATTAATAAATACAATTTTTTTAGTTAATTACAAAGCATCATATCTTGCGTTTAGGACCTTGTAGTTGGATTTTTATATTTCAGTTTTAAACTGAGAAATAAAATGGTTTTTTCAGGTCCTGTAATGGGCGGGTGAAGCTATTGCCTGCAAGTAAAACAGGGCGCAAGATCTTGTTGCTGTCCGTCGGCATTAAAAGTGTCGGCCCAGACAAAAATTCTGAACAGTATATTTTGTTAAGTAAGGTGACAGCTTTCATTTGGTATATGGCTGATGTTCGGCCAATACTTGGTATGAGTACTGGAGTCGTTTTAATATAATGCAAGTTTTTGAAATATGTACTTTTTTTGAATTTAAATAATTTAAAGAATACTATTAATAAATACTATTTTTTTAGTTAAATACAAAGCGTCATATCTTGCGTTTAGGACCTTGTAGTTGGATTTTTATATTTCAGTTTTAAACGGAGAAATAAAATGGTTTTTTTAGGTCCTGTAATGGCCGGGTGAAGCTATTGCCTGCAAGGAAAACAGGGCGCGCGATCTTGTTGCTGTCCGTCGGCATTAAAAGTGTCGGCCCAGACAAAAATTATGATTAGTATATTTTGTTAAGAAATGTTATAGCTTTCATTTGGTACATGGCTGATATTCGGCCAATACTTGGTATGAGTCCTGGAGTCGTTTTTATAAAATGCAAGTTTTTGAAATATGTACCTTCTTGACCTTATATAATTTAAGGAATACTATTAATAAATACTATTTTTTTAGTTAATTACAAAGCGTCATATCTTGCGTTTAGGACCTTGTATTTGGATTTTTATATTTCAGTTTTAAACTGAGAAATAAAATGGTTTTTTCAGGTCCTGTAATGGGCGGGTGAAGCTATTGCCTGCAAGTAAAACAGGGCGCGAGATCTTGTTGCTCTCCGTCGGCATTAAAAGTGTCGGCCCAGACAAAAATTCTGAAAAGTATATTTTGTTAAGAAACGTTACAGCTTTCATTTGGTACATGGCTGATATTCGGCCAATACTTGGTATGAGTCCTGGAGTCGTTTTTATAAAATGCAAGTTTTTGAAATATGTACCTTCTTTGACCTTATATATTTTAAAGAATACTATTAATAAATACTATTTTTTTTAGTTAAATACAAAGCGTCATATCTTGCGTTTAGGACCTTGTAGTTGGATTTTTATATTTCAGTTTTAAACGGAGAAATAAAATGGTTTTTTTAGGTCCTTTAATGGGCGGGTGAAGCTATTGCCTGCAAGTAAAACAGGGCGCGAGATCTTGTTGCTGTCCGTCGGCATTAAAAGTGTCGGCCCAGACAAAAATTCTGAAAAGTATATTTTGTTAAGAAATGTTACAGCTTTCATTTGGTACATGGCTGATGTTCGGCCAATACTTAGTATGATTCCTGGAGTCGTTTTAATATAATGCAAGTTTTTGAAATATGTACTTTTTTTTAATTTAAATAATTTTAAGAATACTATTAATAAATACTATTTTTTTGTTAAATACAAAGCGTCATATCTTGGGTTTAGGACTTTGTAGTTAGATTTATATATTTCAGTTTTAAATGGAGAAATAAAATGGTTTTTTTCAGGGCCTGTAATGGGCGGGTAAATCTATTGCCTGCAAGGAAAACTGGGCGCGCGATCCTGTTGCTGTCCGTCGGCATTAAAAGTGTCGGCCCAGACAAAAATTCTGAAAACTATTATCTGTTAAGAAATGTTACAGCTTTCATTTGGTACATGGCTGATATTCGGCCAATACTTGGTATGAGTCCTGGAGTTGTTATAATATAATACCATTTTTTGAAATATATATCATATTTGACTTTTAAATAATTTTAACATTACGTATAAAAATTCACTTTTTTTTAATATTATTAACTAGCCTTACGTTTTGCCTTTATGACTTCGTAGTTGTATTTTGGCTTACATTTTGTCTATTTTATGTTTGGGTAAATGTTTTTGAAACGCGAAAACTGTCATGGCCGCAATGTATGTGTGCGTCTGTTGCTGTTGCTGTCCAAATGCATAATTTTGACTCCGGTGTTATTTGGGTGGGAGTTTGTTCGTGCCCGAGGTGCTCACTTGAAATCATAAACGCTTGTGCTCGAGCGCCACCAACAATGAATTCTCACATTGCAGAATCTGTTATCAATTTCGGAGCGGGACCTGCGAAGTTGCCGGAAGAGGTATATCATTTTTGTATTTAAATGCTTAGCTGAGCCTTGACTTAGATAATGTAATACTTTATAGTTTAATTCACTAAGTAGTCTTTGGTTTCTGTTTATGGCAATCAGGGACGTAACTAGTGGTGGGCTTACCTGTTACTTTTGAGTATCAGTGAAATCGGTTCCAGTGAAATTTAGGTTCCTGTGAAATTAAACGGTGAACGGTGAAATCTCTCTCTAGTGATGCTCGTAATCGTAAACTGCTTCCTCGCACCGAAAAATGGTGAAATTAAGGGGATAAGTGAAATCACTGCCTCTCGGTGAATGATGAAATTAAATACATGCAATGTTTTTCACAGAAACCTTTCATTTTGTTTTGAGTTTATTTCGAGTTAAAATTGAAAAATACTATATAATTATTATTTTAAAAATATTTTTAATAATATTGATTCCATATTTATATCCCTCTCCTTTCAGTTCAGTAATATAACGAGCACATATTAATTTTAAAACATTTATGAGAATTCATTATCTTCCGTGATATTCTGCTAGGCTTTCATTCGGTGAACGGTGATTTTTTTTTTACTGTAATTATTACAAGTATGCAATTCGTATACTCCACATACAGTTTTACTTCAAAATATATACATAAAAAAATGATTGTACTAAGACTGAAAACGTCAGAAACTCAATTCAACGATTATGTGGACACTAAAAGCTAGTGGTCGTATTACTGTAAGTAATCAATTTCACCGAATTTCACTGATACTTGTAGAAACTGGTCGCAGGTATACCCGTGAAATTTTGATATCGGTGAAAAAGTAACAGGTATGGATTTCACTGCCCACCACTAGACGTAACTAGACTAGTTTCCACCCGGGGAATAACTCCTCTTGGTGCCCTCTTTTTTTCTCAAACCAACCAAACTAAAACCTTTCCCTTCAACTCATATCGCTACTGTACTACATATTTATTCCACTAATCTAAATATTTTTGATTCAACGTAGATGGTAAATAAATAGAGTAATTTGCAGTGGTTTCAGTTTTAATACATCACAAGTTGATAGTACACGAAATATACCTACTAGTTTTTAAATATTTAACGATATAAATGTATTTATCTTTCCATTCAAGTCATTTAGTTCATCTGCCCTCTAAGATTTTTTTTTGCATTATAACTACAATATTTAAGTAAATATTTACAGTAAAAATAATTCTTGCCGGTTTAGAGCCCCCCCCTCCCCCCTCCAATGTGGCGCCTGGGGCACAAGTCCCGTCTGCCCCACTCTAGTTACGTCCCTGAGGCCTCTTTTTTATAATTGTATGGTTGTGTTAGTTCATGAAGAGATTGTGTATGGTTAATCTAAAGGTTGTGTATTAAGAGACCTTCCTAGTCAGGGGTGTAGCTGTGTTAGTGAGGTGAGGTAATATGTGTAACGCTCGGTGGTGCTTTTAGGGCGTTATCACCCCTAAGCAAAAGGCTCTGAACTGTCGTGCATAGGACAACTTTGAAATTGGAGCGGTAACCATAACATTAGATGGCGGAGAAATTAAGATAAATGTGTAATGAAAGTCCCTTGAATGTGTTCAAGAATCTTTATTCTGAATTCCCCCTTTCTGTTCCATTCACTTTTTAAAAATACAGTTTAAAAATGAAATACAAAAACAGAACATCCGTCAGCCCTCAGCACATTCTTAAATGTTTTTCGTTAACAGACACCACTTGGATATCATAAGTAGTTTTTAAATCATGTAGTTTCTTAAGCTCTCCACTCTCTATGTGTGGCCAGGTACGTGAGCCCCTTGATTGAATAAGTCATTTAAATAACAGTAAAGCCTCTGGCACAATGAGCCGTTGGTCAGCGGTACCAATCTTCTGCCGTTTGTGATTTGGCATCTGATTGACAAAGTGCTCTTGTTACATGACAACAGATCGACAAGGCTTAGATTAGTGGAACAAGGGATGTACGCAGAGGGGGTGATGAGGGGCATAAACCTCTCCCCCTAAAAATTTGAAAGCGAACAGCAGGCAAATAGTTCTATCTCCCCATCCTTCCCTGAAATAAAATTCTGCGTCACACTCCTAGTGTGACTGGTGCTGTATGAAGGACACAATGTTTTAACCTGTGCGCCAAACAATGTATAAATTGTTTCTTGTAATTACATATGCACCAAGTATATGGCAGTCATCAGTGTTACCAAAGTTTTTTTCACGCGATAGGTTTAGGAAAGAGAGATTTCATTTAATTTAACATGAATGAAGAAAAATCATTGTGTATGAGAACATTTAAGGATTTCGCAGTTAAATTTGATCAACAAGGAAAAAAAAAAACATGAATGTTAAGTATTTCAAATTCACAAGTCTAACCTTGTTTAGAAAATAAAATTACGATGCTCATTTCATCACACTTCTTACACGACGGAATAGAAAGTATGCTAATCAGAAATTGTGTTGTGAGTCGCGAGTGTTGTCTCACTGGCACAGGTGAGCAGAACATGATCAGTTAGAACTTCATTTAATTTGCTTTGCAACCATCAATAACTGTGTATATTGCTATTGTGATTTTCAGCTCTGTCATTCAGCTTTTTGCTTGCTTTTGACCATTGTGACAAACAAATTAAATGCATGGCAGATGTGCACAAGTGCAATAACAAATAGATGTGTGAAGCTTCGACTAAGTGAATCAATCAAAGATCTTTTTAAAATTCAATTTGACTTTGCCAGGAAATTTGCTATTTGTTTTATTTGAAGCTTCAGTTGTGATGCTATGCTTTGCATCTGATGTGAAGCTAGGTGTTTTTTTTGTAAAGTTTTAAAATGGAAGTTTGCTCATGAAAATATATTTTTTGTGTGTAGTGTATGTTTTTCATGAATAAATTTGGTTACTTAAGAATATCAAAAGGTGGCACTCAGTTTGCTTTTATGAATGCACTACATTAATATTATAAATGATTATTTTATAATTTTTTTAAAATGATGTTATACATAGGGCCCAGTTGGTTTAATCACTTAATCAGTTCAAACATTACAAAAACTAAACAAATTTTTACTTGAATCCTGTATTTGATAAGATAACTGTAATGAAGATTTGCTGAAAACAATATTTGCAATTTGATTCAACTTCTAACTTTTCAGAACAAATAAAATAAATCTGTTAGGTATTTCTGTGTTTGGAAATTAATGTAAATTTGATGTATGTAAATGTAAATGTAAAAATAAGTAACTACAGTTAAGAAAAGTTGAAAGATTATAAAAGCAAACTTTATCAAATCCTTTTTAATTAAACTGGTACAAACAGCATGCTAAATAAATCACTTTCATTACATTTAATATTTAAAAGATGAGGTATTTGTCATTAGAGTTAATTTTTGATTGAAAATGCAGATTAGTTTCATGATTTCAATTGTATTTTGGAGCTTTGTTGTGTATTAACATGAATTTTGGTATTATATGGTGTATCGACATGCTCTGTGGTGTTACTTAGGTTTTATAGCAATTCACCATATAAACTTGTCCCTACTAATAACAGCTGATTTGAAAGTTATATTCGATATAAGCCACTTGCAGTAGGACAGAGGAACATGTTTTATAGCTTGGGCATCAGCAGTTTAATTGTGGCGTGGATTTTTACTGAGGTTGGTAGGTGCTTCAACTAATTATGCTTGGGGCTTAAGAATTGAATGATTTTATTCAGTCAGAGTGTCCACATTCAGGAAATTAATTTCAAATCTTGGAAAAGTCATGATAATTCACCAGTGCCAGTGATTTAAGGGAAAATTGTAATGTTCCAGTTTGCTATCACCCAGACTTGTAGGGTCAGTTGGGGTAATTATGAACACGGGGTAATTGTGAACAAGCGCTACTGACGTCGACCCAGAGGCCACCCTAGCTCCTGCAGGCCGTTATGATGCGTCACCGCCTTCTTCTGTGCGCGGGCGTGTGCGGGAGCCAGTGGTGCCACCTTCAATAAACCAGTGTCCCTCCGACGTAGTTTTTTATGTATATTTTCTTTTCTTTCAGCAGGACATAATTTTTATTGTAAAAACTATAATATCGTCCATCATGTATAATTTAAATTAGAAGGGTAAATAACATGTATTTTATTATGCACGGGGTGAACAAGTCGCGGGTTCCCGTCCACGAGGACGTGAGGTGCTGGACGAGACGCGCGCGGGGAGGGGGTCAGCGCGAGGGGAGTCGGGAGTCGTGTCTGGAGAACCGCGGTGCAGAGACGTGACGGCCGCGAGCTCTCGCGAAGACGAGTGAAACGGGTGAGCATAGAGACCTCCGGGCTTAACCAGAGTGACGCGGGGAATAGATCAGCAACAGTCTTCGAGTCGTGTCAGGCAGTTCGGAACTATGGAGATTAGTATGTCAACTATTGCCAAGGGGTCGCCTTATTGTAGATAGTTTAGTTTTTTTTTTATTAGCGTTTCTTAATTTTTTCCTTTCCTCTCGTATGTATGTATATATATATATATCTTTATTCGCTTGTACAGTCGTGCATTGCCTAGGATAAAATAGTACCTTTGTGTCATGGACGAGACCTCGCCATATTAATGGGACAATTCAGAAACTGTGTCCGCAGGTAGTGCTTGCTTGAAGTCGCTATAGGACAGGAAATCAAAGCCTTGCCGGTTTGGGACAAACGCCATCGGTTAGCGCCGCGACGCCGTCACCTACTACTTCCCACATAGGCGGCAGTGTAAGAGGAAATTCTCGTGTAGTCAGGCCTCACCTAAGAACGGTCGTAGGCGGGAACTGCGATAGCCCCGTGCCAGTGCAAATAGTGGCCAATAAAAAGAGTGAGTGCCACGAAACCCTATGTAGTTTCATTATTAGCCGGCTAGATCCTCTTAACTGCCACGCGGCCCGAAACCCACCCCCAACTGAGCTAGCCCAAGAACCTACACAACCAATAAGGGGATCAGCCCGCACCACGACACTACTATCGCTCATGTGACAGTACCTGATACTAAAAGGAAGTTTAAATCAAATGTTTACACTCCTGTTTACTGAATTATAACATTTTTTTCTTTGAGGTTAGCCTCATGGCTTGTGTATTTCAAATATCTAACAGTTTAAAGTGATAAACAGTTTTTTAGTGTATGTGATTATCCTGTGTTTCCATCATATTAAAACAAGGTAAGTCTTTGTTTTAGTAAATATTTGACAGTATATGTTTACTTTAACAGAATATCAATAATATTTTGCAACAACACATTTTCAAGGACCTGCAGAACCATGTTCATAATTACCCCATACTTTTCATCATACGGGGTAATTATGAACAGTTTGTTTTTGTGTTTTGTTGCATAGTAGGTCATATATTTAGACATTACTGCTTGCAAAATTTAAATTTTGTGCATTACCTATTAATTTACAGAGATTTTAACTCTAATAAACATGGTAGCATCAAAAACATAACCTCACATTACATAACATAGAATACGTAATAAGCAAAACGTAGTACCAGAAGATCTTTTTGATCCATGAGACCTGTCCCGATACAAACAACAGAAAGCAAATTTTGAACACCACACTGAACCACAAGCACAGAATGAGAATAGGGACAAAGTTCGGGCTGAAGATTTATCTTTTCCAGGAGAAATAATACCTTCAGCCGATTGTGAAATGTTTGCTTTGGACTTAAGTTTTAAACGATCAGGCGTAGATGGTAGTGAATGCACATCTGGATGCATTCCCCCGAACCAAGTGCCAACTGAAATAGTGGATATTTTCTCCCGAAGCATCGCCACAAATACAGTTACTTCATCAAGCCCTGTGAAAAAGTTACCCACAACTCGCTTGAAACAACACACCTATGGGGAGGTCCTCTCTAATGATGATGTCTTGCAACGCCTCAAAGATGCTGAAGAAAAGAAAAAGAAGCCCCAAAAGCGACAGAGAGGAAATAAGAAGATAGATAGAGAAGTGGAAAATCCGAAAAAGAAGGTCAGGCAAATATGAAGGCAGTGAAAGTGAAGGAAACGATCTGCCTGATGAACTTTTGGATGACAACTGCGCTATAGAGGACTTCTGTCATGAAATGGAGGCTGAGGAAGTTGAGGAAATCATTTACTTAGAGCCATCAGTTAATGATATTTCTCAATCCACGTTTGTTCTTGTTGACATTGTAGGAGGAACAAGAAATAAAACACACTTTGCGTATGTTTGTCAAATAGATGAAGTCTTAGATGAAGAGCTTGCAGTTACTGGGATGAAGAGCATTGGTAGAAACAAAATTGAATTAATTTTAGTGGAGAATGACAAATACGCCATCACTAAAAGCCCGGTGAAAGCTATTCTGCCGTGTCAAACATACAAAAAAGCAGGAAGAAAATCTGTGAACAAGTTTAGTAGCAGTGTTAATGTGAAAGAGAGGTAAAAATTAGAAACATTTTGATTCATTCTGCATATTTTTAGTAATTTGCTTCTTGATTTTAATGAAATATGTTAATGAAATAAACATCCACTGTTGTCCCATTGACACGTTGTTATGGTTGTTGTAGTAGAATATAATAACTTCCTGATAAAAAAGGCTCAAAAAAGTAATCTTTGGATCATTGTGAAGTTCGCATTGGGGTGAATATGAAAAACGTAATTATCTTCTTGAATGATGTCTGCAACTTATCCCTGCCAAATGTTTTTGTGTGAACGTTATGATTTTTATAGTCTACCATCCGTACACAGAGATAGATGTTCATAATTACCCCATAGTCTCCGGGGTAATTATGAACATCTGGGGTAATTATGAACAAGCATTTTAGTTACTTTATAATTAATCCACAGCACCAATAACCAATTTTAATTGGAGTATTGGAGAAAAACAATAGTTTTATGGAGGTTCTAAAAGGTTTTACATGGTTTATATGCTCCTAAAAGCCATCAGTAATTGAAACTAGTAAAATTTGTTCACAATTACCCCAACTGACCCTACACAGAATTTCATTTTGGAAAAGTTCAGGAGAAGGGCGGAGATATAACTAGTTACCCCACTGTTTGCTATCAGCTTTCAAATTCTTACATCATTTTGTTGGTGGGAATGATTATTTTTTTTAGTATTTCAGGGTGTGTATAGCCCCCCCCCCAATTCCATCACCACGCCTGCGTACAGCATTTTCCGACATTCTGAGATTCCCTAGCCATTCGATTGGTTCCAGCAATGTCAGCCGTACCTGCCAGCTCTCTTGATTTGGTCGTGAACGTAATTATTGATGTGTAAACACCTTATCTCTCGGTATATGGCATTTGATTGGAGTAATTTCATGAAAATGGAATATAAGCTGATGATAGAAAATGTACAGAAAGATGGCAGACCCACATAAATCTGTATATAAGTCACATTCATAAACATTAGGGTACATACCAAACATATATGTGCCAAATGAAACTTTATGATAGTGAAACTAAAATAGTCATAGTAAAAAGTAATTTCAAGTTTTAAAATATGTAAGAAAACTGGTATTACAATGATTATAATACATATTCTCCTTCTAAATATCCAAGAGGTTTAGGAGCACAGGGGTAGAGCACACGCTTGAATACCTCAAGGGACGTGGTTGAAATTTTGTCACTGAAAATATATATATGTTTTTACTTTTATTAATATCATTGTGATATAATAATAATAATATAATAATATAATAATGATGTTGAATCAGCTCAATTAGGTTAAGGGTTGTTTGTAGGAAGTATTTGCAGACTGATTACAGTTGTTTAAACAAAAACAAACATACATATACTAAGTGCTACAATATGTGTTTTAAAATGTTTCAGGTTAATATTTTAGTAATACTATAGAATTATAACAACTTCTAATGTGTGTGGAAACTTTGTAGTAGTAACTGTTTAGTGAATTTTAACAAGATGGGCAGTATTTTAATAAACTTCCTTGTCGAAAATCGGGTCCAAAGCTGGGGTTTTGTCTGAGTATTTTATTAATTTAAAAGCAACATATATGATTCAGTGGCAGGTGCACAAAGTATGTGTGTGATTCGCATCCAGAAATTTTAGTATGTAAAAACTATTTTATTTATCAGTTTATTTATCATGCTCTGCATTATTATAAAGAATTCTGCATTAAATTTGGTGTCTGATTTTAGTATTATAAGTTTATTTGAAACATGAACAACATGAGAAGTCTTGAGTTTGGTTCATTACCGAGATTATATGTTTACGTATCAATGACGAATACTGAAAGACTCACTCACATTATTTTTTTACTACCTCTCGCGCCATCACGTTGACGTGGTTTTCTTTCTGAAACTTTTTTTTCAGTGTTTACAGACAAAAGTTATCCGTTGTTGCTAAACTTAATCTAAAGATGATGTTTAATTTTCACAGTTGATTGTCATATTGTTTTAGGATGTGACTTGATTATTAGTATTATTTGAGGGTTTCTGCAGCTTATGAAAGTCACGAAAAAGTAAAATTCTGAAGGACAGGTCATGAAAGTCCATATAAAATCTCAAAATAAACAGTAACAGGTCTATAAGTTGCAAAACTTTTAATTCCCAGCTGCCTTTTGCTAATTTCTAATTTGTTTTTTTATACCTCATTTCACTTTATAGTGGGACATTAAATATACATTTTTGAATACTGTCAACTTTAAATCAGGAATAAATTATATATAGTGTTACCACCCTTGTGTAGTTAAAGAAAAACTTTATATAAATTTATTTATAAAAGTTCTGGAAGCTGCCTTATATGTGCTACACAGCAACAACTGAATAATGAGAGGACTCAAGGGAGAAACATTTACAATTTAATTTGTTCTCACAATAGTGAAGTGAAAAAACAAAATCTGGTTTGCTTATCTTGTGCCTGTTTTATTGTTAACTAACTGCAGTACCCGGCGTTGCCCGGACTGAACACAGGGTAAAGGGGACCTTTTTCGAAATCAGATGTAATTAGTAATTGTCTTCTTAATTTGAATGTCAAGTGTGCAAAATAATTTCTATCACTTTCAGATCCCGACAGACGTTCTGCCAGTGTATAGTTTTTTACCTGTATATATCTAAAAATTGGTGGTCTGTATGTAATCTAGACTCTATAAAGCACTATAGAAAAAATCTGAAAAATAAGAGATTACTAATATTGAAAAGATTCCATTATCTAGCTAATGCTCGGCATGTATTGCAATGCCTCATTCAGTTTTGCTTTGTAATATGTTTAAAGTAGTTACACATATACAAATCATCTATCCATCTCTCTAAATATATATTTATCTCTTTATATCTACAGTTATACCTCCCACTATCTCTATCTCTTCTATATATAAATCTCTATAGCTCTATACATCTATATATCTCTTTATCTAACTCATTTCATTCTCTATACCTCGCTCTATCTCAACTTATCTCTCTGTCTCTCTCTATCTAACACTATATATATATATATCACTCTACCTCTGTCTCTCTTTTATATTTAAATAAATTTTGTCATGCGTGTGCACTTATACAACAAAAACAGACGAAGTGCTGCTATATAATATGAAATCAACACATTTTTTGAAACGATTCGTGCTCCAACTATTGCAAAATAGTTATACCATCTCAGAAACCTTCATGGGCATGCACATAACAACTCACCAAAATTTTATCGCAATCGGTTGAATGGTATAGGAACGCATGCGGCACAAACAAACGAAAATTAAAGACATGACAAACGCATCAAACGATGGTGCATTTAAAATTCAAGGCAACTCTATATATTGACGAAGTTAAGAACAAAACTGTTATTAGCGCCTTTATTTTACTAGCTGCTGCGAGCTCCACTAAGCGGACTGGTTTCACCAAAGAGAAAAATATGAATTTGCCAGACCTTACTATGTGTATGATCCTGTGGCAGACATAGATAAATGACACTCACTCACTATTTGTATGTCTATGACCTATGATTTTTTCTGTTATAAAATGAAATTATCACTTTTTCACTCCCTTAGGGATGGAATTTCATATTAATATGTGGTCTATGTGTTAATCCAGGTTATGAGCTCGCTGTAGGCCAAATTTCATCCAGATCCGTTCAGCCGTTCTGGCGTGATTGAGTAACAAACATCCATCCATCCATCCATCCATCCATCCAAACTTTCACATTTATAATATTAGTGGGATTAAGATTTGTCATATTTTATTTGGATATTCATTGAAATTACAAAATTACCCTTGACAGGAGGGCCCGGGCCGTTAGTAAATATCAATTAAAACTATCTGGTAAATTTTACAAATTTTAACAATCCTATTTTTACCAAAATAAATTTAACATTAATAAATTTAATTGGTTTAAGACATTAGTTCTGATCGGTGCTGGAGTATATATTCACAATATCCCACAGAGGACTGTTCACTGGCTGAGGATAACTAGGAGATTCTGGAATTCTTCAATTTCTGAGGGACCGGCATGAATTTTGTAGATTAAATTTTGAAAAGTCTTGCACTGATTCTTGAACTGGGACTTGAAAAACTCTTGAACTGGCTCTTGCACCCCACTGGAACCAAAAAAGGGGTCCAATGGTCAATAATACAAATAAATAAAAAAGTTAGTGCAAAAGATTAAATGGGGAGGCAACTATAGCCAACAGGACATTAAATTTTCCACTTACCAGTCTGGGGTTGGAGTGAAGTGTGTCTCTCCCTCAGGAGAGGCGGCGCTGGTCGCAGTGAACCGTTGCGAGCCATCTTAAGATCTAGCTACTCGGCTGAACTAAAGCGACTAGCCAACTAAATGAAAAGAAAAAATAGGGAAAACTCCCGAACTTAAGAGATTATATCTCTTGATTTAGTTGTAGCTGAAAATGTTAAAGTTGTGGGGGATGAGCTCTGGCACAAAATGTGATTGCGGTGACTGCAGGACGAATCTCTCTCTCCCCCAGGTTACATGTGATTAAATTTGGGGCGAGAGGCCCGGATTCCTAGAGGGTGGGAGGAATGGCCTCTGATTGGCTGGAATAAGCCCGCGGAGTACTTGCCCCGCCCACCAAAAAAAAACTTCGAGGGCTAATTGCCTAACTTAAAAGGGCCTCAGAGGTGCAAAGCAGAGCGCTCTGTCAGGGACAACAGGAACTGACTCGGTGTTGGTACGCCAGAGTCCCGCAAGTAGGGCCTAGTGAAAGCTTGGTCCATGTGTGGCCCACTGGTGCGAGCTCTGTTGGGGAGGAATGGAATTTAGAGTGTGTTGTGGCAGAGGTCTCACTTCCTACGCCTAACTAAAGGTAAGTTAGTTCGCTTTGCCGCCCGGAGATGCGCAAGCTGTCCGTTCGCTGGCCAGTGGTCTGTTCTAGAGGCCAGACAGTTGTTGATCTGGGTGGAAATTCCTGGAATGAATGGATGGGGAGGGGGGGGGGGGGGTGTTAGCTTGTGGGAAATCTCTTGTGCCAGGTGCCGATACGTGCCCGACGTCACTGAAACATTATGAAGTGGGCATGCCTCGCGTTGCCAACATAAGCTGGGCTCTTCGAACTGGGCTGCTGTGGGCAGCAGCTGAGAGGCTCCCTCATGTCACGAAAACTGTTACTGGTCGGGTTCGTGACTTGAGACTGGGAGAAAGATGAGGCGAATTTCTAGCATAGGCAAAATTAAATTGGATGTAGGTTGAAGGGTTGGGAAAGTGTTGCGGTACTCTCGTAGGAAAGATTTGATCAGTATGCACAAAGGTCTAACAAATTTTATGTTGAAGAATTTACGTGAAAAATAAATTCTTGCCAAATACTTCAAATTTATGGCACACTAGAAATGTTGTTTAGCTGTTTAATTTGGTTAAACATTGGCTTCTTCCTGCAATTAGTAGATAAATTTGTATTATGTTTAAATTTGCTTGTTATGTACAAATTTTCACCCTATGTAAATTATAAAAAATTGAAAGTTAAAAAAAAATTAAATACAAAATATATTAACATCCTGAAAATGTCCTGATTCTCTCTGTATTTTTAGACTGCCTGTAATTGTGCTCACACATGTTGTACATAACAATTTTCTTTGGCTTAGAATGAAAACCTCTTTATAGATGTGTGTGTATGTATATGTATTGCATTATTAGGTAGAAAGTAGAAAACCTTCTATCTTAACTATTTGTCAGCCAAAAGACAATAAAAATGTATATTCTGTGTTCTGGAGAGGAAGGAAGAAATCATGCATGTTAAATGAGAAAACTACAATAATCTGTGCAGTTTGTGATTTGTGAGATTTGAGGTTTTCATTCTAAGCCGATGTTATATTTAACGTATTTACTGAAATTAAATATTTACAAACCTCAAGATTTCTGATCTCCGTAGGTTGGCAGGTATGTTCACCTGTTAACCGTGACGAACACCGAGGCGAGCTGCTGTTAGATGAATTACCTAGAACTGGAGATGGTTGCTGGCCAATATGTTACAATCGCAACTTAAACTGTGGTTCCTGCCATTAAATTACTCTCATCCGAACACATTTTAAGGACAGTTTGTAGACCACTGAAGTAGTGCTAATTTATTGTGAGTTACTTAAAAATTTGTAAAAAAATATTACTGCAGTAATAGTAATAACTAATATGATTAAAGTGTACTTTAAAAATTCCTTTTGTTACAAATAAATACACAAGATTTAAAAAAAACTATTTTATAAATCATTTTAAACTACTACTTTAGCTCTAACATTTTATAATCTTGTTTTTAATCTAAAAATTATACTCACTTAAAAGTTTACTGATGCTGAGAAAAACATTGGTTTAATCCAAATGTCATTTCATTAATTTTTTTATGGGACAGTCATTGGGCGCTATTTCATACCAAGTAACAATGCTGGTTGTGTTCATGAAAACTGAAAAATATAAAGTTTTCAAACCTAAACAGTGCAATTTAATTTTTTTTGTTTAACGATTACTGCAGTAAAATACTGGAACTGAATTGTAAATTATTAACATAAAATAATATCTTTTTGGCATTAACTATTTCAACATAACTACATAAAAATGATAGACCGTGAATGAATAAATGTTGCTGATATTTTTTTTTATTGGTTTTATATTCCATAGCATAGGTAACCAATAAATGTTTAAATGGGTTTCTAGTAAAATAATGAATAGCCCAGAAAAGTACATTCAAGGCTTGTGCAGACTGGAAAATCTGGAGAAAAAAAAGGGAAAACTCAGGTAATTTCAATATCTTGGTTAGAAAATTGTTAGTAATTTTCATATAATACCTGTATTTGATTTCTAAAAACATTAAGTAAACAAGAGATAAGCAGAATCAAAGTTGGTTGATAAAAAAGTAATTGAGACTGGCAGAGTAGGTTACTTAGTGTTGATGGAAATGATAACCGTGCAAACTGTTTGTTATGCAGGAAAACTGCAAATTGTTTATTGTGCAGGAAATCTTTTTATAGTAAATTTTATATGTGTGGGTAGAACAGGGAAAACTAGGGAAACTTGGCTGAAATAAGGAAGTGGGAACCCTGAAATTGTTTGGGTACTTTTTATGTTCAATAGTGGTAAACTCTCTCCTCCGTGCCTTAATAAACCTTGGTGTGTGTGTGTGTGTGTGTTTGAGGGGGGGGGGGGGGGGGGCTGGTGTTTTTCTTTGGAGCAAACCCCTTCCCGTAAAGCATCTTGTGTAAATCAAGAAATGGGAGGCAAAGTTCTGGAGGTTATCATTATTTCACAACACTTATTTTTGTAGACCTGGCATGTTATGCTCGACTTTTGAACTGCTTGATGCAATGTACATCAACGTAATGCAAGACTAAATTTTTGTAAATAATTATTTTAGATTTTTTCTAATATTTGTGAATATACTTTTGCACTCTAACAAAGTTATACATTTGATTGGTTTTCCAATGTAAGTAAAGCACACGCTGATATAAGTTTTATATTTAATCCCTAGAACTGAACACAAAATCTTATCTTTTTTGTTACACTTTACACAAGCATCGCAGCTGTGAGCAAAATGGTGTTAGTAAGTACAAAATTTGAACTCATTCCATAGTTGCATTAGCATGAAAGTACAACACCGTGGTCAAATAAGTTTTTAATGTATATATTACACATTATCCGAGTTTAGGACAAGACATTAGTTTTTTCAACGCCTCACATATGGGCAGTGTCCCTAGTTTTTGTATGATTTTTTTTAATTACCAACCTATATTCTGGCTTATTCGGTAGGATGAAGTAATAATTAGCCTATTACAAGAATTTTAATGTTAGGGTTGAATGGCAGTAACTGCAATTTTCATTACAGTTAACTAATCCCATTGTGGTCACTCACTAGAAGTGTTCTGGGTTTTTAAGGCTGGAACACAGCATGCATAATTGACTTTATAATCTCATTTCCAAATATTTATTAATAAAAATCTGAAATCAGTCGAAATAGTGTAACTGTAAACTGGAGAGAGGCAACTAAAAAACCGCGAGTTAGCAAAAGGCTGCTGGAAAATTAATATTCTAGACTTTCAGCACCAACACAGTTACTTTGGGACTTTATTGCTACTTTTGTAAACGGTCCTTCAGATTCATTGCTTGTATGTGACTTCCCTGACCTGTAGACAACCTGGCTGAACATGACGGTGAAGCAGGTGTCTCGCACTAGGACTTGATTACTACTTGGCTCTGGACATCACTTAAACCAGCCGGCACTAAACACCTTCACAGTTTTACCTCTTATTAATTATGTGTACGATAGGCATTTGCCCCTTGGTACATAATTAATCTCAGTACCAAAGATATAGTGTTGTTCCTGTTTCGCCCACGTGTGCACGAGTTAATTTAAGCCCGGCGTGTGGGACGCCAATGAGAGTCCACTTCTTTAACATCTATAGCGTGACCGACACTGAAAGCGGGCCAGGTGCAGGTGTTAATGGTGACTGCACTAATGGTTATAGGGTCCGTGTCCTTCAGACATGGTGGTGCCCATTAATTGTTCGAACATCCGAAAGCAAATTCCCGACCACATCAGGCTAAAACCGAAATTCTTACACAGTACCTCCCATGCTTTTGTTGTTCTCTTACAAATATTTTCAACAGATATCCACTAAGTGTAATATAATGGATATAAAAAGTCACGCAAGTTATTGTTTATTATTATCACCTGTACAAATTTTACATCCATTGTATTAAGTATACTTAGTGATTATCTGTTAAAAGTATTTGTTACAGAACAACTAATGCAATGCAGGTATTATAAATTTTATAAATAGCCCTTAAGTTACCTGTGTAGGAGATTTGGGTCTGTTTAGCTTCCTGTACCTAAGTTTTCAAATCCTGTTGCAGGTCATGTTGGAGGTTCAACGGGACTTGTTGAACTACAACAACACAAAGATGAGTGTGATGGAGTTGAGCCACCGTGGGGCGGAGTACGCGAAGATCAACGATGGCGCGCATAACACTCTTCGTGAACTGCTGTAAGTACAAATTATCTCCTATTTTTAAGGTCTGTATTACATGTAGTTAGATTTTATTTTTATTAAAATTTATGCCTAACGTCTCATAAGATAGCACTGTCATTCGAGACTGATGAATTCAACAACACAGTTCAAGGAATCTGGGGAAGCACACAGTAAGGACCCATCCCAGCATTTGAACGCAGTTCCTCCAGAATGCTCCAGTGACGTATTCATATGTTGTCGTCGAGGGACCAGGGAATATGAGGAGCTTCATAGATTTTCCATTTCGGTTGTTTGGGGTTTTTATTGGGGTTCTCTTGTAACCCTTGCCATTTGCATTCCATTGCTTCTTCATCTCAATATCTCGTTCCACCCAGTTGCATTAACAGTGGTGTTACGCTCAAAATGTGAACACTACCTAAGAAATTATGACCAACTATATCTGTATACAGTAAAAAAATTTGAAGTCAATGTACAGACCAATTTTTTTTATATTATGGTGTAAACATTACATTTTTTAATATTATTTCTCTCTGTAATTGATGTTTGTAGTTTTTTGTATAATATTAATTTTTTTATTAAGTTTTTTTTACTATTTTAAAACACGACATTGTGAACTGACCTAGTGCTGTATGAATAAGTTAAATAATTACTAATTAAATAAATTTATAAAAATAATTATATAAATGAATGATCAAATAAATGAAAACATATATTTTGTGAACAAATGAATTATTGAATAAATTTATGACTGAATTAACAAATGAAAGTAACATGAATTAATAAATAAATTGATGAATAATTAATTAATATCAATTAATTGATAGATTAATAAATTTATTAATTATAAATAGATCAATTAATAAATTTAATAAGAAATGCTACAGGCAAATTTGAGGATGGTTCCTCATATACGCCATAGCCGATCCTTCCCGACATTCCTGGTTTGTGCCATGGGTCACCATCCTCAAAAACCTCATTGTCTACAAGACATTTTAGCAAAACAGGCGAAAAACAGCTCTTTAAATCTCTGGTCTTACATGCCATTATGAATTTTTCATGTACTCATCATTACCATTATTCAAGGGCTTGACATTGTTTGGGACTACATCCCCACAGAACCCGATGTCACCACCCCTCACACCCCTTCCATCCTCGTGGCACTTTTGAACCTCCCGCCAGCGACTTGTGATTGACATGTGTTTTATAGCACGCCACCACCCCAACTACCGCAAGAGGGCACCTTAGAGTTAGTGCCTCATTCCCTTTTCGAACAGTATTAATATTTTAAACTAAATATCATTCTTTAATCTGCAAGCGTACCTAGTATTTCAGGATCCCGCAAACATTATACATATTTATTTTATTTGAGTAATAACTCTACAGAAACAGACCCGAACTTGCCAAAGGCCATCCCAGTATTTTATAATTTTTAAAAACCATAATCTTGATAAGTAAATTCACTACATGTTTTTGAGGCTGTAACTTTTTCATGATTTTAGAAATGCAAGTTTTTTTATATTAATATATTAAAAACAGCACGAATATGAATGACCTAATGGTCATTTCAACTTGGTGTCAGACGCGCTGTCCAGCAGCCTTGGTAGCGATTGCTCCCTCAGTCACATTGCATTGCCACCCGAGGTGAGTTCGGTCTCTCGCATGAGAACTTGATCACCACCTGGCTCTGGACATCACGTAAACCAGTCGTGCGTTAAGTGTCCTCACAGTTTTACTTTTTATTTAATTATGTGTATGATAGGCATGTGGCCCGTGGCACGTAATTAATCTCAGTACCAATGATATTGTTTTCTTCCTGTTTTGCCCACATGTGCACGTGTTATTGTAAGCCCGGCGTGTGGGATGCCAATAAGCGCCCACTTGAGAGTCAGTAACACTACCCAGGTAAACTCCGAAGCGTGGCTGTATGGCTGGCTGGGTGGCGGGACTGGAATGTGACGGGGGTAGGGGGTGGTGGCGACCTAGTTTGCAGACTTGCTTCTTCTGTTTCTTTCTCTCCACTCCTTCCTTGACCAGCCATCCTCAAACCAGTTGTCTGCCCCTACAAACTTGGGTGGCCATTATGAATGACAGTTGTCGTCCTGCCGGGAGCTCGGGGCAGGGGCTTGACACAGCGTGAGACATTGATGAAGGGATTTATATACCGAGAGAGATGTCGCAACGGTAACACATTTGACTCACATCTAGGGAGACTCGGGTTCGATTCTCAGTCTAGCCATCCTGCATTAGGTTTTCAATGGTTTCCAGAAATTACTCTAGACAAATGTTGGGTTGATTCCTTAGCACAAGCCATGGCCGATTATTTCTCCAAACCCTGTTCTTGTTTAGAGTTGTGCGAAACCATCTATAATCACCTCACCGTCAATGAGACGACGTAAAGCGTACTCATAAAAATTGCTCTTATTTTATGATTTGCTAAACGTTAAATCTAAACTGACAGAACTTAAAATTTTCATAAATTGCCAGTCCTTTTTTATTTTATAATGGAATGTTGTGCGTTTTATTTAAAAATTCCATAATATGTGACTCTAACAAATAGTGATGTACACAAATTTTTTCTATAAGCATTGCTATTTTCTTATGATATTGATTTTATTTTTAATAATTTTCATTGTAGCTTACATGGCGCTATGTAAATCAGCGTTCTTTGAGTTTAGTATGGTATGTGTTGTTATTGTTACGATTTACCTGCGGGTTCGTAAAGGATAGCCCAATTAAATATTTTTATCACACACACAGTTTTATTTATTACCACTACTTGTCACTTACAAATAACCTTCTAAATTGGCAGTTAATTAATTACACTTAAAGAAATGTCAATTCCCCAGTCACTCGTTTCACACACCTCGCTGGGCCGCACTTCCGGCGCAACTCTCGCCGCAGCACCCCTCGTGGGTCTCCGCCGCGGGACTCCGTCGCCACACTCCGCCGCCGCCGACGACACTTGCCTTCGCCGAGGATCCACCCGACTCCTCGCTCACAACTTCGTTCGGGACTCCGCCGCGCCCGCGACTCTATCGCCCGGAAACTCCACCGCGGGAAAACTCCCGACTCCACTCACTCACTCACTCAGACTCAGACTGACTCTCTCGAGGCCGCCGTCCTTGTTTTATCTATCAGCCGCAATTTCCAGAACTTGCTAGCGCGGCCGGGGCCTGTCGTGTCGCTCCGAGCCGTCCCGAGGGCAGAAATCTCTCGAAAACACGTGTCGGCGGCTCGCGCAACTCCCAGCTGTCCGGTGTCAGTTACGTGTCAAAGGCAGGGCGCCGCGCGGGGAGTGCTGGGAAGGAGGGAGGAAAGCGACAATCCTTTTTATCTTCCAGGCGCGCACGGCACATATCATATTGCGGCAGTCGCCAGCCAGCTCTGCACCTGCACATGTCCCGGCCAATGTCACGTTCGTAACATTGCCCCCTCCTTAAACCTGTTCGTCCCGAACAGGTAACACAGCTCTGTTGTGAGCCATGCGGTGAAGCCATCCTACGCAGCGGGCATGTGTACTGAATATGGCCCACTTTCTGACAGATGTAACATCGCGGCCATCCTTCGACTTTCCGGGTCCGTATGCCAGCTTTGCGGTGACTATAGGTCTCGCTGTTCTGCACCTGCTGCTGTGGCGCTTCCTTTTCCACCAGGCAACCCCGCTGAACATGCTCCCATTCCGGGCACCTCCCTTGAGAATACCCTTGTTGGCACGCAGAAGCAGAACACTGTAGGTGACTTCCCGTTCCTTTAACCAGTGAGTTAGCACCCTCCTTAATCCGGCTATCACTACGATGTCCTTCATCCTTCGGTTTCTTCACACGATTCGGGCAGTCATGTTGGACGTGCCCTCTTTCTCGACACGCGTAACATCGTGGGCGACCTCTACTCCGTCGGACCGGTAGACTCTTCTCCTGTTCGATCGTTGTGTCACAGCGATGTGCTTCTCCCTTGGGCTTCCTACCACTATTCGGACACTCGCGCCGATGTGTCCTAGTTCTTTGCAGACGAAGCACCGCTGTCTTCCCCTTGTTTTCTGAAACTGAGATCCATTCAACAGCTCCTTCAGTGTTCCAAGTATAATCTCTTCATTAGTATCTGAGTGACTATCCGCTTGTTGGTAAGGTTCTATCACAGCCTGTCTCGCTCTGATACTCATGTTTCTTGAGGCAATGCAGGCAGCTTCGATTTCCAGGGCGTGAACAAGAGCATCGCAAATGTTTTTGTGGCGGGCCAACCGAAGAGTTAGCTGAACATCCACATCTCTAAGCCCGTCTATAAAAGCACTGGTGGCTAGCAGTTGATGGAACTCTGTTGGTGCTTCTGGGTAGGCGAGGTGCACGAGTCGCTCGATGTCGACTTTGAACTCTTGGAGGGTTTCCGAAGATCCCTGCTGACGTGTCTTCAGGGCTGTTCTGTACACCTCGCCCATATGTCGGTCACCATACCTCAGCTCAAGGGCCTCTACTAATACTCCATAGTCTTTCTGGTCTGTAACTGGTATGGCCTGCAGTAGCTCTAGTGGAGATCCTCGCAGGGCCAAGACGAGTGCCGTAGCCTTTTCTTCATCGTACCAGCCATTCATTTCAGCAGCTGCCTCAAACTGTCGCCTGTAAGCAGCCCATGACGATTGGCCATCAAAGGTGGGTGGCTTGAATTTTGGGTGACAGGTTGCGCCTTCCACCTTCAAATCTCCAGAATAACTGCTCCTTTTCGTAGCCGATGCAGTTTCCTTGATCATCCGACGGCACTCTTCAGTTACAGCTGCTACATGCTGTTCAGTGGTCTGCTTGAGCTGAGATAGCTGTTGTGCCACCATTTCTTTAAGTTCGGCTAGCTGTTGCTCTTGATCTGCAAGATGCTGCTTCAAACACTGCACTTTTCCTTCCAAATAGATGCTGGTTTCATCCACCTTCTTCATTTCTTCATGTGCAGCAACGATTTCGTTTCGCATCTCTTCTTGGTTTCTCTTGATGTCTTCGAATTCGGTCTTCACAGTGTTCTTTATCTCTTCTTGGCGGTTCTTCATTTCATTTATCATTTCGTCCTTGCCACTCTTCATTTCATTCTTCGTTTCGTTCTTCATACTGGCTAACATTTCTTCCAGGGCAACCCTTATCTCCCTGATATCTTCTACACTAACCTCTTCAGCAGCCATTTCGCTCTAAAGCTTTTACTAATTAAATAATAAAAATAATTATGTATTTATATTACTGTTATTAATTTTGAATTACCTTGACGAAACTTCTAACCAACCCAACTGTAACTCTCTTACATTCAAAATTAACACTAACTACAGGTTACTCAAACTAACTCTAGAAATTCTAAATTCACTAAAATTCTAAACACTAACTTTATTCTCGAAAAACTAAATTCTATTTCTTAACTGAATCCTAAATCTATTAATTGGGGCTATCCCACTTCTGACACCAAAATGTTACGATTTACCTGCGGGGGTTCGTAAAGGATAGCCCAATTAATAGATTTTATTCCACACACAGTTTTATTTATTACCACTACTTGTCACTTACAAATAACCTTCTAAATTGGCAGTTAATTAATTACACTTAAAGAAATGTCAATTCCCCAGTCACTCGTTTCACACACCTCGCTGGGCCGCACTTCCGGCGCAACTCTCGCCGCAGCACCCCTCGTGGGTCTCCGCAGCGGGACTCCGTCGCCACACTCCGCCGCCGCCGACGACACTTGCCTTCGCCGAGGATCCACCCGACTCCTCGCTCACAACTTCGTTCGGGACTCCGCCGCGCCCGCGACTCTATCGCCCGGAAACTCCACTGCGGGAAAACTCCCGACTCCACTCACTCACTCACTCAGACTCAGACTGACTCTCTCGAGGCCGCCGTCCTTGTTTTATCTATCAGCCGCAATTTCCAGAACTTGCTAGCGCGGCCGGGGCCTGTCGCGTCGCTCCGAGCCGTCCCGAGGGCAGAAATCTCTCGAAAACACGTGTCGGCGGCTCGCGCAACTCCCAGCTGTCCGGTGTCAGTTACGTGTCAAAGGCAGGGCGCCGCGCGGGGAGTGCTGGGAAGGAGGGAGGAAAGCGACAATCCTTTTTATCTTCTAGGCGCGCACGGCACATATCATATTGCGGCAGTCGCCAGCCAGCTCTGCACCTGCACATGTCCCGGCCAATGTCACGTTCGTAACATTATTAATAAATGTCTGAATAACTTTGTCGTTGAGGTATGCGTTTTTCAATAATAAAGCAGTGTGTGCAAAAGAAAACCTTGATAGTTTGTAAGACTATATTGATTTTTAGAGTAGCAATGTTTTATTATAGTTAGTGTTCTTTGAGATTTTGAAAACTAGCTTTTAACCCAGTTCACGCCTTGAGTTTATGCACCTTATCTAATCGAAAGGATCTCTGGGAGAAATTCTAAAAACTTCTAACCCTCATTAGCTTACTTGAACACATTTTTTAAAATTTATTTATTTCCAGCTTTACACCAATAAACTTTACTTCATTGACTGCCTTTTTTTACGTTCGCCTTCGTCATTTAACTGTATCATTAATTATTTTATAAAGAATTATTTGGATAGAGAGTACGGACTAAGAATACCATATTAAAAAAAAGGGTAGGAATTGGCTATCTAAGTAGCCTATACATAAAAACATGTTAACACATTCGCAAAAATTTTATTTTGTGCATTGATATAAAGTACTTTAAATAATGTAATTACCACTTTAAATTAATTTAGCCTAACAATAAAAAACCAAGTCAGCCTATCCATTTTCATATAAATTCCCAAACAATTTGCCAAACATTACATACCTTATTTTGACAGTAAATAAATCTTGAAGTCATAATATAGTTAATTCATAGATCAGATATTTCAATGGTACACAGTAAAACAAGGACATCATTGCTAGAATAACCAAATCTTGTAGTAAAGTTGGCAAATTCGTAAATACTTTGTAATAGTTAGATACTAGGAGTAAGAAATGTGTATGGCACAACCAAAATAAATCTTATAAATGTAGGAGTCATAAAAAGCAATGTCACAAACAAAACACAATTAAAAGATGTCCAATACGAGTACTGTTAGTTTTCAGCATAATGAACGTTCTCGTAGACGAAAATAGCTAATTTTCTGTTATATGAAACAGGTAATTTTGAGTACCATAACCACATAATTAATATCTTAATAGACAAATAAATTGGTCACTTTGCTTCCAGCACTTGGCAAAAGTTTAAATTAAAAGTATTAAGCTATGTCAATTTTACAAGCATATATCACACAATGAGAAAACAAATGCTATTCTACATCAGTTAACCACAACAATACTACAACAATAACTGACATAAAAAAACTTAAATGCGTTTGTGTGGCTATACACACAAGTCGTTCATATAATGCATTAAAATTATATGCAGAATACAGTAGTGTTTGATGAGCACATTTTATTTTTTATTATTTTTAATTAAAGTAAGCTAATTTCATATTTAAAATGCAATGAAACAAAATCACGTGGCTTCTACAAATACATTTGATTTCTATTATTCTTTTCCTTGCAGTTTTGGCCAAACGATTTTTCTGTGCTTCCTCGATACTCTTGGGATTCCTAATTGGCATTGAGCGTGGAAAGCGGGGATCAACAATCTCGGGGAGAAGGCATTCCATGTAAAATGTACAAAGTTTTTCTTTAATTTCGTTTTCCCAGAAATTATCATCACGTTCTACGCGAATGGTGTGCAGCCCGAGAGGAGTCCAAATGGAAAAAATACAATAATCTTTTTTTGTGATCTGAAGTTGTCCTTGAACTTAGTAATAGTTATGTTTTTGGTTCATAATGTAATTTCCTTCCAAAAATTTCACAGCTTGAAATTTTCCCGCCATTATGGCATCGGTAGGGTGCACAGACATTATACCATACGAACACTTCACTTCTACTATTCCTGAACTGTCGTCCAGTAATACTTCGGGTGTAGCTTTCCGATAAAAGGCGCATGTGCTTAAAGGAACACTGTGTAATAGGGTGCTCATCTATATCCACAATCTGTTGAAGGAAGTAACTAACATCTATTATCCTCCATCCACAAATCTCATGACTGTCTTCTTTTTTGGTTTCTGCGCTAGTCAGTGAAGCATCTTTTGTATTACTGAAAATGTATTCCTCAGTATAATGATCTTATAAAACATCGTCAAGATTTTCTGGAACTCCTGGAATTTCCAGATTAGCAGCACACGCGCTTTCGATTTCGCACTCGCCATTTACGAATGTTTCTGATAATACATTTTTGGCTACAGGCACGCAGTACATCTCTTGTGAAATTTCCTCTTCCCGACTTGTAGCTCTGAAAAGATGGATACTTTTGTCAAAATTGTTAGCCTAAAAAAGGGTGGGAAGAAAATAAGAGGTGAAACCGTCCATGTATTAAAAGTGGCTCATTGATGTTGTTACATTTGTCTCCCGGTGGTCGAGTTAGGTATGTTCCAGACAATGCGACAGGCTAGTAAATAGCTCACGTCAAACACGTTGGTTGTAATATACTACATTATTCAACAATGCAAGATCCTTTTAATTTTCATAACTCCGTTTAAACTGCGAGTGACTTAGAATCAGTCATGAAGTTTCACAGTGCTGTCAAATTAGATTAAGTGACGAGTCGCTGCTACATGCTTAGAAACGCTACATAAAGCAACTTAAAAGTATTAAAATTAAAGTACAAAACTTCTGCTGGAACACAAAAGTAATGTGCATGTTATATAATAAACACACAAGAAAAAAAATGCTTCGAAGTTTTACAATTGGTTAATTATTTATGACCTGTTCTTTGAATGTTTGATGCAATGGGGAATTTTGATTCAGTGAAGTCTTTTGGACATACACCATTGCAGTTTTGCACTGTTTGTCATGGAAAGAATTACGAAACTAAATAAAATAAAAATATGTATACAGAAAAATAATTTCCACAGAAAACAAGACTAAATCAGTTTTAGTCTAAAAAAAAATTAAACAGCGAGGAAAATTAACAAGTATTACGGACAACACGACGACGACAGAACAGACAAAAATATTTAACCTTTAAAAACCAAACAGCACAAGAATTCCATGTAGGGAACTTAGTCAAGAAAAATAATATAACAACATAGACGAACATAGTGAGCTAACAACGACGAGACAGACTGGATGCAAGCAGTAAGCAAACCTGGACTACGCAGCAAACACATAAACACAACGATGAACAATAAACGAGTACAATGGACAACACAACGACGACAGCACTGACGAACACAGAAGTTTCCAATGACAGCAGTTGCGACGTTTCGGGAACTGACATCTGTTCCCGTCCTCAGGCACAAACAGACTGATATTGGACACTGGAAAATATTGGGTTTTTATGTGTTTGGGCTCCTCTTCTTGCACTGTCAATGGGAGGCGAGAGCTATCCTGATTGGTCGCGCACAAGAGGAGTGATATTATTGGCTGGATTTATTACTGTGAGGTTGACTAGTTTGTAACTGATTTCTGTAGTTAATTGGTTTCATTTTTAATCAAAGGTATCCATATAATTTTTAATTCAATACTTTGTTGACTGATATTGCTTTTGCTGACAATAAATGCTGATTCCTTAAGTTTCCTTTTAATTGGGTGTTCTTCCTGTATGAGTGGTGCAGCATTGTTCCAGAGAATTCTATGGCTACTATTGTACCAGGCATGTTCAGCAAGTCTAGATTTTTGAGTTTCACCTTTATTTATGTTATTTTTGTGCTCCTGAAAATGGCATGTTAGAACGAGTTTAAGAGGGTAATACTGTAAAACAATTAAGGTGGGTAATTTTTTATGTTTGGTATTGTAACACTAATTGAGTTTTTTTTAGCCACATTCCTGATAACTACAAAACGCTATTCATGCAGGGCGGAGGGACTGGGCTTTTTGCCGCGGTGGCGATGAACCTCGCATCCGAGAACGGCTGTGCGGACTACATGGTGACAGGTAGGAAAAGTGCACTCAGGCGTAATTTATTCATGGGCAATACCTTAGAACTTAGATGTTATGCTTTCAGTAGTACAGTAAAAGCTCTTCCATGAAGCATGGTCAGGACATGGCAGTGCCAGAGTTGTAGTTTTGCTGGATTATTGAACTCAGAATACAGCAGATAATACAAAATCGCTGATAATCCACCATGTTAATGTGCATTGCATACATAGGCCTAAAAATGCATTTAATCTCCCTGTTGAAATTCATTAAAGGAACCAGAAACACCAAGTAGTGCTGAACTTTTAGCACTTGGCCAGCAAGCAATTTTCATTAGCCTATTGCAAGAAGATAAGTAATTTTGTTGTTGAAATCATAATATAGTTTACTAGCTGCATGTTTTTTGAACATAAAAAATAATACAGGAGAGCACAATCAAATTAGTGTTATCGCAAAAACCTAAGCATAAACACTAAGTGACAGTTAAGTATTAGAAAAATTTGTGTGCATATCCATTTTCAGAGGCTTCAAATTAAAACTAAAATCAAAATTTTATTAGAATTTATTTTAATTTGAGAAGGTGGACAGACATACCCCAGAAAACAATACCATACAATGGTAAATACGACTGAATTTTGACCAAAACAAAAAACAACAACAAGGAATCAGGCCTAAATTTTTGAAGTGGCGCAACAAACTATCATCCAGCTTCAAAACGGGACTAACTTTCCCACCAGCCAGCATTTACGATGAGTCTGTTCCTGAATTTGCTGAAATATTGACTGTTGAAAAAATGTAGTCTACATAAATAGCGTTTTCCACTTATTTTGTCTGCAGGAATTTTATAAAGGGAAGAGTTGCCACTTTTCTGTATCCATGTAAGACACTTACGACAAAGAAAGTATTACAGGTTTAACTGCTGAAACACAACAAAAAATTTATAAAGAAAATATATATTAAAAATTAAATCCATCATATAAATATTGTTTTTAGGGTAATAATACAGAGTAGCCGGTTCTGTAAAATAAAGAAAATAATACATGGGGTGAAAGGTCGGTTAGGTTAGGCAAGCAACTTTAATATATGAAAGAACTTTATTGAAATATTAAAATTCTTAAAGGTAAAATACATTTCTCAAAATCTCTCACTAATATTATTTATTTACTTCTTATTTATTATAATTATTCAGGCATGCCTACTTCCTGCTAGATACTTTGGTCGGTGGCACAATACAAAAACACAAAAAAAAAAAAAAAAAAACATACACCTAGAAACAAGTACAAGAAAATTAAGACTTGACAATAGAAAACAAAACTGCACAACATATAACTACAAACAAGTTTATAAGCTTTTGAAATCATAAATAATTGAATTAAAGGATGCTACACTTTTTTTGTTATTTTACTACCTGGTAAAGAAAGGAAACTGTCATACTTATTGAAGTAGTTGATGGTTCTGTTATAAAGTATAATTTGTAATGGTTAGAGATGGTGATTTATAGCATTTAAAATAATGACATTTAGCATTTTGAATTTGAAATTTAGCATTTTGTAGCATTTAAAAAACACAATTTAGCCAATTCTCTCATTTTACATTACTGAAGAAAAGTATATTTTTAAAAAAAGAAACCGCTGCTTGCCGTTTTACCGCCTTCTCTGTGAATCTTTTTTTTTTTTTTTTTTTTTTTTTTTTTTTTGCAGTCTGAAGTTCCTTTAGATTTAATGTGCTTTTCAAGTAAATTTTTTTTTTTCCATTCCAGATGGCGATTACATAAATTGCGCATTAAAATATTCGTATCACTTTCCTATAACTGTTCACTTTTGTATTCATTTATGCGATTGCGAATGGAAATGACGTTTCATCCCATTTTTACCACGAGAAATAACAGTATACAACACATTCACGAGTATGCACGTATTTGTAAACACGCAACATTCCACAGACTACACAAGAACGCGGCTTTCACATGAAACACAGCCAGAAAATGGGACTTACAATTGTTAGCGCAACGAAGCAGAGATGTCGCAATATGGTGGCCTAAAAACTTGTACTCTGCAAGATGACGGACAATCTTCCAGCTAGTTGTTCTTTGCTTTGTTTACAATCGCGAGGCACGGATGGCCATTCTACATTCAATATTTACGAACAATAGTAGTTGTGAATGACGTGACAATAATATACTTGTGCTGAATACGCCATAAAATGATGGTTTCTTTTGATACTGAACTGAAACAAAATACAATCGGTAAATAAATTGTGTAGAGTGAAGACGAATCTACGTTTTTTACCTTGATTTCGCATTTATCTCGGAATAGTCTAGATTTAGCATTTTATAGCGGAAAAAATATAATTTAGCATATTTTAGCATCTATTTAGCAAAAACTATAAATCACCATCCCTAGTAATGATTAATGTATATACTGGTTGGCTTTAACTGTTCGAAGACAGAACTTTAATGCTGTGTTTTACAGAAAATTACATGTTATAGTTATTTTCATATCATTTTCTCACAAATTAAGCACCTAATATTTATCTTAATGTAAACAAAAAACCAAGGGAGTCTAAAATCTATATCAGGAATATAATTTTTATTCAAACTAAATTATTTTGGTCATATCAGTGATAGTTTTGCTGATGGTGTTCCAAATGATAGTCACACTCTAGTTTAGAGTTACATTCGGACACACATACATTGACTTTGGGGTTATTAACAAGGCCTTACACTGGAAAAATCATGTTAAGCCATTTCTTACACACCTTAGCCCCTCACTTTGATCTTTGGGACAACAATAAAAATATATAGTTTTGTTTTCTTCAATAAAAAAAATTTGTTTATAAACAGCCTACATGCTTATCTAGGAAGCCGGCCCGGCGGAAATTTACCTAAAATATGCTTATCCTTCAAATAACTGGAATGTAATCACTCTTAAATAAACTACCATACAACCTTCTTAATAACATTCTAATATTACTGTTTCCTTGGTTTCAATTACGAGCAAAAAACACATACCTGTTTCTTTTAAGTGGAAATTTAAATATGTGTATTATCTCAGCACTTTCTCCTGAAGTAGAAGCAACCCATGTTTATGGACATGCAATTGCAGTATAATACTTTCATTTAGGAATTTTAAACAAAATACCAATACTTCAAAAATGTATCAAGCATGATTTATTATGTATTAGCCTAAAATTGTACCACCTCACCATTAAAGGGCAACCATTTTGAAAACTTAAGCTCCACCTCGCTGACACCTTCATAATACAATTAAATATTCAAAATTGTTAAATTAAAATAATAATGAAAACTTACATAGTTAAATTATAATAATAGCAGTCAAAACCTTGTGGTATTATTACATTATTTAAATGTAGGAGGTTTGTTTGTATTACGAAGGTTGCAAGACTGTAGAACCTAAACTTCGGAGTTTTTCGGTAAGGCATTTGTTTCCCTATTTGAGTTGTGGGGGCCTGGTTACCAAATACATTCTAAAACACTGGCAGTTTTTAAAATCACTTAAATTTTTCAGTTATATTTTTTGTGGGTTTTATATATTGAGGGTAGTGACACTACATCTCCAACAAATTTATCATTGTTAGCTATAAAAAAAATTGCTTTAATCAATTTTTATGTTTTTTCTTCCATTTGTGATGGGATTTCAAATGCCACGATCCACCCCCATCTCCCCCCCCCCCCCCTTTTTTTTTCACGTACTAGAATAATCTGAAAGCAACAGCTTGATTGATCAGTGCTGCATTACAGACTGCAAAACCAGAGAATGCTGGGTTAGGAAGTGCCACTATAGTTAATTAATTGGAAGTATTCTATTATCATGGCAATTAGATTTTGGGTTTGGTTCCAGGCAAATAATTGTAATAAATAATTGATAGTGATTATGAAGTTTTAATTTTTTTATGGCTTGTGGGTCCTAAAATTTAGTTCTTTCTGATAACATTTTCCTGCATGTAAATGTTTTCTCTTGTCCTTAGGAAACAGGGTTCTGCCTTATTTTGAGTACTGCACAGGCTCGTGGTCGGCGAAGGCGGCCAAGGAAGCTGAGAAGTACTGCCGAGTGAACCTCGTGTTCCCGAAGACGGACAAGCACATCGGCGTGCCGGACCCCTCGGAGTGGACCCTGGACCCCAGCAGCTCTTACGTCTACTACTGCGCCAATGAAACCATTCACGGTGAGCCACAGCTGGGTGGTGTGTTCGGTTGAATCAGCTACGGGCTTGAGAGCCCCGCCAACCTGGGCACACGTGAGGTGTGCAGAGCTTCTGATGGAACTACGTGGTTTGAAAACTGCTCAAGATATTTCAGTGGTGTCTATTACAAAAAGCATTTAAGAATGTGCTGAGGGCAGATGAGTGGTTGTTTGGTCGTATATTGTCTTGAAACTGTATTTTTAGTAAAGGAAAAATGGCTAAAACTCTTGTTTTAGAATAATTTTATTTTTATACATGATTAGTACAGATTCTTGAAATTACACAAAGGACTTTAAATACACCTTATCTTCATTTCTCTGTCATAATAATGTTATGGTTGAAAAGGGTGGTTGTCCTTTTAGTAAACGTGAAGGGAGGCCAGAACCTGGCATGGACTGGGGTTTACGTGAATGGAGCAGATTAGGTATGCAAGGTAAATGGTATCAGGTACACAGACATTTTATTCAAACATCAAATCATAACATTAGGTTACTGATGAGGTTAAGTGAATACAATTCAGGCAAGGCTAAATACAAAAATCAAAAACAATGATTTTAGACTAAACGGGCTTGTTAACAACTAGCTTCGAAGGTAAGCTGGCTACACCGTAAGCGATCCCATCATACAACGCGCAGTTGACGCGAAGCAAAAGCAGTGCCAAGTATGCAGTTAAATTCAGACATTTTACGTTTTACAAACTACTGCAAGGTGCAGTTACAATTAAACAATTAAAGAAAGAAGTTACATTATTTACGTTTTACAAAACTACTGCGAAGTGCAGTAACAATTAAAGAAAGACGTTACATTATTTACGTTTTACAAAACTACTGCAAAGTGCAGTTACAATTACAGAACAAATTTACATTAATAAGAAATAATCAAATACGTGCGACGATGTCTCAGGGGGAGACAGTTACCAATAAAAACGAAGTTGACAGTGAAGTTACGTTAATGCATTAATCCAAACTAAACAATTTTCAAGGTGGCGGCCGAAAAGGAATTTAGACAAACCAATTCAAGAATAAATGACTCTACATTAAGGTAAGGGCCACCACCTCACACACAACTCAAACCAACTTACATTTTCCCCTGAGGTCGCACACCCACGTAGTTCAAACTGAACCTAACGGACTACATGCTAGTAGATTACAACAGATAAGCTACTGCTGACAACCGAGCCTGACTAAAACCAGAAGCAAGAAAGATGCTCCTGACATGGTTGCAGCTCAATTTATAAGATCGCGCCGCAGCGCGCGCATGCGCCAATCAAGGAGGGGGGGGGGGGTGAACGAGTAGACATAGAACAACCACTAGGAGGGGGGAAAAGGAGGGAGAAGGAGGAGGGGAGCGGAGTGCCGGAGGCCGATGCGGCGCGCACAGTTCAAACCGCTACATGGTTAATGCTCAAAACTCATTCTATCATCTCGTCTCACTAAAAAGATACACCTGGCCCTCTAAGGCTTTGCTTCAGCTGTCATATTCAATTTTGGTTATTTGGTTGATTGGATGTTTTTATGAAAAAATATTTTGAAAATTAGACATCAGAAGCAAATTTGTACATGTTATACCCAACTGTAGGAATCTAAAAAATGATCTTCTGTCAGACGATAAAGGCTTACGATATGAGAATAAGAGCATTGACAGGATAACCCATTGCTGAACCTATACCTTCTTAATGGGCGGGGAGGGACATTACCACTTTATCACCGAGGCTTGCGGCTTGGGGAGGGGGAGAAACTTATTTTACTAAAGGTGCAGATAAAAATTAATAAAGGGCAGGTATTTGTATGTATACTTCAGTTAATCTGTAATCATGGACATCATGAAAAGAAGGTCAAAAAAAGGTCTTTTCATTTTTATCCCTGCAACCTATTAAGATGACCTGTGTATTCGATGGGCTTTCTGGTGTCTTTATGAATAACCTATTACTAAGTCCAAGTGCTCTTCTTCAATTGTGTTTTTTTGAAAATATATAAGAACACAGAAGATTGATTTGTTGAATTGCTGTAAAGATAAGGTTTATACAGAACTGACTATACTAAGAATTTGAAGTTTTTTGTTTTTGTTTCATTTTTGTTGGTATTGGGGATCAATTTAATTCACATAAAATTTTAATCAAATCTTAGCTATGGAACAAAAAAATTATTTCAAAATTTTTATGAAATTAAATACAGCATTTTATTGAATTATAATTTTAAGAATTAATGTATATACAGGAGAATCCCGTTATAGCGAGCACGGTAATAGCGAGAACACTGCTATAACGAGGTATTTTTGAGGAATTTACGGCGTGATTTTGGTTATTTGTCTGCTTTAGCTTCATCCCTCTTGCTCGCCACTAGACGTCTTGCCGTTGACACCTATCACATTCTTCAGCCTTGCACTCGCCACCTAAGTGCGTGGCTTTAAAAATAGAATCCCGTCCTTTCTTTCTTTTATCAAACTTCCGCTTGGCTTCAAGGCCAAAGTATGCTCGACTCGAATAAACCAAGCCTTTGAATATACATTTTTTATTATTTATAAAACAGACAAAATCCATTTTTTCTCGCCATTAAACAACAGTGCGCATTTTTTTTTTTAAATATAAATGCTCTTAATTAATTTGTTGGGACATTTTCATTAATGAATAATAACATTGTATATTATAACTATGTTAGGCCAAAAACGTCAGAGACGTCTTTATACTTGTTGCTAATTGATCGCGTTAATAATACACAAATATATTTATCAACTTGTTTGGAATTATTTCAGTCATGACACATTTACAAACACGTCACATTATTAATTTTACTATGTATTAATTTCCGAATAGCTAGGACAGTTATCTTGTAACTTTTGTTTCGGTCAGTTGTTGGGGTATCTGTCCGGGAAGGGGGTGGTGATGGTTTGAGTTTAATCCCAAATTTATTTTCTAAAAAAGTTGAAAGGTTTCTTGAAATGAAAAAATATAGTTTTCCAGCGACTAATTTGTTTAAGGCGTACGTGCGTTGCAGCACTCCTGCTTTTTTGTAAGGAATTAAATCCTCGCGCTACACTAGCGCCACCTGTTAGCAACATCCCGAACCAACATGGCCGCCAGCAGACAGCCCGCGTCGACAATAGATAGCAGGAAAATGCTGCGTCGGCCGCGGGCCAAGTCGAGTAATCGATTGCGGGCTGAGATGCTATACTTACGTGGCGTGGTAGGGTATTCTTGTTATTTTGACGCAATCGGTGATTGCATCCGTACTTGTGGGGTATCGTTTTAAAGAGAATTCACACATCTGCTCACAGAAATTAAGATTTCGTTAATATAACCTGTTATTTTCTAATGATACTGGTTTAAACACAATTTTTATGCTATTTTCGGTTAATTTTTATTTTTTGGGGGCCAAAATCTGTCCAATTCGGTTATAGCGAGGATCAAACCCGGAACCGTGACACCTCGCTATAACGGGACTCTAGTGTTGATGTATTTAACATAGATCTTAGCTGTAAATAATAGGATAGGTTTGGTTGTGTTCATTGTATCTCTGGTTGAATGTGCATAGTTGAGTGTATATTACAAATTAGTCTAATTTTTTAATGCTTTATTTTTTTTATGGAATTGAATAACTTCTACTGGTCTTATTATTTTTTATTTTTTTTATTTTTTAGGCATAGAGTTTCCGTTCATTCCAGACACTAAAGGCGTGCCTTTAGTTTGTGACATGTCGTCAAATTTTTTGTCTCATCCAGTGGATGTGTCTAAGGTAAAAGTTTTGATTTTTTTTATATATAATTTGATTTTCTTATATTTTTTTTGTTTTTCCTTGTTTTATTTCTACAGACCGATTTACTAATATCAGATTCAAGTAAAAATCAGAGTTAATGGGATGCCATGCTGAAGATACTTAGTACTTCATACTGTTTTCAGCCTTAATACCTTCAGTACACTCCATACTAGAACAAGCATTATTGTTTATTATGCCTTAATAATGTGTATAAATCAAGTTCCTAAACAAATTAATGTAATATACAAAATCAAACATAATATAGAATTAGTCGGGGCAAGATTTTATATCCATTGCAATTAAACCAAAGCTACTAAAATCATGAAAATAAACTATTTAAGATAAAGTTTGTAATTTATTTACCACAAAGTTTGTACCAATATTTGTAGACCAGATGGAAAGGAAATAATTAATTGCACTTTTTTTTGGGTCTTGCATTTTTTTTTACTAATTCATTTTTACATTAATGAAGTTGGTTAATTTGTCAAACACTAAAATGTATAATTTACTATTATTGGTCCAGCAATTATGTTCAAGACATGCCTGGTACAAATAATTTTAAGAGACAGCTGATCAGACTCAGTAGGTGCTGGAAAGCTCAGCATGCATGGGCAAGAAAATACATGATTGTTCTTCTATTATAACTAGAGACAAGATTTTATGGTTTCATTTTTAACTCAATTTTGTTTTGAAAATGTTATAATATTTTGATATTATTGGTTTTATTTAAATAAATTATGTTTGTCATGAAGGTGGTGAAGTATTCAGCAGACAAGATGTTAAAATTAGGGATGGGACGATTCCAAAATTTTCGATTCCGATACCCGATTAGCGATTCCTTAAAAAATCCTTTGATTCTCAATACTCAATACTCACCTAGTTAACTTAATATTAAATAATTCAAATTCTATTTGCAACATTTTTTTTTTCAGCTTTCAATACATATATGATGTAGCATACATCATAAATTCATATTTATCAAATTTGAGTACACAACTAAGTTATTAACATTAACTCATATAAATGTTTACATCATTAGAAGTTAATGGCTCATATGTCAAAGGGGTCAAACTAATCTAAAATGTGTTTTGTAATACAGAATAAACTATATAAAAAATATTTTAGGCTTTCCTTGAGCAGTATAAATTATTTTCGTTCATACAACTTGCCTAACTTAGAGAAGGGTACAAATTAACTAAAAAATTTGTGAAATGAAACGGTAACAAAATTAAGCAACAACTAGAGAACTAGCAAGTGAAAGTGTTGTACTCTACAAATTCTTGTTTAAAAATACAAGAATCCGCACTTTCTGTGGATCTGAACTAGTGATGGGATTTTCGATACCTCGATACCTTCGATACTTGACGGTATCGCAAAGTATCAAGTATCGAAACTGTAAGTTCGATACATTTTTTCGATACTGGAATGCTTGTTCATTTGTATTGAATTAAGTTTTGAGTCGCCATCGTACAAAATACAACTACAGTAGAACCTCGATGATACGTTCCCGTTTCATACATTTTCCCGTGTCATACGCCGATTAATTTTGGTCCCGCTGAAAGTACTACTATATTTACAATGGTTTACTTTCCCGGAACATACACTTATAAAATCATTAATTTCCCGTTTAATACGTTTTTACGAAGCGGAAAAGGCCTAAAATTCAGAAAACGTTTTGTTAGATATATTCCTCCTGATAAATTACGTTTTAATAAATGCTCTTATTTTGAAAAACGTTCATTGTTTACCTTTTCAAATGTAAGAAAATAACTTTATCGCACAATAGATATGGATAGTATCTGGAAGACTGTGCACTTCGCTGGTAGCATCTACGGCCAGCACCAAGCGAGACTAGTGGCGCAAACTAGCAATGATTATGAAAATGGTGCACGTGCTTTACCAAGGCACGGATATCATATTTTATGCATTCATTAATCTTTGAACTGAATATACTTGTTTGTTATTGTTTTCTTACAATTGGATTGTTTTGTATTTTACGTTTCTCAAGTTAAAATTTTATTGAAAAATGTTCTGTTGCATAAAGTTGTTTGTAAAATGAAACAAACAAGCAAAAATTTCTGATTTTCTATTTACAATAGCCTAATTTTTTTATTTCTAATTTAGGCTTGGTGACCTTTCCCCCCCCCCCCCCCCCCCCCACCACGAAAGGACTTCAAACATTTTGTAAGGCCACTGTTTCTCATGTCAGCTTTACTTGATTATGGACTGTATTTTACATTTCTGGTGGTTTTATTATATGTGTATATAATGATGAATTCATATCTTTCATTAATATAATGCAATTATTTACACATTATGTATTTAAGTTTAATCTGACATAATGCTGGTATGATAGATTGAATTTATATAGTTTAAAACTAATTTATGTTATTTGTAATAATTGTTACTTAATGGGAAAATATTTTTCCCTGGAGTATCGAAGTATCGAAAGTATCGAACTGAAAAAACAATACAGAATCGAGTATTGAAAGTGTGGTATCGTCCCACCTCTTATCTAAACGACTAAAGATGAAGTTTCGTTGCACGAATTAACACAGGATTCTGTGTTAGTCATGATAACTTTGTGTGGATCATTTTCGGCCAACTCAACTTTCCTTTTTTTTCTCATTTTGTAAATTCATCTTGTGTTTCTCCAAGTGTTTTTTTTAAATTGGAAGTAGTTTTAGATTTCCCCCAACGAGAAAATTTAACGTCACATACTTGACAAATCGCATTATCGGAATTTGCAGAATCAATCACAAAATGCTTCCACACTTCGCTCAACATATTCGTAAGGAAACTTGCTAATCACATAAAAATTAATGCTTATTTACATAAAAATTAACATTAATTTATTATCATTCTCAAGTGGACGTATCACTATCTGAAACAAAAACCGTTTGTTTTGTACTGCTAAGCATATGCAATTAAACCACACATCTACATAACCTAAGATTCACGTCTTCGTAGCCAGAGCAATTGTTCGAACAATTGCTACCAACCACAGTATCAATAATTCTTGGTATTTTAGCAGTAAATGTATTTATTATATTTCGAAGAGGTATGAAAACTGGTAAAATATTTTATGCCATTACTACATGACCAAAAATGTTTCTACGAATCGATAATCTAAAACAGTCTGACTAAAATCAATGATTATCAGAGAAGTTGCAAACACGGTTTCTGGCATTTTGTTTATCACTGTGCACTGTAGTGTAAAGACGAAATCGGTTAACGAGTGGCTGCCAGAAATTTTACCGTTAATGGGTAATATGTTCATGAGTGGTGCAAAAATAAAAGCTTCAAATTGTGCCTAAAAACAAATGTTTTTCGTGGCAGGGCATCTGCTTATCCAGAAGTTTCCGAGTTTTTGTAGGTAACAAAACTCATTGTTTTTGTGTTTCGACAATGGAAATGGAGACGTGAATTACCTTTTCGTTTAAGAAACGAAAGGGAAAAATAGCGACCACCTTTATTTTGCGTAAGTCCCAGCATAGGCCCTACATGTTTGAAAATAAAATTAATATTCTTCAATTGCATTTGTTTAGGATATTTTTTCAGCTGAAACGTAGGCTAATACTCAGTAATAATTTTTTTATAAATAATTTTTGTACTTTGACTTGTGTATAACATTGACCCAAGTTTTAGATATTGTTTATTTGGGGAAATATGACTGTGTTATATATGCGTCTAGTCAGTCATAACCCCACTCAACGAGTCGTTAAATAATTGTATCTGACAGATTTGAATGTTGTGAAATGATTTTTTTTTGCTACATGTGGGAATCGACTTTTATCACCAATTCTCGATTATTGATTATTAAAGTAGAATTGGTAGGTATCGATGAAATTAGGAATCAGTTTTCCCATCCCTAGTTAAAATTTTCCGTAATACTTTTGGATGTGTAAACATTGTAGCTCTCGTTATACTGCATTTGGTAGGAGTAATCTCATTAATGGAACGAAAGTCGAATGAATGAAAATTTGAGTTAAATTTTGTTTTTTAATTCAGTTTAATTTCATGAGTTGACCAGCTTCTGTGTGTTAAATGTTGTATTAACCTGCATTTTGGAATTTCATGGTGCATTGGCATGTTTCAGTTTTGTATTTGTCTTTTTGGGATCCACCATAAATCTTGTCCCTAAATATAAATAGAGTAGCTATTTTAGGTTTAGTTTGATACTTAATACTATCTATTCAACATAATATCACAGGTATCTAGTTATCAAACATGGAGTATCTCACTGTCATTTTGATATGTAATAAGCAAGATAAAACTTAGCACTAAATAGATCTAATATTCACTGGAAAATGCTGATATTTATTATAGAAAGCTTGAACATTTTCAGAGATGATTTCCGCATGATTTAAGTAGACATTCAAACATAAATAAATAAATAAGTAAATAAAATATCTCTAACTATCTATGTATAGATTTAATGTACAGCTATTTAACTAAAGTGAGATGTGAAAAAAGCAAAAAACAAAATTCAAGTTAGCAAAAGGCTGCTATGTGTGCTGTGTTTTCCAGTTTGGGCTGATATTCGCGGCAGCCCAGAAGAACATCGGACCAGCGGGCGTGACCGTGGTCATAGTCCGGGACGATCTCCTGGGCAAAGCAATGGGGATCTGCCCCAGTGTCTTTAACTTCACAATCACTGCGAAGGAGAATTCCATCTACAACACGCCACCTACCTTTGTGTATGTCCTCGTCTATTTATATACCATATTTACCCAAAAATAACATGAATGAATATAATGCGACCCCAAATGTTTAATGGGTTTATGAAAAATACTTTTTGGAGTGGAAATCACAATTTAAATACACAGAAATTAAAAATTATTTAAATTAGTAATTTTTTACAATATTTATGAGAGATTTTTTGGTGACATTTTTATAAGTAGTGGCCTTTTTTAAAATCAGAAACAAGGAGCATTTAGAAAAAAAAAATTAGTTTTGTGGCTGTAGTTCAAAAGCCATTGGTCAGAAAGCAAAGAAAGCTGTGATTTAGAGTGGTTGCGTGGGATGGTGTAAGGGAAGCTAGCAGCCACAGTGAAGATACATAGAAGGAAGTGGAAGCATTCCAGCGACAAACTCCATTTGAACCCTCTCTCTCCCTCCCCTTCAGGGCATTCCAAAAGTGTTATCCTGTCTCAACTTCACCCTTGCTATCCCCCCTGTCCTCCTCTCAATGTTCACAAAGCCACAAACAAGAGCAGACTAAATTGTCATAAGGGTGCTGTTACATGGGACTCTGAACTATTTCAGGTAAACATGTTCAACTTTTGTGTGCAGTTATACAGTCTGAACATGTTTCATTGGAGGCCATTTCTCATTCAACCTAAACAGGTTGGCAATTTAGTTCAGAGTGACATCTCTTCTACATAAGCTTCTGAATGGCTGTTGGGTGTTGAGAGTATATACAGTCCTTTGCGAAAAATGCAAGATGGAGAATGTCCCTGGCACAAGTTCGTGTAGTATTTTACCAAGTGCAACAAAAATATCAGCAGCTAAATATTTCCCTCAGGTATTTCAAAGCCAATAAATGGATCCTCATCTTCAGATCGTAGTTCATCAATTTCTGGAGACATCTCTTGGTTAGCGGCCATGTCCTCACTCTCAACTGTAATCTTACCAGCACTGCTTCTAGTATCTGTAGGTAGAGTTAATTTTTCTTCACATATAACATATAACATTTCTTGACACTGTTATCTTTCTTGTCACAGGATCATATAGTCTGTAATTGGTTGATTCTCCATCATATCCAACAAAGATCATTTTCTTGCTTTTTGCTGCCAATTTATCCCTACATTGTGCTGGTACCAATACATATGCCTCACTTCCAAAAATTTGAGCATGTTTTAGTGAGGGCCTTTTCCCTGTCCATTTCTCATATGGTGTTTCAGAGGAGCCAGAGGCTGGTGTTCAATTCAAGAGATAAACAGCTATGTTTACTGCCTCGGCCCATAGGTACTGAGCCACATTCCTGCAGTGCATCATAGATCTTGCACTAGGGATGGGTCGGTACCGGTTCTCGGTTCCTACGGTTCTCAGCATTTTAACCGGCACCGAGAACCGCAGCTAAAATGTTGGTGCCGGTACCGGCACCGGCAGTATAGCAAAACCCTTTACGAAAATATTCAAAATATTCATCTCTAACTATAAAATAAATTACACGTGAAAATATTTAATGTTCTCGTCACATCTGTAAACAAAGTACGTTTTACAATCAAAACATAACAGTTGAAGGTGCCATAGATATAGTTCATAGATGTGTGCAATTCTATAACGTGCCTCAGCAGAGATGTGAGAACAGAAAGACGCCATGTTTGTTTCAATTAGTTTTTAAAAATAGGCAGTTAATTGAGTCGTTGACATGTAAGTAAGGGTGACTGGTGTATAAAAAACAATTAAAAGTGCAAAATTCCACAGAATATTTGTTTAATAGAATTAATGATTGATTTAAAAAAATTTCGTAATAATTTTCTGCATTCTAAAATTTAATGCGTTTTGTGCAGTGCTTTGGAGTTTAACTTCACTGCATCTGTAGCCATCTAGCGTAATGGCTAGTAACTTTCTCTTTTAGGTAAACGGGATTGTTTTGAAGGGGGAAGTTTTTTTTTTTATTAAAGTGGTGTATGGATGTGTAGAAATATTTTACTATTGGCTGGTCAAATTAAATGCTTGTTGACACTTGTAAAGTATAATTATTCTGGCCAAAAAAAACAAATTGTGTAAGAAATGGCATCAGAAGTGTGGCAGTAATTTACTGTTGACTGTGCAAACAAACTGAATTCAATGTAGGCAATAAGTTTGATGGACAATTTAATATTTTAATTCTTTGAAAGTTCACCATCATTGTATTTATTTCCATTATTGTAACATTTTATTTTTATTCCTATGTTTTAAAGGAGAGTGTATGTAGATTTCTTGAGGTAATTACTAGATTAAATATAGTAAATTTTAGTTTTATTAAGTTTTCTCTATATTATTTCAAATGTATTTTTTTATTAATACATATTACATTTTAAATAGGTTGGTGTGTTTACTGTAGCTTGAAACAGTAAATTGTTGAAGATGTAAGTCTGGATACAGGCTTTTTAGTGCTTTTTTTGTAGCCAAAACAATGAATAGTTTATTACTTATAACACCTCATAATAATGTGTGAATAATATTTATTTTATTTTTTAAGTCAGAACCAACAACCGAGAACCAATTTTTAAGAACCGGTACTGAACCGAGAACCGGGAAAAAACAGGAATTGACCCATCATCACTAGTACATACCATAGTGTCCAATGTACAACTCAATCGTGCAGCCTCTCCAGACGGGAACCAGGGGTAGACACTCGTGCTTACGTCTCCCCATCAGGATCACCTGTAGTCCGTGTAGTTGCTCTGCAACCATACTGCCAATGACGCAGAAATCCTCTGAAGTAAATTAAATACATTGTTCACCATATGTCACTCCTAAATGTCTCGTAAATAAATATATACAACATCTTGCTATTCTTCTATTCTTCTAATCTAATTTTCTTCTCTTCCTGCTTCCCTAACCTGACTAAACAACAACAAAAAAAGCTGTTTGAGTAAGGTTTCAGTTATTATCCTTTAGAAATTGTAAACATAAACTTAAAATTATTAACCTCATTAATATCTCACTATAACAATAACATAATGTTACCATGACAACCTATTTCAAACATATTATCAATGCCAACATTTCATAACTTATCTTTACACAACTTAAATAATTTCATAAACAAACACAGGTCATTAAACATAATTATCATTTACATAACACAGAACAATAACATAAATTACACTTCACTTTGGTTGTGCAATTGCATCCTTTTCTTTTTAAATTTTTTTTTTGAAGTTATACTTCTAATGCGACTTCCAACAAGGTTGTGTTAAACGTTTAACGCTACCATGGAGGGGGTAACCATGGAGGGGGTATGAAAGCACTGTCTGTTTGTACGCGGTGTTCTACAAAACTACTATACAAATTTTAATGGGGTTTTCAAGTTAACTTGAGCGTAGCAGAGAAAGAAATATAAGCTTTATTTCATCAAAATCGGCTCAAGGAAAGAAAAGAAATCTTAATTTTATGACATAAAATATAATCATTATAAGAAGCCATTAAGTTTTGCTATTGTAAGGAACTAAGTAGAGAGTAAGAAAAAAATAAAGATCCCGACAGTTTGTAGTGTCGCCATATTTGTTTCAATTTTCAATACCCTTTTTGTATATTACAATTTAAATTGCAGAAAAAAATCATGCTTCATAGACACATAAATAGTGAGTGTGTGTCATTTCTCTATGTCCACGAGGTCTCACCGCGTCAATTTTCTCCTTGGAGCGAACCTGTCCGCTTACTTAAATAAACAGCTTTTATCGTTGAATGATTTCATGATTTATTTCATGAAAATCTGCTCTCATAAAAAAGTTAGTTTTATAGACATTCAATAGGTCTCTCTCTTTCTCTCTGAAAATCAGTCTATGAATCGGTTCAAAATTATTTCCTTTATTTTTTTAGTTTGATTTGATACAATATGATTTCACTAAAAATCAATTTGTACCCCTTCCTATTTTCATTTACACATTACTAAGTTTCAGTTCTTCCGCGTGCGGAGGGACTCCACGCACTATTTTTGCATGCAATTAAAATCTATTTTTTAATGATGTCAAAGAAGTACAACTTCTCACGCGCGTACCTAAGTACACGCACCCATTTTTTTTTTTTTTTTGGAACACAAATATAGCTTCAAATCTTTCATGTACCATAATATTTCAATATATTATAAACATTTGGCAATAAGAAAATAACATTTCCCTGTATGTACACTATGAATTATATTTATAATAAAACATCTCCCAAATAAAACATATACATGTTAATACACCTTTTCTTCACTACAAACAATAATGCAATTATTTAAAATTCAAACAATTAATTAGTACCTGAGTTTTTTCTTATTCTTTTAAAGGGCGTTGCAGTATGTTTTTTACTTTTATGGCTGTATACCGTGTTAACGGTTGGTTAGGTTAGGTACCTACGTAATTAATATTGTAAAATTGTGAGAAATGGTTGTTTGGTTAGGTAATAGTTAATATTTAAATTAGGTTATTGCTGAACAACAATTAATTATATTTTACAGTATTTCAAATGTATCTAATCTAACCAACTCTTAAAATGGGGAACTACTGGTTAACTACTTGCAATATTGCAATTCCCTTTTACAGAATGATTAGAAAAAAATGTCAGGAACATTGTTGGGACTAGTTTCATGAATCATTTGCTAAGTTTTACATTTGTTCTTACATTTGAAGTTCATCCATAACAGCTCTACATATAAATTTTTCTTTCTGGTTTTGTGACAAAACTGATCAAAGAACAACTGTGATCAGCAGTTCATTGGTGTCTCGTGGGAACTTACGAACTTTTTTGTCGCCAGAGATCTTTCTATCTGTCTTTTGGTCACATTTTAGTTCAGTTGTAGGTCGAACAAACTGTGGAAAATTCCATTCTGCAATTCCATTTGGCCAATGCTTGACCATTTCAACTCTTGCTCCCATTCAGTACAGAAACATTGCTTGTACAAAGATCTCTCCAGTGAAGCCTTTTGTTTTCTCTCCATCACAAATTGGCAAACTCACAAAAGTGCTAAACCCAATCCATAATACAACTTTAAAGAACATAGCATTAATAAACAGCAAACAGTTAAAATATTGAGTAAGAGCGTAATTCACTGTACCAAAAACATTAACCCCACTGCCATAGTCATAGATAATGCTATAATTTGAGAGTATTTGCATGGAATGATGCCCTTCAAGTAAATGTTATTAGTTGCCTGTGTTGGTTTTCTTCTTGAGGAACAAGTGCTCTTCAGCGGCGTACATCGGCAATGTCCCAGTGGTCGGTGTTTGTTCCCAGGATCTACGTGATGAGCCGCGTGTTCGAGTGGATCAGGGCCCGGGGTGGCCTGCAGCGGATGGAGAGGAGCGCGGTCGAGAAGAGCAAGCTGCTGTACGATGCTATCGAGGCCTCGCGGGGGTTCTATGTCTGCCCCGTGGAGGGGCGGTCCCGCAGCCGCATGAATGTCCCGTTTCGCGTGGGCGGGCAGCCGGCGGATGAGGCGCTGGAGAGGAGGTTCCTCGACGGGGCCCAGGCACGGGGCTTGTTGCAGCTGAAGGGACACAGGCGAGTCCCAGGGGCAAAGAGGCGGGGGCTGAGGACTTCAACTGCTGGAGGAAACAGGGTCTTGTTGGGTAAAACAAAGCTGTCAGTGGAAATAAAAAAAAGTCTGGATTCGAAGTTGCCTGGAAAACAAGGAAGCATTAGAGAGTTGTGGTGGCAGGGAATTGTCAAAGTATTACAAGCTTTTAGAAAAGAAAAATAAAGGTAACTCCTATTCTACCTGGGGGACAAGGACATGTTGAAGAATTCCAAGCCAGAAAGGAGTGGGAGTTTTCATGGGTTTCAAGTTTTTGAGGACGAAAGCAATTTTTTGAGGTTTTAATTGGTTCTCAGGTGGTTTCCATAAGTCACTCCAGCAATTGCTAAGAAGGTTCCCAATGACAGTTCTGAGACAGTTCCTTTTCCAGTTTTTCTTTCATTGTATTTGTTGTGAGTGTCCACTTATCACAGATTTTCTGATGTGACTTGAAGCAAATTAAAAAAAAAAAATTATAAAAGAGAAGGTCAAAATCTGTAAACTACTAACTATTTTCCACATAATTTTTTTTTGTAATTTTGTTTTCAGGTTGGTTGGAGGCATTCGTGCATCACTTTACAACGCAATTACCATTGAAGAAGCTCAAGTATTGGCAGATTACATGAAGTCATTTTATCAGGAGAACTCCTAATAGCAGATCTGTTTGTCATGTGAAACAATTCAAAAGCATTGATGTTTGTTATTCTTTAACTTTGAAGTTTTACTACTCATTGGCATAATTTTAATGCCAATTTTTTTGGTGACGTTTACTTTACGTCATTGCTCGTAACCTTCATTTTGTGACCAGTTTTGTTTTAGGATCATTTTGACTTTTTAACGCATTGTGCAAGATTAAAACTTGTAGTCACTCACAGTAGAGAATATGCCACCGGTTATAGTTTTAGCAATGAAATTTCTTTATTTTCTAAAAGTTTTTTTCTAAATTTAATTTTTTTAATTTCAAATAACTTGATCAATGAGATTATTTTTGATATGTTAGGAGTTTCATCCTTCAACTCATTCTGACCTGTGACCAAACGTGTAAGGGCACCTGCAGGCTAAGATATTTACTGTAAATATTAATTCCAATAGAGGTTACTTTTAGAACATATCTAATATGTATATTATTCTCACAATGAAATTTTTTTTGTATTCTTTTGTTTACATATTATTGTGCCATAAGATTGTTATTGGGGAATTTTATATTTTACATTCCAGGCTATTACATTTTACAATTTTTATTACGCTTTTTATAACAATGTGAATGGTGATTATATATAAATTTTATCTTTGAGTAAATGATTTTATTTAAAAATTGTTGAGTTTAATTTACTATTCCAAAAAAAGTAAAGAATTAAATAATTACTTATCTTTAAAAATATTTTTTTCTGAATTACGAAGTATTGAATCACTTCATTGATTTAAGTACAATAGTTCCAAGTAGGGATGGGCGTGTCGATTCTTCGGTGCTTCGATTTCACCAATTCTGCCAGGAATCGGAACCGTCGATTCTTCCGCCAAGTTTCAAGGAATCGTATTGTATTTAGTATGGTACTAAGCACTCTTAATAATTTAGAAAAAAAAAAGTTTTTTTCCTGAATGAAACCAGCGATTCCTGCTAAAGTTACCATTTTTTTCCGGCCAGAATATTGTCACAATATTTACGTAACTCACCTTGCACTTTGATTTCAAAATTCGGTAAATTACGTAATAGTTATCTTATATCACTTTATACTGGTTGCAGTTTCAGCTTATACAATTACATTATAAAAGTCGCTAGGATCAAATGAAATATTTGTTTTCCAAACTCTAGAATCATAACCGTATTTTAACTTATTTCGTGTTGAATTCCACAATATGTAAAGAAAGGAAAAGAAACAAATTACGAATACATCATCTCATCTAGCCGAGTCCGCCATACTTTAACGTTGTAAACAGCTAACAGAGCGTGCAACACAACAAAAGCAATACTATCTATCGTAATTTCTTTTGTTTGAAGTTTTAAAATGGTTAAAATTGGGTTAAAACACGTAATACATCACAGTATTTTTATTTAATATAATAATATATTTAACTAGTATGTCTGATTAATTAACTTTTTTTCGTTTGCTTCGCACATAGATGGTACATTTTGACGCGGCTGAGCACTTTCTGCATGAGATGAAACACGAAAGCCTCCATATTATCGAATACTTTATGTTGTAACCTCACTTTTGTTTCTATTAACACGCGTGGTTTCAATTACTATTTTTCAAGAGATCAGGTAGTTTATTTCTACTATAGTATAGTACACGTATTTCTGTGCTGTATATAACTCGTTTTTGCAGATACACATGTGAAACGGTGTATTAGAAATAAAAAATCATGCCTGAAGTGTGGAAACATTTTACAATCTACCCGTTCGATGACAAATTTGCAGCATGCAATTGTAACACGAAAATATCTCGTGGGCCAACAAAAACCACAACCAACCTGTTAAAACATTTTCGGACTCAACATAAATATCTTGCTTTGGGGGACTCCAGTGATGTTCATAATGTACCATAAGATTTTATTTTTGATTTATATACTGTTTTAATTTTTCAGTTTGTTTTGTTAATACACCTGAATTCTCATTTCTAGAAATTGATGAAATTATAACCGTGTATTGCTTATGAATTAATTAGCATAATACAAGCAGCTGAGTTCTCATTAGAATTGCATTTAAACTTTGTTTTGAAATAGAAGTTTGTTTGGAATCATGAAATATTGTATTTTTCCTTTTTTAAGTTCTTTAATGATTAGGTACATGTCAATTTTTTTTGGTGGAATCGGTATCGGAATCAAACCTGGAATCGAAGCATTTTTGGAATCTGAATCGGAATCTATAAAATATGGATTCGACCCATCTCTAGTTCCAAGTCATTTAAATACATGCAGAACATTGTGAACTAACCATATTCCAGTTCCCATGATTATCTGCAGTATCTGCCATGGTGTTGCATTGTCTCTTCCACCATTTGGCACACTGTGATTCTTCGCTACATTGTCTGGTTTGTATGACAGTTGGAAATGTTTAAAATGCTATGGGAACAGTGTACTCTCCTGATCTCCACAGGTTGCGTAAGACTTGTTGACCATGAGCAGAAATGTGCGGCTAGGTACCAGACAATAGCGATAACGATTCTTCAGCAAGATTTGACATATGCATTACTTCAATGTCAAGTGCAGACTGCCGCCTCACACCTGCCATCTCTGTAGACGAAGGCTGGACATGAAATGAACAGTGATACATCAGCTTCCAGAGTGCACCATAGCCATAGTAATAAATTGCTCAGCCCAAATCTGTAACTAATTACTGGAAGTGCAGCCAGTGTTGCACCGACACAGCCTTAACACTTGAATGGTTTTTCTTTTCAGAGCTATTCAGATAAGCAAGTTGCTTCAGCACTTAAAGCAGCAGCTTTATTTCATAAGTATCAGCGGATAGATGCAAACCGATTCATTTAACGATTGTGTATGTCAACTATGTGGAATGATCAGTGCTGCAAAACATAAGTTATAGTCAATACTTGTGTGGTTCTCATGTGGAGTTGGAGTGTGAACAAAATATGATCGCTTATACACCACCTTGAGAATAATGCCTTCAAAAGAATTCTTCATTGTGATTTTTGTGCATTCCTATAGGTTTGTAGATGGGCAGCTTTTGGTACATGTTTCATGTCAGTGCCTTTCTCGTGACTGCTAAAAAGGCCAGAAATCAGTGAGTAACTTTATTGTTTTTCTGCTTCAACACAGATGGAACAGGTGTGATATGGTACTTTTGGGTGCAGCTATAACAGATACCTGTTCTAAAACCCAAAGATTTCATTAAACGTGCAGCGGAATGTTTTATAACGTGTGATAGTGTTACGTATTTGTAGGGCCATGCAATTGTCGCGATCACGAAAAAACAATGAAAACAGATTTTCCTACGAAATTATAGTTTTCGTTTTACGGATTCACCCGCTAAAAACACGAACATATGCTTTAACCCCTGTGTTAGAACAGACAATGCCTACTAGAACCATCTTGATATGAAAATAAAATGCAATTTGTTTTATCACTGTAAACACGGCAAAAATAAACAGTACCTGCTTACTTAAATAACTGTACTGAACTTTCTGCCATAAATTCTTGCGGTACTGGATGATTTTTATAATCCAAAAGGTATTTCCCCCCCCCCCCCCCCCCCCCCACCACCACCAAAAGATACGTTAATAAAACGTTGCCGACTGAGACATTTTTTTAAGCTCAGATAACTGTTGCATATATATATAACACATACAAAAAAATTAAATGGAACTGTTCATGAGGTGAAGGTGGTGATATATTTTACTGACAAAATCACGCGCCATCTTCTTGTTCATGTTGCAAACAAGACCATAGGCTCAAATACCTTTTAGTTAAGATCAAGGAAGCCTACAGCTCACAAGAAAGAGCAGCACACAAACAGTTTCAAGGGTTAATCTGACGTTTTCTGATCGCTTGTGAAAGGAAACACTAAACACCATATTGCAAAGATAGATAGGTATATTGTATATATATATCTTACGGTCATAAGAGTATTATAAAAAACGCAAACATAATCTAACCCACCTTTAATTTTAGATATGGTAACTTAATAATACTTTCCCAACCCTCCCGGAAATAAACAAAGAACTATTTTATTACACTGAACCAACCTAACCTTTCACTTCGGTAACCTTCGAAATAAGCTGTGGTATGGTACCTGTGATATGAAGGATATCATCTAATACAGCCAAATGATTTCAAGAAGGCAATATCACCACCATTCCAAAATGGCGCTGTTGCGAGAGAGTATAATACAAATACCACAACACATTTTTAGTGTAATAATTCCAATGCATTGTTCCGCACATGTGAAAGTATGTTATAATGTCAATCATTGTTAGTTCAAAATTTCTAACATTACATGAACGTGTGAAATAATTTAAAAATAATGGATTTTTTTATATTTTGATGAAGGTAGTAAAATAATTATGTGCAAGTACATATTGCAATAGTCGTGTGGAGTGGCTGCAGAAAGACACTTGCAAGAAGTGTGTTCTGGGAGAGTCCCATAAACGGAAGAAAGAAGCACATTTGAAAACGTATTCAACCCCGTAGCAGTTGAGCTTTTTTAGTGCAATTGATCACGGGCAGAGCAGTAAGGAAAACATAAGAATTTATTGTGGACTTCACGAACATGTGAGATGCCAACATACCACAGGAAAAGACAGATAATAACTCTGTCCATGCTTAGCTCCAAAAATATTTACCTGGTAAGTAGACCCAGTTATACATTTAATGTTTAACTTGGGTAAGACTCAAATATTAAAATATTTACCTTAGTCGAAACTATTCTTACTATAAAAATGATTTTTTATAGAAAATTAAGTGTTGCAGCTTTACATTTATTTGTTTTTTAATTACAGGTGTTAGAGATATATATATCTACCTAAAATTGGTGAGGCCACTACTGACATGGTAAAGAAAGCAGTGGAAAACCAGAAAGTTGCTCTTCTAGTTTATGAAACTACAGACAATAAGGGACAATGTGTTTTCATTATTTTAATTCGTGTTCTTTCAAGTACCAGTGACCAAAAGTTGTTTGTGGGTGGTGAAAAGAACTGGACAGTGCAAAAGGCACAAAATGCTCCAGTGCAATTGTATCAATTGTTTCACAACTTAACATAAAATTTGAAAATATAGTTGCTGTGATGAGTGACTCTGCAAAATATATGACCAATTGTGTAGACACTTTAAAGGTTATATTTTGTGAGAAAATGGTTCATGTTCAGTGCTGGGTGCACCAACTAAATCTCATCGCAAGTTTGTGGAGCCCCTCTCAGAGCTAAATACATGTGTTAGTAATGACAAACATGTATTTTTGAATTCAAGGAAACAAAAGTAGGTACAGATTTTCCACACTTCTGAAACATAAGTACCCAGAACAAGAAAAATATGTCAAAATATTCCCAGCACCAGTTATGACTAGGTGGTCCTGGTTCCATTTCGTTGCATATACTGCAGAAAACATTAATGATCTAATTCAATTTCTCAACGGAGAAGATAGTGGTGTTTTGACGGACTATTTTAAGTACTTGAGTGACCAGCTTGCAGTAATTCTGTGGTCTGCTGATTTTCTCATGGACTCAGAAAACATCCTGGAGCTTGAAGGTTGTAGTTACTCTTTAAGTCATAAACTCTTTTTCAAGTTGTATGACTTAGAGAATAACTTCTTATTGGTTGCTGCCCTTTCAAAACTCCCTTCAGCTGTCAAGCATAGTTGGTGAAAAATGAATTGAAGAGCTTAGGAGTGAAGTGTCTCGCCAAGCTACAAAATCTCAGGGAAAAAGACATTGCTAAAGAGTTCTTTAGCACTGTTGGGAAAAACTGTTTACTGCTCGAAACATTGTGAGCAATAATGTTGATGAAAAGCTGTTTGAAACTGCTAACCATCTTCCTCTTATCAACTCTGGTACAAAGAAGGAATTTGTAGAAGATTATCTTGCACTTCAGATGAAAGTTTCCAATGATTTGAAAGAAGGACTCACTGCTGACATCTGCCAGATTTTGCAAGGATTGCAAAGTGAACACGGCAACATTGTGTCACAAACTTTAGCATTGCTGTAGATACCAGATTCAAATGTTGACAGTGAAAGAGCATTTTCGTCGTATGGCCAGATATTTTCTGAGCTGCAAACTGGTTTCAAAATCCAAAACATTGTAATTATGATTTTCTGTATATTTCAATGGACATTCTTAATTGTATCAATAGGTATCTTGAATTTGTTTTGCAACATATATTTTTGATTTACTGCAAGCCATGTGCACTGAAGTGACTTAAAAATAAATACAATACCTATACATTCTATATAAAATTTTTGTTCTTTTATTATGCTATTCTAATGTCAATAAAGTGAATACATACATATTTTTGTAAAAATTTCAATGAGAAAATAGTTTTGAAAAAAAGCCTTTTTTGCTGATAATATTTATTACAGATTTTTGACACCACTATACAGTTTTTTTATGACATTTTATACCGCTTTTTTCTCTTTATAATGATGAATTTCCTCATTTTTACTTACCACTTTCGGGTGGCCTTAATTTTTAGCCAATACTATTATTTGTGTCAGTAGTAACTCTAGCTTGGTGTAGGTCTTTTAACACCATTAAATTTGTTGGATATTTTAATAGAATGGATTGCCGACACCTGTTGGTGCTCCGATGCTTGCACAAACCTTAATGCCGCTTCGCTGCCTCACAGAGGCAAGTTAGTGTGCAAACGACACCGAGTGTAGTGCAGGTAGTGCAGAGCGTGCACATTACATAGTGCCATGCTGTTGGTGCGAATAGTGGCTGCAGGGGCGAAGCCAGGGGGGGGGGGAGTTTAGGGTTTCTAATCCCCCCCCCCCCCTTAAGCACCCTTTTTTTTCTTATCTGAAAGCAGGTTAGCTAAAAGCCTGGGTGTCTTACTGCTATCACCGGCCACTGCACTGTAGGGGAAGAGTAAGCGAGCCCTACTGATTCTCCTTCCCTTCCCTTACCCCTGACGCGAGCAGAAGCTATAAGGTTGTGACGCTGTGACGGGTCCCAAGTTTTCAAATATCTCACGCCTATTGTATTTAACCAGCGCGGTAATTATAAGCAGGTGGGTGACTGGGTAACTCTTCAAGCTAAAGCTAATTGTTTCGAGGAATAGGCCAGTTCTGCCGAAACCCAACCATTTTTATTCCTTTTTTTTTTTGTATTGTCGAGCTTCGAGCATGATTTTGAGTGGACGTGGACAAGGCACTTCAATTGATTAAAATATCTTTAATTAATTTCTTACTTCATCACTCAAAACAATTTTTTTATTAAAAAATAAATAATAAAATTTTTATCATTACAATATTTAAAGATAAGTACTGAAAAATGCTCAAATAGCACTATTTTACACCTTAAAATCCAAATTTTTCACCTTAAAATCCAAATTTTTCCGGGGTGGGGGGGGGGGGAGACCCCCGCTTTATTAGGGAGGGGGGGGGGGTACCATGCTTCTTAATCCTGGCTACGCTACTGAGAGGCTGTAGTAAATAATGATGTAATTGTAGCGGTCGGGCTCGCTGTTACTTTCAAACTCTGCGCGTCGTGGATTCGTCCCCTCCCTCCTTCCCCCTCCTAGTGTGTGTTTGCTTGCTCCTCGCCTTCCCTCCTCGGGTTGGCGCATGTGCGCTGTGCCGCACCTAATCTATTTAAACGGCTGTCAAAGTGTAATTCGGTCTTGTCTTGTTAAATTTGTTGGCTGGTCTCTTTCGGTAGCTCGAGTAGCTGCATTGTCTTTGTAATCCAGCATGTAGTCAGTAAGGCTTAATTTGTACGACATGCGAGAGCGACCTCGGGGGGGGGGGGGGGGGGGGTGAATGTAAGTGTTGTTCTGTTTTGCGAGTGAGGCGGTGGCCCTTGCCCTAATGTAAGCTTATGTAAATTCTTGTCTTTTTTTGTTTAAATTCCCTTTCGGTCGCCACCTAGAAGATTACGTTTGGATTTACTTAAATAATTTAACTTCACTTTCAACATTTTCTTTGTAACTGTTCTCCCCTGAGACGTCGACGTACGTAAAACGCCACATTGCTTATTTTAGAATGTAACTTGTGCGCATTATGTAGTAGGTTATCCCTACAAAACGAATTTGTTGTAATCTTGCTGTTTTCAACGCGTCTACCTTGTGTGGACATAACGCCCCCTTTTGATGGTCCGTAATGGGACCGCACACTGTTTCGCCGGCGTAACTTGTAACTTATTCTTTATTTTTTGTGGCCTTGATAATGGCGCGTTTACTTGAAATATTCGTTGTGTTCATTGTCAATTTAAATGAATTCTGAATATGAAACGTCATTGTTAACCTAATTGGTTTTCCTGTCCCACTGTTATTGTTCACAAGTTCATCAGTATTATTCTTTTTTTTGGCCTAATTAAATGCCAATTTAATAATCTGATATGTTATTATGTCATCAAATACCATACCTCAGTCGTTGCCATGTTATGGCCTCCCTCCTCGTCTCTAAGCAATTAAGCTTTCATAATGGTTGGCTAACCTGGGAGTTACCAAGATGGTGAGGGTCTATACACATGTATGTAGTACGAGATGATTGGAAACAAAACCAAACAGTGAAATAAAGAACAATACATGGCGCAGTCGGTAGGATTAATATGACGAATATATCTTAGATGTACGCGAACCAACAGTGTTCATCATTTGTTTGCATGTATATTAGTAATAAATAGTGTCGGCCTGTAGTGTCATTTGTATACAACATGGCGGCCGGTTCCAACACACCAGAAAAATTGTCGCTTTGCGGCAATTTAAGTGATAATTGGAAGAAATTTAACCAAGCATTCAACATTTACTTAGAAGCATCGGACTTGGTTTTACAGTTAGAATCACGTAAAATCACGATCTTCCTCAACATTGTGGGTGAAGAGGCTTTAGATGTCTACAATACCTTCACTTTCACTGATGAGGAGGTTAAGAATAAATCGTTGGCAAATGTACTCAAGAAGTTCCAAACGCATTGTAACCCCAAGAAAAATATATTTCTTGTTCTACAACAGAAGTCAAAGAAACATGAACCATTTGACACATTTTTAATGGATTTAAAGACACTAGTGCGTGACTGTGAGTTCAAAGATGCTGACGACCTACTCCGAGACCGCGTTGTATTCGGGAAGCTAGATCGCCAGACCCAAGAAAAAGTTGTCAAAACTGGCGGGGCTTCTTTGGAAGACACAGTTCAACAGTTTCGAACTGCGGAGGTTACAACTGCCCAGGCCAACCAGATACTGCAACCTAGTCAAAATAACCCGGATCACATCAGCATTGACGAAGCAAAATACAAACAGAACAATACTCAGAGGGCGCCCAAACAGCCAAGCATGTCACATCATAATGAAGAGAGTATCTGTACACGGTGTGGCTACCGTCATATAAGAGACCCATCAAAATTCCCTGCTCGCTCTAAGTCATGTTCTGTGTGTGGCAAGCAAAATCACTTTGCTAAAGTGTGTCGTGTTCGCCCCTGTGAAACCAGGTCTACACATCGTGCAGTCACTGAGATAAAACAAGATACAAATCCCGGCTTTGATTTAATCTATGACGACTATTGTGATTTTATTGCCAGTGTAAATAACAGAAGTGTTTCACTTGTAAGTTGGACAGAAACTTTCCTTATAGACAGTGTAATCAGTGTACAGTTCAAATCGGATTCGGGTGTATGTGTAAATATTTTCCTCTAAGAACATTCGCCTTGGTGCAGCAGGTGGGAAATGGCGCAAAGCTACAACAAGGATCAATTTCCCTCGCTGCATACAACTCTAAAAGTTTGTGATTGTTGATAAGGTCTCTGTACCTATCCTGGGCATTGGAACCTGTGACCATCTGGGTTTGCTGCAAAACAATGTGATTGGTGAAGTACATGGACCAACTAAGCAAAGCATTGTCGTGGCATACAAGGATGTGTTTGCAGGCATTGGTAAGTTTTAAAATGAATACAAAATTAAGCTAAAGGATAATTGCATTCCAACTTCAAGCCCCCCACATAGACTTCCAAATAAAATCAGAGACAAACTGAAAAATGAGTTGGACAGGCTATGTCAACTTGGCATTATAACAAAATGTACACATCCAACAGAATGGGTAAACCAGCTAGTCATTGTAGAAAAACCTAATGGCTCCTTAAGGCTGTGTCTAGATCTGGCAGACTTAAATAAGGCTGTTGTCAGAGAATATTATGAAATTCCCACTGCAAGAGATGTAATTGCAAGGATAGGAAATGCTTAATGTTTTAGTGTCTTAGACCTCAAGGACTCATTCTGGCACATTAGCCTTGATGAGAAGAGTGCGAAGTACAGTACTTTTTTGACTGTATTTGGCTGCTACCAATTCAGGGGATTACTGTTTGGCCTGAACATATCATCAGAGGTGTTTCAAAAGTACAATACAGAGACATTTGGTGACATAGAGGGTGTCATGATTTACGTTGATGACCTACTTATCTTTTCTGAAGACGAACCAACTCATGACAGAATTCTGCTCGAAGTGTTGGATAGAGCCAGAAAATTTAATGTCAAATTCAACTTGCAGAAGTTCCAGCATAAAGTGAATAAAGTTAAATATGTTGGCCACACTTTCAGTGGTGAGGGGGTCGGCTCAGATAATGACAAAATTTCAGTGATTCTTAATTATGACACACCTAAATGCAAACTAAACCTTCAGCGTTTTCTGGGATTAGTGAACTATGTTAGAGATTTCATTCCACAGTTCTCTGAGGTCACCGCTCCTCTGAGACACCTGTTACGGAAGGATAGTGAATTTGTCTGGAATCCTAGTGTGCATGGTGCTTGCATTGAAAGATTGACAACTATATTAGTCACAGAGCCACTCTTGCAAATATTTGACGATGCAAAAGAAATTGTAATCCAAACCGATAGTAGCAAAAAAGGCATAGGCTGTGTCCTCCTCCAAGACAGCAAGCCAATGTGCTATGCATAAAAGTGCCTCTCGCCAACAGAAGTAAATTATGGACAAATCGACAAAGAGTTTTTAGCAATTTTATTTGCTTGCAACAAGTTCCATCAATACATATATGGATGCGAGGTTATCGTTCAAACAGATCATCAGCCACTGTTGTCAATAATGAAGAAAGACATTCACAAAATTCTATCCAAAAGGCTTAAATCCATTAAACTTAAGCTCAGCATATACAAGCTTAAGTTAGAATATGTCCCTGGCTCAAAATTGTTTGTGGCTGATGCCCTGAGTAGGGCTTGCTTGAAGGCTGCAGTGAATGACGTTGACGTGTCCCTAAACGAAGTAGTGCACACAATCAATATGTCAGATGAAAGAAAAAGGATCTTTCAACAAGAAACAGACAAGAAAGCTGTCTTAAAGGAATTGAACAAATTATTTTTGAGGGGTTGGCCAACTTCTAAAACTAAGGTACCAGATATTGCTAAGATGTATTACAAGCTGAGAAATGACATTACACTAGAGGATGGATTAGTGTTTCTAGGGGACAGAATTGTTGTGCCTGTTTCTCTGAGAGGATTTGTGTTGCAAAATCTCCACCAATCCCATTTTGGGGTGACCAAAACGAAGGCCAGAGGTAAAAACCCTCTTCTACTGGCCAGGCATGGATGTGGATATTGAAAACTGCATAGCCAAATGTAGCTTGTGTGAAAGATTTAGTGCCCGGAACCCGAAAGAACCAATGATCTTGCAGGGACCACAGATACTGCCATTCTACAAGATTTCATGTTACATTTTAGAATTTGACTCCCGTTCTTATCTTGTCCTGTGAGATTATTACTCCAAGTGGATAGAGTTATTGCCACTGCGGTCTGTTTTAGTCACGTTTTTAGTGAGAGAATACATTAGTTATACAGCACAATCTTGTAGGCTACATATCTTTACTTATCACTTGCTAGCCACATATAACACGGGAGACCACACACTGTGATGGCGACATACCGCCTTCAGTTGTTACCCACTACACAGGGTTGCCAACTCTAACATAGATAACATCTACAACACCTTCCCTCTTCTAGATTAACTCTTGACAAATCACTTTTTCAATTTTAACATAAAAATACTACTTACACATAGAACACTGCACAGAATAAACCCTTCAACACAGAGTACACATAGGATACAATAACACATCATACTGATAGACAAATGCAGAGACTTATAACACCTTCCCTGTCAGAGGCTAGTTACATGTCACTATTCACAGATCCAATCTCTTCACTTGCTTGACCACCCTTCCACTTTTGCTACGGTACACTGTCCTGTGCCTGGCTCAAAACTTCGGAAGTCTGATTCCAGTGGGGACGAGCATGAAGGTGGACCCAGCTCCTCCCTACCATGATGCAACTCTGCGTCGCCTGACTGGATTCCTGAATCAACTTCCATCAGCACCGGAGTGGCCACTTTTGGCTGCTCAGACACTTTAGACTTCCGAATGTGGACGATGTTTCGACGAACTGTTTTACCTCTTGACATGCGAATCCAATATGAGCGGGGGGATGAATGCTGCCCTATTATCACACCAGGCTCCCAGATGGCAGAACTGCTTGTTCTAACAACTACCCGGTCCCCCCTGACGAACTGCACCTCCTGTCGTCGAGCTGTTCTATCATGAAAACCCTTCATCCGTTGGTCCTTGGAGACAAGAGCCCGAACCACATGACGAGGCTGGATGACCTTAGTTTCAGGGAATTGTATGACACAGGTAATTTGGTTCTGAGTCATCTATTGAAAAGCAACTGAGCTGGGGACCAGTCCAAACCAGGATGGGGAGTTGTCCTGTATACTCGAAGCATCTCTCTATAGTCAGTTACTTGGCTTTTCCGCAGAAAAACTCACTTTAACCCCCATCTCTGCCAGCCCATTGCTGCGTGCATAATGGGGACTGATAGTACACAACTCTATTTCATGCTGAGCGAAGAATTGACGGCACTCATGAGAGCTAAAGGGATTATTGTCTGCCCACAAAAGTCTTGGGAAACCATGAGTGGCAAAAACAGTTTGCATAGCTTGAATCACAGCAGTAGAATATTTTGCCGAGAGTTCACAAATATCGATCCACTTAGAGTATTTATCCATGAGAACTGGTAATGTTTTCCCGCAAATTCAAAGATGTCTTCACCAACTTGTTCATATGGGAGATTTGAAGTGGGATGTGGATACAACGGCTGCGTGAAATTGGCTGGGTGGAAGATTTTACAAATCGAACATTGTTGGATGAAAGTATCAATATCTGATGACATTGAAGGCCAATAAAATAACTGGCGGCCTTTGAATTTGGTTTTGGTTTCCCCACAATGGCCTTCATGAAGTAATTCGAGTACGTATTTCCGCAGGAATAAGGGAACCACTACTTTGTCACCAAGAATACAATGCACCCTTCTAGGCACAGATCGTCCATTTTGTAATAATGCTTACCGTCTTTAGGCAATAGATCATATGCTGGCCAACCTGACTTACAAAATTTGGATACTAGACTCAATGAGGGATCTTTACTCGTTTCCGATTGGAACTGGGTCAGATGCTGTTTGGACATGGGCAGGTTTTTGCTAACCGAGTGAACTACCTCCATCATTGCTAGGTCTTCAGGTACTTTGTCCAGAAGATAGGCTCGTGACAAGTGATCTGCAAAATACATGAACTTGCCCGGTAGGTAGATTACATCCAGGTGATACTTGAGCAGCTTTAGGCGTACCCTCTGAAGCCGTGCTGAGCCAATTTGACGAATAGACTTGGTCATTACGTTAACAAGGGGCTTGTGATCAGACTGAACTTGCACAGTTTTACCATAAATATAGTAATGAAATTTGGAGGCAGCAAATGAGACAGCCAACAGTTCTTTTTCAATTTGGGAGTAGTTTCTTTCTGAGTCAGTCAGTGACCTGGAAGCAATATGAACAGGTTGAAAACCATTCGGGCCTTGTTGAAAGAGAGTCGCTCCCAAACCATTCTGCTATGCATCACACTGAACTATAAGATTACATGATGGGTCAAATGTTGCAAGGACTGGTGCGCTAGAAACTAATGACTTAAGATGAGCAAAAGCTGCATCATGACATGGCAACCAGGCCCATTCCACATCGGACTTCAGGAGGTCGTACAAAGGGCTACAAATACTGGCCATGTTAGGGACATAAGAACGGACATAATTGAACATACCTAAAACTTTTTGGACTTCTTTGCGAGAACTGGGTGCAGGGAGACTGGTTAAAGCTCGAACTCTCTCTGGATGTGGTGACATTCCCTCCGCAGAAAATATATGACCAACATAGCAAACCTGCGAAACTTTGTACTGCAGCTTGTCAGCATTAAATTTTATCCCTAGATGTGCAGCACGCTCAACAACCTGTCGCGTACACTCATCATGTTCTGTTTCAGTTCGTCCGGTGCACAAAATATCATCAAAAAAATCACCACACCTGGGATGTCACCGAAGTTCTCTTCAATAAACTTCTGAAAGGTCTCTGGCGCATTGGTAATGCCATATGGCATGCTCAGGTAGCGGTAACAACCAATGGGGGTGGAGAAGCAGTACTTCAGAGATGAATCTTCGTCCAACCCCTCCTTGAGATCAAACACTGTGTAGGAGCTCTTGCCAGTCAGCTTCTCCAACATCTCTTCGAGTGTAGGGATTGCGTGATAGTCCTTCACAATGACATTAAGTTCCGCTGGATCCAAACAAAGTCTTAGTTTGCCAGTAGACTTTTCAATGAGAACGAGGTTGCTTACCCAGGATTTGGGATCAAGTTTATGCACTTTACATACGACCCCTTTCTGCACCAGTCAATCTAGCTCCTCTTTTAAAGCCCCTTTGCTAGCTCGGGGTACTCGTCGTGGAGGTTTGCACACAGGCTGGCTAGCATCCCTTATATGTATTTTGCATACTTGTTGAAAGCAGCCATTACCCGAGAATACTTCAAAATAATTCTTAACAAAGCTGTCTTTAGCAACTTCAGTAGTAGAGTGAACTCTTTTAACCTGGTTAAAGTAAACACAGGACTGCAGTCCCAGCTGTGGGGTGCTATCAGAATCAATAATAAATAACTGTGTGTAGCGTTCGTGTCCCTTGACAGAACACAGTAACTAAACGACTCCCATAACGGGAAGAACAGTGCCACCCCTAACTTCAATTTTAAGAGCCGTTAATCTAACTTTAAACTGCTGATTTACTTTCTTGAATAACTTGAGAGGCAGGATATTGACCTCAGACCCTGGGTCTAGTTTTATGTCAATGGGCTTGCCTTCAATCAACACTTGCTCCCTCCACTCATTAGGATTCGAAGTTTTAGAACTACGAGGGCTTACAAAATGAATGACTACAGTATCACAATACAACGATTCATTGGAGGAATGTTCTACTTTCACCTCCCACACTCTGCGAACTTTACACGACACAGCAAAGTGGTTTAAGATACCACATTTGGCACACTTTTTCCCATAGGTGGGTCACTGCCTGGGTTTGTGCTTGGTTTGGCACTTGGGACATGTGTACTCACCATTGCTACTGGCTGCAGGGTGAATATTGGGCCTAGGTTTTGCTAATTGTCCCTTTCTTGTTGCTAAGAAATCGACCAGTGCCCTTATACCATCCTGAAAGCAAGTCTTGGCCTGAATTTCTTTGGCTTGCTGTTGACTCTGTTCAACCAGCCGATAGTGTGTCACTACTTTCACCAATGTTGTATGCTCCATTCGCAATAGCGCCTCTCGAGACGTTGAATCCCTGATTCCCTGAACAATATAGTCTATCAGCATGTTTTCGTCTTGTGCTACAGGATGATCATAACCGCATGGTTTCACTAGCCGACGACAGTCCATCAGGAAATGGTCGAAATTCTCACCCTCATGCTGTACACGCTGGTGAAAAAAGAATCGGTCGTAGAGAGGATTGGTTTTGGGCGCTACAAATGTTCTATAAGCATCTTTCACTTTACTAAACACTAACTTGTCCGCTGCAGGAATGTCAAATGTTTCAAACATAGACCGTCCTTGCGAATCAAGCATGTTCTTCAGAAGGGCAATCTTCACCTTGTCAGGGCACTCATCCTGACCCGTGGCGATCAAGTTATTTTCTAAGTCGCCCTCTAAAATTTCCCAGGCCTCACGTGCAGTAGAGCTCTGCAAATCAACACTCTCTGGAAGTTTCACAATATTAAGGCTGTGCATCGCAAATGTCAGTCACTGAGGAGCTCGTTACACTGACGTCGTCCAGCCGAAGACCAACCCAAAGCCCGACCTGTAACCGACAGTATCCGACCCCGCTAACGGAACGCACCCCTAGCCATGGCCCACCCAAGTCAAGCGAGCCTTCGATGTCAAGGTAGAATCAAGGGCCTTATCTAATTAGTTAAACACCTCGACCACTGTCCATGAATAATCAAACATAATTTAATAATAACCACACTAGTAATTAAAACCCCCGCCTAAGGGAAGTGCGACGCAGGAGTGCCCGAGTCACTCACGTGTGAACTTACATTAACAAAGTTTGTGAGTGTCCCTTTGCGACCTTCAGCCTTAATTAATTATAGTGTTGTTTTAACGTAAATATTACATCCCTGTTTTTTATGTGTAACTAGCCACTGGAGCAGTCAACAAGTGACGAACAGTCTCTGGTGTGACTTTTATTATTTAAACTTAATTTACGTAAATTTGTTAACCATAATTCTTAAAGAGTATCTGCAAATTACATTAATCATTAATAATTAATGTGTGAATTTAGAGCTGCTCTCAGCTTCTTGTTATTAAAATAATTTCCAAATAGCGGAACTTTAGCAACTTTGGCGCGAGAGAACGCTGAGACCTTCCCTCGCGCCAAGGCCAGATGCCAGTACCGAGCGACTTGCAGACCGGGGCGGACGTGCGTTCTACGGGGAGCCATCATCCTTTGTCAACACCGAACAGTACTTCTGGTAAATATAGCAATTCAAACCAAATCATTTTCCTTTGTTACGTTAATTCCCCATGCGTCTCCGGTCCTTTTACGTGGTAGGGCCTAACCCAGCAGCTCAAGTTTTAAACTCTCCGCAGGAGACATTACGCGGGGCAGTCCACTTTACAGCACGGGCCGACTCACGTTAACAGTGAACTTTTGCTAAGGTCGAGTGCACAGGCACCGTCGACAACTACGAGTAAACTTTAGGTCTAGTTTAACTGCGGGCCGCGATTCCCATGAGTGAATCCAGACACCGCCCAGTTAACCATTTTCGGGATTTCCGTCTCCAATCAATCTCCCCCTCAACCTCGACTGGCGTGAGGGCTTAACATAGTGACAGTGCGTCAGAGCACTTATAGTAAACTAACTGTAACTTTGTAAGTTAATTCTTTGTGCGATGTACCAGTGTAGCGCAAGTGTAATTTGTGACTGTAACAATTCATCTAATTAAACGGCCACTCCGCACCCCCCTGTGCGCGACGTGCCAACAACCACCTATACCTCGAGTTCGTGTCTGTTATTGAATTGAGCATCCCTACACCAGCTAAAGGTCCCGCCAATCACAAACTCCGCCGACGGTCCTAGCGCGCCACACAGGGGCAACGCACCCACAAGACCCACAATTGGTTAGCCGATGAGCTAGCCTGGCGCCCTCCTGGAACGTAATTTCAATCAGAGCCAATTTCCCGCTAGGATACATGCCTGGTCTCGAACACGAGAACCCGGACGACAGCAACACTAATAATCCGAGACACATCCACAACACACAATCTCGTATTCCACACACAAATTCTCTGTGTAGAATGTGTGGATAGCGCGACCAACCATGCTTGCAGGTTAATAAATCGCAAACAAACATCCCCGTGAAGAATTATACATGAATAGGTTACATGAAAAATCCACGAGACTGCGCCATGTTTTATTCCCTTTTATAGTGAGAGAATACATTAATTATACAACGCAATCTTGTAGGCTACATATCTTTACTTATCACCTGCTAGCCACATACAACACACACTGTGATGGCGACATACCGCCTTCAGTTGTTACCCACTACACAGGGTTGCCAACTCTAACATAGATAACATCTACAACACAGTCAAAAGATGCACATAACATTGTGAAGGTTCTAAAAATAATTTTCACTACCCATGGTATACCGAGTATTATGGTAACTGACATGCCTTTCAACTCTCAGCACTTCAGGGAGTTTAGTGAAAAGTATGGTTTCAAGATGCAAACTTCCAGCCCATACTTTCCTAGAAGCAATGGCTTGGCTGAATGCGCGGTAGGCATATGTAAGATCATGCTGAAGAAATGCAAACAGAGTCTACTTGACTTACACATCATGCTGTTGGAGTACTGCAACACCCCAGTGATGGGCTCGAATGCTAGCCCAGCTCAGCTTCTGTTCAGCAGAAGAACACGGACCCAGCTACCGATACGTGACACATTGCTAAAACCCGGAGTCGTGCACAACTTCAGTGATGTGCAGTCACGGAAGGACACCCACAACAAAACATATTATGATAAAAATGCTCAAACTAGAAACTTGGATCTTGAAAACGGTGACAATGTTGTTTACTGGGATAAGAGTGTTTGGAAACCAGCAAAGGTGGTTGGAGAAGAAGGAAGCCCACGCTCCATGTTAATTCAAGATGAACAAGGAAAAATAAAGAGGAGAACAAACATCATTTAAAGAAGTCCTTGGTGAGCAGGGAGTACCAGCAGAAAGAACGACAACAGAACTCAAATATGTACAACCAATGCTATTGGTCAGACAAACGTAGTGTGATGAGGATGAACCCAGAGCAGACTGTTCAAGGTAGTGGAAGGGGCAGCGAAGTGGAAGAGGAATCCAGTGTCGGGAGTGAACAGGAAGAGGGGTTCAAAGGATTTGGACCTGAACATAGGGAGACAGCAGGAGTGAGAATAGATCGGGATCCGTTTGTTGAGTCGGCACACCGACCAAAGAGGATGACCAAGACACCGCATTACCTTGAGGACTACAGACTGAATGAACTTCTTCACAGTGATGTTAAATGTATTAATCTAAAAGAAATCTTAGTTTTGTGTAAAGGGAGATGTAGTAAGTAATCATGTAATTGTTGGCTAACCTGGGAGTTACCAAGATGGTGAGGGTCTATACACATGTATGTAGTACAAGATGATTGGAGACAAAATAAAACAGTGAAATAAAGAAAAATACAGCGGCCGCCACCAAAGGTCGATTGTCGCCCGAGCGGCAATTGATTTAGCCCTAATGGCTGCCCTGGCTATAGTAGTTTTACCACCCGAAAATGCCTCGGTGGTTGTGCCATACATGAGATACCAGTCACCATGGGCATCGCAGGCCTTAGCAGGTTCTCCACTGTGCCGCCAATTAGCATTTTTTGGCACAATTAAAATACGAATTTTGAACCATAATTTTACCAGTCATTTTGCAGCTGAAACTTAAACTTTTTCCCCTCTCTGCACACTCACACTTAATATTTTTCAGGCTAGCCTCCCCAATCTGTTCCCAGCACTAGATCTGATTTTTGCCGAGTCTTTACGAGCCAGCCTGTATCTCGTCTTATCCCCGCTTTGATGCACTCCCATCGCCTGTAATTCTCCTCCGAGTCGTGATCAAGCCAGCTTATCCCTGTGTTTTCCCAGGGCCCTGTTTTCTTGGAGATCCCCTGATGCAAGCACCTCAAGGCACATTACCGAGTCGTTTTACCAAACCCCCGGCACATCTCCGGGCTCAGAAGAGTTAAGTTCCCACCATAATGCAGTTTCCTAACTCCTCCTCCTCCTCCCCCCCCCCCCAGTCTTTCCAAGGGAACACTGCCCAGAGCACTGACTGGCCACAAACCCCGGCCTAATTCAAGGCTAACCATTGGTCTTCGAATGTAACACCTCTGCCCTCTCATGGTGGATTTGTGAGTTATTTATTCTGGGTGTTTGAACACTCGCTAAACGCTTGCCCCCTGGTGACTCGCGCCACAAGCAGTGTCCTGTAATTCTTCTGCTTGCCATTAGAGCACCGCACTAGTCTCCTCCATAAGCCCCATGCTTTAGAAGGAGCCCCGTGCGAGAGATGCACTAGTCGATTCCTTCTTAGTTCGGACACCCCTCAGTAGGTCGCGCTGCAATCCCAACTAACACCAACATCGAGATATTGAAGTCAGTATTTCTCGACCACCCCCTCAGAAATCATTGGAACCTTTCGGTTCGGATGTCGTAGTCCCCCCTTTCTTTCAGAAGCAAGCGCCTGTATTTAATTGTCATTCGCGCCACGCAAGGACTCCGTGCCTCGCTAGTAGACTGACCACACTGGATCCTCGGTCAGCACACAGCAAGACTTCAGTAGGTCATCGTACGAGAATGTAGTCGGCTAGTTAAGAGATGTTTTCCCTAATTTTTATCTTAACCAGTAATTAGTCAGTCTGTGTGCCTAGTAGAAATTGGTATACTTTTCTAAATTCCCAATTGTCCTCATTTATGGAAGCGTCCGCGGCAACCACACCTGTTCGGTGCTTGTCTTCGCCTCGCATCCTGGCGGGCTACCTGCCTGAGTCCTACGAGCTACTCCCTGTTTGATGAGTTTTTGCCAACCTTTTTATACCCTGATTATCACTGTTTTTGGTGGGCATTTTTGCCCATTTACTGACTGTCTGTGAATCAGTTCTGACCATGTTGGATTTGGGCTTGTTCACAGACAGGATTCAAGAACCTGGAGCGGGCATGACGACCGCATCCTCGTTCCCTTTCTTGGGGACCCAGGATGGCTAAGGCGCCCTGGTAGCCCTTAACACATCACCTTCGGCTAGCTAATTTCAAATCTCCAAGCCTCCAAATTCTCAGTGATGTCTACAGCATAACAATTAGATTACTACTTTGAAGAGACTGGAACATCCTATATTATTACTTATGGCACTTTAATAATGCTAAGCACTAAGAATTAAAACTTTGGGATCGTTTATTTTGACATTTTTTTTGTTTCTTATTCTGTTTAACTATGCAAAGGAAACCTAATAATAATATTCTAATTAGGGCCGGCCCATACATCAAATGTTATATTTTAAATATATTTTCCAACCCATATAGCAAATGTTATAATTTTAACTAGCAAACCCGGCGAACTCCGTTTCGCCACCAGATAGCTTCGTTTTATGTAACATTTCGTTTGGTGATTAAAAGATGAAGAAAAAATTTTTTGTTTGTTTTATATTTGAAAAGGAAAAATTTAATTTCATTTCACAACAGTAATGAATTCATTTTGATAACAAAAATGAAGTGTTATGTAGTTGAACTTCTCTAAGTAAATGAAAGTGAATCCAAAGTAAATACTGAATCGAAGCGTTATACGTGTCCGCAAATTATCCGTTTCATTGAAGTGCTCTTTGGTAAACCACATTTTTTGTTTTTTGGTCTGACGTTAACACAAACAAAGCGGATGGTTTCCCAACTCGTGAACACGCAACGTATAACTGCCCATGTGAAAAACAATGATTTTCTAAATTTATTCCGCAAACACTAAGCGATTGGCCTTGCGACTTGTTAATTGTCATTGCGAACGCAAGGCGAACTGGAAATTGCAATCGTTTGAAGTCAAACGGAAGATCAGTCGGAATCATTGGTATTCGAGTAATACATACATTTTCACCTGCGTACTTTCCGTTAATAATGGTTGCCTCAATCAAATTCGGCATAAGTCTTTTTACCGAAAGTCGAGTACCGTTGCAAAGTCGCGGTGGATTAAAATTACGCAATATCATAATAACTGTACCAACTTTGAGTAGCAAGTTATGTGGTGGAAATCCTGGTAACTCCAGAGAGTTCAAAAACTCCGTTGGATAATTTACTACATCATCGGGATTTGTTATGGAATCAACGGATTTGTATGTCACCAAATCGCCAGAAATTTTTGATTGAATGGTGAAATTCAGTGCGTGTACATCATTATTCTTTGCGGCAAGAATTGCTCGTTGACTTAACCAAGCATAATTCTGATAATTCTCACTAATGTTTGGGAAAACATTTTCAATAAGAGCTAATTGAGAGTCTACAAATCGGCAAAAGTCGTTGGTAAGAGTAATTAATCCAGATGTCGCATCAACTGGGACTTTTCCATTTCCAACATCTAACAATTGTTTGGAAAATTGTGCAGCACTTTGATCATTTTGAAGTTGAACTCTCATATTAGTGGTTAGCGATAATGTTTTTACGTTATTCCATAAAGGTGATGCCTTCAGGCAAGCATTCAATTCATCTGCAGGCGTTCCACGGGGAATTACTGGCAACGTCTGCCTGAAATCGCCTGCCAACAATATCATCAAGCCGCCAAAGATGTTGTTATTTCGCCGAAGATCCTTCAGTGTGAAGTTAAGTGCTTAAAGTGATTTCTTATGTGCCATTGTGCACTCATCCCAAACAATGAGCTTGCATTGCATCAACAATTTTCCCATTGCACTGGATCGGGAAATATTGCATGTTGGAGTATCAATTGTGTTTAAATTGAGTGGCAACTTAAGCACAGAATGTGCAGTACGACCGCCATCTAGAAGAGTCGCCGCAATTCCAGATGATGCTAACGCCAAAGCTATGTCACATCTTGATCGAATAGTGGCCAAAATCAATGAAATGACAAATGTTTTCCCTGTTCCTCCAGGCGCGTCCAGGAAGAATAGACCACCAGTATTATTGTCCACCGCTTGCATTAATGTTTCGTATACTTGTTTTTGCTGTTCATTCAGCAACGGCACATTATTTCGAACGAATTCCTGCAATGTATCAACATTGTATTGCAGCTCTCGATTTAATTCTTGGTTGAATGCATCGTGCATCGATCGATTTGGCGCAATCATTCCTACTTCAATCAGTAGCTTGTTTGCAATAGTCAAGCATTGATCCTCAATCAGAATCAATCCTTCATTGTAGATTTCATCGGTTATTTGTATGTCAGGATTATTCGTTTGAATGCGCAAGCGATGCAAGATATCTTCACATATGTCGTCTTTGTATTTGTTCCATAACTGAATTGGTTGTGAAGGAAAACATGTGGTGATGATAATTGCGAACAGAGTTCGTATTTGGTACGCATTTGATAAAACAACTGAATCCGCAAGTGTTAAATCCCAATGAGAATCGTTCTCCAGCAAACCCAATAGTTGACATGCTTCTCGATATGTTTGGCATTGGTGGCCATTCACAGTTTTCAAATGCGCAAATGATTTTGGTCCACGTACATTTACCAACAGCAGTCGCAAATAAAAACATTCATCATTTCTAGGATGAACAGTATACATGCGACCTAGTGCATCAGTGGAAAACACCTGTGGCCAATCTGGAACTGGTGTTCCTTGTTTGCGACGTTGGAATTTCTTTGTTGATTGATTCCAAGTATAATACTTGGGCATTTAAAGGTACATCAGCGTCGCTGCGAATGGATCTGCTTCACACATTGCAAAGAAGCTAGTCAATGTTGTCGATGGTGGTCTCTCAGCTCGTTGTGCCGCATTAGCCTCAGTGAAGTAAACTCTTTGGCCATTTTCCAAATGCACTGCTAAATGTACAACTGTGGGATATCTTTCATGAATTTGAAATGACAATAATCGCCACAATGCTTCATTAGTACTGACGTATCTGCCCATTTGGAAGTTGCTGATTTTGTCATTCGCATTTTCCGACGCAATACCAAACACAGCCATGTCGCTGCCTTTTGTGACGTACTTGCACAAATATTTGATTGATTTGGCCGAATGACAACTCTCAACGTTTGCATGTGTTTCGAAAATTCGTGATAGCAGCGGGCAATATGGTACAATGAATTCATTTCCGATCTCAATCTCTTGATTTTGAACTTTAACTTTGATAGTTCGACAATTATCTGCTTTTTAACGCCGACGATAAACTGGATATTCATCGTTCCCTGTGACTGTTTCAGCAACTAACGGTCGCGGATATCGTTTTGTGCACTTTCCATCTGCCATGCAAGGCGATAATGGATTTAATGCACCGCACGGTCCATGCACCATCTTCGTCACAATGTCGTGTAGATGGGGATCAGTGACTGGATCAGGAATTTCAGCTGATATGATGTCATCCACTTCATTTGAATGTAATTTGTTCAGCAACCAAATTAGGATATGAGCATGCGGTAGTCCACGCTTCTGCCATTCCACCGAGTACATATAACAACGCGTGTCACCAAAAACTCGATACTTAGTAAGCACATCCATCATAACCTTGAGTTTTTGCTGAAATACTCTGGCGATTATGTCATGGCGATCTTGCGGTTTTTGGCCCGGTTACAACTCACGTTCAATTTCCGTCCACTTCGGATTGCATGTGAACGTAATAAATAAATCCGGAGTTCCATAATTTCGCACGTACGTCATAGCGTCTTGAGCGTATTCGTGCATGTGGCGTGGGCTTCCGATATAAGATGATGGGAGAATCGTCAGACGTCCAATATTCTGAACATCACCATCTGAATGAATAGCATCACGCAAGTGTATATAGTCCTCAGATCGTAGCTTTGCCTGATTGAATCGGATGAACGCTAAACGTTCGGTCTCGACTTTGACATACATGTCGACAGCGAATTGCTGGAATAGCCGACGGCACTTCAGAATGACATTCTCCTCATGTGTACGAATCATCATACAATACGCATAGTAATTCATTGCGCTTAGATTTTTATTCGTTGATACGCCTGAAAATGCAAATTTAAATGAATTGTTAATGGAAACCAATAATAGCAATAATAGCAATAATTAGTGTGTGAATATTGTACCTGTAATTGGATCGACCATCTTCAACGTGATGTCGTATCCGTCTTGCCCTTGCCAATAAATGATTGGATATTGTAACGCATCGTACAAACGATGTGTCTCGTTTACACGATGCATGATATTGCTTCTTCGCTGAACGACAATGTCTCGCGATTTAGTTGGATCGCCAACAATAATTGCAGCAACATCATTAACGGTGGGTGCATTGAATCTTCGCACATGTTCACCTGTTGGGGTACAATCCGCTCTTATGACAAATTTGTGCGTATCCGATGGCATTCGTTCCAATGCTGTTTTGAACATATTAACCACAGCATTATTAGCGTGAAAAAATGCTTGCAACTATTCAATAATTCGTCTCTTTAACTGTTGTGTTCCCTGTATATTGCACCGCACATTCAGCTGATCCACCATCGACGAAACGAAATATATTTGCAGAAATTGATACGGTTCATCTGGTGTTGGCACCATTGAACCATGCAAATGATATATTTGTCCTTGTATCTGTAATTGCAAACAATCATTTGTTTAAGAATACGGTGTAACTTCTGATCGTGTGATGGTGTAGTGTGTGGTGTATATGTAGTTGTTATGTATTGCAATTCATTGTGTTGGTGTGAGTGATACTTTACCTTGCAAGTCGGCATGAAGCCGCCTTCTCGAATGATATTAGCTCCAAAGGAAGTCATGCGAAAGCAGTTATTGTATTCAAGGATGTGTTGAAGAAAATGGCTGGAATCGGGATCACTTCCATCGAACAATGGTTTCAGTGGCTGTGGTGGTGTAAGTAATGGATCCAGTTTGACTTTTCCACTTGCGCAGCACAATCCAGCCGTTTCTCTTTTGAACATTAACACATTGCAATATCGGCATATAGTCGTCATTGGTCCAATATCTAAATTTTCATCATCACTGTAGTTCGCAGTGGGATCATATTGGAATGCCAAGCGATTGTATGATGCCAATGATCTTCGTGTGCTCACGCGTTGTCTCAATCGGGCATTTTCTCTTATTATATTTTGTCTTTCTTCGCTTAAGTTCTGTGAATACACTTGTTGCTGGCTTGCATGTCTTGTGCGGTGGCCGATGTTGGCACGTCGTCCTATAGGCATTTTGGGCTATGGACAGAGTGGTGAATTTAACCTCAAATGCACGATCCACATAATTTACACAGTTCAACTTACGACCTTAGAGACAAATGCCTGCTGTTGAAATTGAATAAAAATTTGCACAATATACGTTATATGTTTTTTTTTACTTTTTTTTCACAATTTCACAGTAAACACAATACCGGTTTGTCACATGAAATTAACTGAGCAGAGAACAATGAGTAGTTGATTTGATGGTTTCCAATTGAAATGTTAGGAAACGAATAACTTATTATTTTTTTCTTTTTTTTCACAATTTCACAGTAAACCTAATACAGGTTTGTCACATTAAATTAACTGAGCAGAGAACAATGAGTAGTTGATTTGATGGTTTCCAATGGAAATGTTAGGAAACGAATAACTTTTTTTTTCTTTTTTTTTCACAATTTCACAGCATACACAATACCGGTTTGTCACATGAAATTAACTGAGCAGAGAACAATGAGTAGCTGTCAAACAATGTATCACGCACCGGCGCCATCTACTTAAAATGTTGGTTTGTTCTGAATTTTTCCTGAATTTTCTTTGCAATAAACCTCACGGAGCCCGAGACCTTTCCAACGACTGCAAAACCGTGGAAATCGGTTCATGTGTTCTGGAGTTATAGCGTCAGGAAGGAAAACCCGAATTATTTTTATATAGTAGATATATTTGGCAAAACATAAATCTAAGTTAAGTTACTTTTTAACCTGTTTGCTGAGATCATGTTTTGTTGGTTTATATACACTTAATTAAAAGTAAAATAAATATAGAGGCACAGATATATAGACGAAATCGCATTTGTTATTATTTTATTTTGCATTTGAAAATAAAAGATCCACTAGTCTCCCACAGTTTTTCCAAAGAGACATTTATGTTACACCTGGAGAAGTGTGTGTGACACCACCAGGACGCAGTTCAGCACAACAAAGCTTACCTGACCAATCCTGGTGCCATACCTACTGAGAAGAACATTGCGAAGGAAGGCAGGATGCACGAGAAGATCGTCCACCTAACTGCCAATACTGCCCGATGCCCGACCAGGGCTGCCCAGTGGAGAATGGCCGAAGTAGTTTCGGTGCTGGCAGGAAACGGTCGATAGGGTGTGGTGATGCAGAGCTACAAATTCTCGTCCAGCTTTTCCACCTGCCCGATGCTGATGAGGCCAACCTGCACCACCATGAGCTGATCGCCGGCGAATGCAGTCACTTACCTGTTGTCAGCATCCTTGCCTCCAGCTGCGAGATCTTGTGACCGAGCACCCCACCCACCTGACACTGATGGGGCCAGCTTGCACCACTACAAGCCACCTTACCTCGGTTTTCCGGCAGGCACCATCAACCACCAGGTGCCACCGACAACTGCGCCCCCAGATCCGAGGCCCGAACCTGCACTGCCCTGCCTGGGCCGACTAGGGTCGGAAGCATGGAACCTCATAAGAATCCCGGGCCTGTTAAATGGGCAGCTGGTGTTGATGAACACACTGACAGCATGGCCCACCTCATTCCCGAGTCGGCCCTGAGGTGGAAACTGCTGAGCTGTTGACCCAAGTATTCAGCACCCTCATGACAGGGTGTGCAAAGGTAAGTGTCTACATTAGAGACTATGTATGTGATAAGTATGTGCATCCTGTACATGGTTAATCCTTCAGGATGACACCATCCTGGGATTTCCATCGCTAATCCAGTAGAATGTCAATATCAAGGTTGTGGCATGTAGGCTGTATGTCGAGATGCAAGGATGTTGGATTTGTAACCGATCCGGACACACCAGGTCGGCCACAACCACTAAGCGGACATATCACCCTTATACACTTCACTAGTGAAACACTAGTTCGGCAAGCACTGTAAGTGTGAGTTAAAGACGTAATGGGGCTGACCCTAACGAACAAACTTAATACAAGAGGTACCAAAATATATATTTTATTTTATAACAATGCAGAACAATATCATCACAAATAACAAATGTATAAGATATTTATATAGTGGAAATAGATACATTCATAGATAACAAATTTATGTTAAACGCCCATGTCTATATGAATTGCGCTATAATTACGGGCGCACAGTCACATACGAATTACAAATGCAACACACATATATGTCTGCAAAATCTGACTTACTTCCTCTAGACCTTAGCCTTAATAACGTTAGTAATACAATAAGTTAGAGCGCATATACAAATCAACGCACTTGTGCCTTAACGCATACTTATGTACGCCATTCAAGTGTTTGGTAGCTAAGTAAATTATCATAACCAATTATAAATATACCCATATAAATATCTGTAATTAAGAACTCTTAATACACAACACGAATAAAACAGAATGCATCTCCTACTAAAGTTAGATGAGCCTAACAGCCCCTAGCAAATTTAAGAACGTAAGGAGGTACTATACCCGAAATTACAATAGAAACACCGGACATGTGTAGCACAAAGACCGTCAAAGACAGACACCGCAAAAATGGAAAGTCCAAGAACAACCTCAAAATAAAAACACCTAATGAAAATGCGCCCGAAGAAATCCACAAATCCCGAACACAGTCCACTTGCTGTGTTTGAAAAAGTAAAAAGGCGCAGCTAATAAAGCGCAGCTAATAAGCGCAGCTAATAAAGACGCGGCTCTATGTTCAAACATAGTAACGGCTTACAACCACTGCCATACGGGCGATCAAGGAGCCGACGGGCATAGTAACGGTGTCAGAACGAGCTCGTAGTGCACATGTCGGTGGACAGCCTAGCTCAGAGGGAGCGATGACTGCAAGGAATAGCCTCAGGCCAGGGGCTTAAATACCAGCACAAACTAAGCCGATAGGGGCGCTAAAATCGCGGTACATAGGGGAAAGGAGGAGAAAAGAGGGGAAGGAGGGGCGGCATAGCTGGACTAGAGGTGGGGCGGGCAAGTTTAAGAAGGGGAAGGCGGGGAAAGTATTGGCGGGCCGCCGGGGCTTACTGAATTTGGCTACAGATTGTGTACAGACTAGCAAATAGGCGCCCACCCATCTGTACAGACCCTGTACAGCTGACGAATCTCCACCATGGCGTACCACCGGAACATTGCCTCCTCAGTCAACAACCCAATGATTTCGCGTCAGCACCGAATGAGTATCACCGAACACTGTATCCCAATCGTTACCCATGTTTCCCATTTGCAGACTCACAACCATCCGAGAACAAATCACAGAGATGATCGGGGATGGAGTCGTATGGCCAAGCACACCACCTTACAACTGCCGCATAGTCATGACCAACAAAAAAGAACACTAAGTTTTCTGTAAATTTCAAATATATTAATGACCTGACCATCCCTTCACCACCACCATAAATTAACCTTATTGAAACACTCACCAGCATGGGCAATATCTGAGTCTTCCCAACACTGGAATTAAAATCCCGGATACTCACAGATACAGGTCTGCCGTGGGGACCACCCTAATATTGCTTTCACTGTGCCCGAGATTTCAGTTTAGCATGATGTCATTCGGGTTAATGGATGCCCCCAAAATTTTACATGTCATATAGTCGGCATCTTGGGTGGCTGCATCTAAAGGTTTTCCACAGCCTACCTCAACGATGTGATCACCTGGTCACAGTAGTGGGAGAACCTTGCCTATTACATATCATTGGTCCTCAAGCAGCTCACCAAAATGAACATGACATGCGTGCTATGCAGGTGCCACATCGACGAGGAGGAACTTGTGTTCCTAGAGCACCTCATGAATGCCGATGTGTGCAGGCTGTTACCAGAAAATTTAGCCCTCATTGATTGGGAAACCACCTATCATACAAGGAAGCAAAAATTGATGGGATGCCTTAACAGGCATAAGGTATTCATGGCGAACTTCGAAATATTTACCACCCCGATGACAGACCTCCTTTAGCCTAAATTTTTTTTACTGTAGACTGATGCTGTAGACTGAGCCCTCTCCAGCATCAAGCTGCAGTGTGGTTTGTACGAGGCACACCACCTTACAAACTTGTGCATGAAGACACAAAATTAAATTGAATGATTCCAGCTGGATGGAACACACAGTAGCTCCAGAGGTTGCGTTGAATCAGATCATAGGCACACTTAACACAATTATTATAGATGTTTATTTCGTTTAAATAGTTAAATATAGTAACTTTAACGTCTTTATACTAGCAATCACAAAACAAACAGCAAACTTTGTAAGAAGCAGGTACATAAAGTGTCATGTAACACACAATGCGAACTCCAAGTATTTCATTAGTATACATACGCCATCACCCGGGGCCTTGAGCTCGATACCCAGGGTGAGCCTAGTAGTCTTAAAGCGTCTATCCGTTGATGTGGTGGGTCGTCGGCCCCAGCGTGTACTACTAAGCTCCTAGGCTATTGGTTAGGGTATGGTGGCAAAACACAATAAACACACGCACATCATTACCTGAGGGTGGTTACTTGAACAGATGGGAAATGCGGGGAACGGCACGTCCGTCCTAGTTGATGACCCGTTGTCGACTGCCATTGACCACGGCCGGCCGAGGAGGGGGGGGGCAGTGTCAGCCTGCATAGGCTAGGCTAGGGGTGTGGTCTCTCAGCGGGGTCCAGTACGGGTGGGGTGGAGACCGGACTTCACTGTCACAGGCGGTACGTCAAACCCCCACCCCCCTGGAGAAGCCCGGTCTTTCCCTGCGATTGGTACCCCGCAGCATGGTTGCACCCCTAGCATTGGCATCAGGTCCAAGCTGGAGGCGCTTGGAGTGGCAGCAACTAGTAGGGCCCGCGCTTTGCTCACAGGTCATCCCGCTGTGTGTACCCGGGGGCTGCATCAGCATACCGGGCGCCCCGGATTGTTCCCAGGTGATAGTCTGCGAGGTATCCCGGTGGCCGTCTGACCCATTGGGGCCGTCCGGTCAGGTTGTCATGTTGGCGGAGGTCAGTTTGGGTGGCCGACGTGGTCTCTTCACTTTCTGGGGTGATCTGCAATGGTTGTAGTCGGTACGGTTGTCTCTCCCTCTTGGGAATTCCGGGTGATGCCAGACCACTCGAGTTCAGGTTGGTTCGGTCCTCCTCTGGTTCCGTTGCGGGTGGTGTCAGTGCGTGGTCGCTGCTCCTATCAGGTGCGGTGTCTGCGCATGTGAATAGCCTTGTTCGCATTTGTCGATGCATTTATATCTGTGGGGTCATAGGCTCATCGAGGCCATTATCATCCAGGTGACACGGGTGCTGGGTTGGCTGGCAGGGCTGTTCATCAGCCTCGTCGTTCGGCTCGCTGACATGAACAGTGAAGTGGGTGTCCTCCAGGGATGCCAGGTGGCCCCAGGCACCCCAGGTCAGTGACACAGGTGCGTCGGGATCAGTCTCATTCGGTTTGGTCACGACCGGTGATGTACTTGGTGCCTCATCTACATTGGATGTCGTTTCATCCGCCGAGACATCAGTGATAGTTATTCGTGGTAATTGTTTGTGTCTGGGCTGTTGTTGGCGTAAGGCTTGCCCACCGTTCTGGTCCTCGTCCCCCTCACTCTCAGGGGTGGTCGGATCGTCCAGTTCTCTCCTGGGTGCTGGGTGTTCTGGTGGAGTCAGTGTTACAGGCAATACTGGGAGCCTGTATCCCGGGAGTGTGGCAAGGCGCAGGTCATCACGATGAATCTTCTTCACCCGCCGTCCACCTAGGCGCACGAGGTATGTGGTCTGGCCCAGGCATCTCTGTACCATGTAGGGGCCTCCCCAGCGGGGGGCCAATCCTGCACATTAATTACGTGGTGTGGCCGACAGCAATTGGACACGCACAAACATTGGTCTCCTGCTTGTATGGTGGGTGGCGTGTGGTTCGTCATTGGTGTTATTTCCATCGTGTAGACTTTTTGCCGTTGGCGTGCTTCTTGGTGTGTGGCTGTGCGCCGGCGGTCTCGCTTTTCCGGTCCTTCTGTCGGTTGTGGTACTCGATGAGTGGCCCATTCGCCAGGCAGGGGTAGATTGTGTACCTGAACCATCTCGGCGGGTGTTCTACCAGTTGCCGCATTCACCCGACGGCACGTGCAGAACAGGGCATCTGAAATGTGCCTGTCCCACTGTGCATGGTCCGAGCTGAGGCGTTTGCGCATCTGCATCTTCAGCTTCTGGTTGCGGCGTTGGGTGGGGTTCGCCAAGCGGGTGTTTTGCAGGTGTGGTGCGGTGCTGTATTGGGTGGTCGTCGCACCAGGTCCTCCACTGTCGGCTCAAGAACTGGCTGCCATTGTCGGAGAGGACAGACTGCGGGTAGCCCCAGCACGGCAAGAACTCGTGTGCCAGGATCTTGGTGATGGTGGCGACTCGCACATTTCGACAGGGATAGGCCTCCGTCCACCGGGTGAACAGGTCAGTTACTACAAGAAACAACCTGTTCCCCCTCGATGTTCGTGTATATGAACCCATCACATTCAGCTCTATTGTCTGGAAGGCTGTGGTGGGTTTCCGTGGCTGCTGCTGCTCCTCCCCATCTCGCCGTCGTGCCTTCCGTGATTGACAGACTTGATATTCGTGCACGTACTCGCGTACATCGCTGGCAACTCCGGGCCAGTGGTAATATTTGGAAACAGCCCACTTCGTCTGGTCAGTGCCGGGATGGCCGGCTAGGTCGTGGTCATGGTATAACAATGGCTTCAGGTGGTATGTATGTCTTCCAGTCCACTTGGTGTCCAGGTGTACGGCACCACACAGTCCCATCTCGTACACACCAGGTGTCATGTTCCCCCATCGTCGCCTGTTGGCGTCGTCGATATGCCTCTGGTGATGTCCCTTGGGCTTCCTAAACTCGGTGGTGGACATCGGCTGATGTACTCGGTGGTATATCATCTTCCTGGGCATCGGCTGTAATCCACGTGCATGTTGCATCTGCTTGGGATTGCCTGTTTTGGTGGCTGGGCGGCAGCATATCCTCCCAGTGTTCATGGTCGGTTAGCTCGCTGTTATCGTCTGGCTCGCAAGACAGAAGGTCGGGCAGCTGGTTGTCTGTTACGCGGACGTGTTCCACTTCAAAGTCAAAATATTGCAGGAACAATGCCCACCGGTTCAGCTTGCCCTTCCTCCCATGCATGGTGTGCAGCCAGGTCGGGCACCTGTTGTCGGTGCGGAGCTTGAATGGTTTTCCTTCCAGGTGAGGGCGATACTTTTTCACTGCCCACATGACAGCCAGGCACTCCTGCTCGTTACTGTGGTAACGACACTCTACCGAGCCGAACTTCGCACTCGCATAGTCGATGACTTTGTCGGTCTCCATTCTGGTCCAGATGGAACAGCACAGATCCCACCCCTAGGGCACTAGCATCGGTTTGCAGGTACAAGCGGTTCTCTGGGTCCACCCGTGCCAATGTGTGGCAGCTCGTGAATGCGGCCTTGATGTGGTCAAAGGCATTTTGTGCGATTGCATCCCACCTGTAGCACAACTGTGGCGATAGAAGGTCTGTGCGTGGAAAAATGATATTTGAAAAGTTCGGTATATAGCTCCGTAATCAGTTAATGAGTCCCACGAAATGTTTTAGCTGTTTGCGGGTCCTCGGCACCTCTGCTGGTGGACTGGTTGTGGGCTGTTGCCTGCCGCATCCACCAGGTGCCCTAAGAACTCGACTTCGAGCGCCCCGACATGACACTTGGATGGGGCTGCTGTTATGTGATGTGTCGCGAGCCGCTCTAGGATGAGGGCAAGGTGGCGGATGTGGTCCTCCCATGTCTCGGAAAACATGATGACATCATTGAGATAGGTTATAGCAATCTGTCCCACATACCCCTCTAGAACCTGCGTCATCATCTCCTGGAAGGTGGCTGGCGCGCACTTTAGGCGGAATGGGATGGCCCTGAATTGGAAGCGCCACACATCTGGTGTTGTGAAAGCAGTTTTACCTCGGTCCCCGGGTCGTATGGGGACCTGCCAATAACCAGCCTTGAGGTAAAGCGTGCTGAACACTTTGGCTCATCCTAAGCCTTCGATGGTGGCCTCGACACTGATCTGAGGCAGAGGTGAGCTGATGGTAATGGCGTTGAGGGGCCGGAAGTCCACACAAAAACGCAGCGAGCCGTTCTTCTTCAGGGCCAACACCACACATGAATTATAATGACTATTGGAGGGCTCGATGAAACCATCCTGTAACATTTCCGATGCCTGCTCTCTGATGGTGCGCTGTTCTCGGAAGCCATAACCCCTGGGTGGTTCATGAATATGTTCATCATGTATGGTTGGGATCCGATGCTCCGCCACTGTGGTGTGTTGCAGGGGATCGGCGAGTGCAAACATATCCTGCCTCTCTTGCAGCACATTTTCCACAGCTGCCTGATGCTGCAGGGGTACATCGTGATGCAGTTGTGTCAGTGTAAGCGGTTCGCCAGGTGGTTCGGGTGCGAGGCCCATGGCATACACCGTGCATCGCTCCCGGGTTCCCACGTGGACTCGTGCAGCCTTCAGCTCCACCACCGCATCATGCTCTGCTAGCCAGGGCTGTCCTAATACGAGGTCCTCATGCAGGTCCTCCCCAACAAGGGCAAGAACTGTGGTCGATATTTCCCGAAGGCTTACCTGGAGTTCGGCTTGGCCCACTGTCATCCCTGGTCGTGTAGTGGTCGTGAGGCGCAGATCGGCGCGGTGGGGTTGGAGTGCTCCCGGGGGTACCTGTTGCGACCAGTGCCGCCGTAGGCTGGCCATTCAACTCCACCGGGATGCGCAGCAGGTGGTCGCATGGCTGGAACAGTTGGCCCAGCATCGGTGTGGTACCTGGCCTCATCCCGATGGGTGGTGGTGCAGGTGGAATGGAAGACTTTGGTACTGTGGCTGGTTATGCCATTGGTAAGGATGGTGCCAGTGGCACTGCTGGCGGTGTCGAGAAGGCTGTGGCAGGTGGTGCCGAGAAGGCTGTGGCAGGTGGTGCCGAGAAGGCTGTGGGAGGTGGTGCCGAGAAGGGAGTTGCGGAAGGTGGTGCCGAGAAGGGAGTTGCAGCAGGTGGTGCCAAGAAGGCTGTGGCAGGTGGTGCCGAGAAGGCTGTGGTAGGTGATGCCGAGAAGGATGTGGCGGGTGGTGTCAAGAAGGCTGTGGCAAGTGATTCCGAGAATGCTGTGGCAGATGGTGCCAAGAAGGGAAATGTGGAAGGTGGTGTCGAGAAGTTTGTGGCAGATAGTGCCCTTCTCGCAGGGGGTGGGCCCCTCAGTTCCGCACTCCCGGTGGTCCATTTCACGACTGCGGCACTGTCTGCAGCTGGCGTAGTGGTGAGGGAAGTGGCATTCACTGTGCCAGTGATATGCCCCAGTGGCACAACCTTGTTGGCACTGAGGTGGCCGCTCATGGTTGCGTGGTGACTGGTTGTCCTGGTGGCCTGGCTAGGTGGTGCTCTGACGTGATGCCAGTGCATCTTCGATGGCCTGCTGCCACCTGGGTGATGGTTGCGGCTCACTCGGCCTGGCTCGGTGGTTGGTCACTGGTGTGCCTGGTAATGCTAGGCTGTGGTACCCCCGGTCTGTTTGTTGATGGGTTTCGGCGCCACACCATCTGGAGATTTTTTCAGTGGCCACTGCCTGTTGCACATAGTCTTCTACTGAGGTGTGTCGGTAGCGGCAGAGGAAGGACTGAAGCTCATCATGCAGCAGGGCACTGCCGTTGGTTCTGTGTTTGGCATGACCCGCCGAAACAGCTGCAGCTTTTGGGCGACAAACTGCTCCACTGGTTCCCCGTCTCGCTGCTGTCTCCCGTAGAATTAGGAGGTACACTGTACCACCGCCTCTCCGGTGTCAAAATGCTGCATGAACTTGCTGGTGAACTCCGGCCACAGCATTCCAATCTGGCCCCAGAGGCTCCACCAGTGACGTGCCATGCCCTGCAGCTGCTCACTCGCACATTCTGCCCATTCGTCAGGTGGTATTCCCGCCCTCTCTCTAGGTGCACCTCGCATTGCAGTAGAAACTCTCCTGGGTTCTCCTGTGGCAATCCACTGAACTCAGGTAGTGTTGCTCTACCTGTGTTCATCACCATTCGCGGTGCCCCCCATGTGGCGCTCAGGTCGGTCAGCGATGTGTGTTCCCGTGCCTGCCTTTGTTTCTGCTCGCGCTGTGTGCAGTTTGCACACGCTGTTGTTTTTATCTTATCTGATGGGTTTCCCGTGATGGTGTGCATGATTGGATCTGTGGTCACGAGGGCAGGTGGTGCAGTTGGTGGTAGCCCTGCTTCGTTCAGACAGTATTCCATTGCATTTCCCATGTGGGCTTTACTGTTTCCCGCTTGATCGGGAATTTTAAGGTGTCGGGTGCGCATCGGCATGTGTTGTGCCACGGTAGTGTCCCTGTTAATAGATCCATGCCCTTAGGTAGGTAGCAGTTTGCGCAGACTGTGGTTGAAATGTGTGGTAACATTTTACCGGTGAGCAATTGTGTTGTTGACAACACTGGTAGGTGTCAGTTGATGTGGTGTAGCTAATATAATTTATAAGGATTAGATTGTGTAACAATTTTTACCACTATAAAAGAAATTCACACATAATGTCCGGTGATGTTTGATGTAGTCGGGGTGAGGACTCGTGCGCGCGCACAGGATGGAGGGGTGGCGCGGTAGGCTGCTGCCCGGAAGACCGCACAAAGAGTAGAGTGATAGCTCCGGCTGGTGGGAGAAGCAGGTTAGGTGGTAAAGAAGTTCTAGGTTTGGGAAGCAGGGAGCGGGGGGAGGGGTGTGGGCTGTTACCCGGACAGTCGCACAAAGAGAAGAGCGTTAGCTCCGGCCGGTGGAAGGGGGAGGTCGGTCTCGCTCCATTGGAATGTCCAGAAATGAAATGGAGGGTACCCTTTGTCTGCTGTGCTGGTCGCGCCTGCCTGTCTAACCCCAAATCCTTCACGCGCACAATATCACTGTTTCACGCGCAATGGTTATCTTGGTGTTGGCAGATCGTGGAAAAACACTGAAATTATTAATTATTGCCCCACGTCGGGCACCAAATGCCATCACCCGGGGCCTTGAGCTCGCTAGTCTTAAAGCGTCTAGCCGTTGATGTGGTGGGTCGTCGGTTCCAGCGTGCACTACTAAGCTCCTAGGCTATTGGTTAAGGTATGGTGGCTGAACACTTTAAACACAAACACGTCATTACCTGACAGTGAATACTTGAACGGATGGGAAACGCAGGGAACGACACGACTGCCATTGACCGTGGTAGGCAGAGGAGGGGGGCAGTTTCAGCCTGCATAGGCTAGACTAGGGGTGTGGTCTCTCAGCGGGGTCCAGTACGGGTGAGGTGGAGACCGGACTTCACTGTCACAGGCGGTACGACGTCACATATATATGTACACAATTGAGCTTGCTGGCTCTGATACTCCCAAAATTATACATTATTCTTTGAGCGACTTAGTTTCATTGCTAGGTAAGTTACAAGCACACGCAGGTGCTGCAAAGATAAAATGGCTCATTAAAACAAGTTAATTAATACTGAAAACATACAGAATGGCCTTTCAAACATTAAACACGACGTCGTGGATCTGCGCATTTACACATGCCTGGTCGGTTGGGCTTCGGCGTATGAGACAGTAATACAAAAGCAAACATACTTAAATTAGAAAAATTACTTTAGAACAACGTCTCATACTTGCAAGACGACAAACAACAAAGATACTTCAGGGGTCGTTGCACCCTTACAAGTTTAACTTGGTACGTTGCAAAAAGAAGGCATGAGCAGAGAGATTATTCAAACATGGCTAATAACAACAGGAAAAACGCCAAGCCACGGGAAGGCAATTCCGCAGGGCCACATAGCAAAACAAATATCAGGAAAGTTTATAGTTGGTAAGGTAACGCAAGACTATGTGAAAGGTTAATTGTTAGCTCTAGAAATGGACGCACCTACAAGAATACAAATTTTTCTGGGAACAGAGCCTGTTACGTTACGTTCGCTATGCATGGCTACAACATGCAAAATCAATGAGAATTCAAATACCGACCATGACGGAGCCCAGACGACCAGCATCCGCAGGCAGGGCAGGCGACAGCGAAGCGACAGACCCGAGGCCTAGTGCCTCGCACCCTTATATAAAACACATAGATGGCGCATCAGTCGCGGCACTGTGAATGCAGGTGGGAGAGTACCAACGTCACACAACCTGGAGGAGGGGATGTCCGGTGGGGAAGTGGGAGGGGGAGGGAAATCGGCGCACACGACCTCAAGAAGAGGGCACAGCCTCTTCAACCCTGCCCCCAAAGGTAGGCTATTGCCCGCACAGAAAAGTCAAACTTCTATTGTGCCCAGAGCCCTCCAGGAGTAATCATTGTTCACAGAAACTGCCCATGAGCGAAGCATACAGACATGGGGTCCAACAACGATGCTCACGACGAGGGTTTACCACTCGATGAGAACCAATCCAAAATTTCTTGCAGTAGGCAGTGGCAAAGGACGGCGCTCCTGGAGTGCAGCAACCAGCATGGCACCGCCCCCAAGCAGGAACTACGTCTTCCTTAGAACTCAAGACTGTCCCGGCAGGCCGCTCTACTGAGCGAGTAAGTGACTCCGATGACGCCCAGAAGTAACTGCTAGCACAGCGGCAGCGGCGTCGCATCTCAACCAGGCGGATCCATGCTTGGGAGACGCGAGCAGCACACACTTCACCAGGACAGGCAGCAGAAACGAAGAAGGGGCTCTCCAGCAGGGCGAAGTAGCGGGGTGGGTATCGACAGTCACAAGGAGACGTCTCCTCGCGTGTCGTCGACAAGCAGTGCAGCAGATGAGGGTCGAGGTCGTGTGTGCACCCCGAGTGACGAGGGGGAAAGGGAAGAATCAACCCAGGCTGTGAACAGATATGAAGCCGCCAAGAAACCGCCAAAAAAAAAAAACACACACAAACGAACAATCAACTAACCAGTGCACTGGATTTTAGAGTAATCTAGGCATATAAATAATTATGGCACTTATAACCAACAAGAGTTATAGAACATGAGTAATAATTAACACATATACGAGCCAAGATGTAAAATCAATATAAATATATGAATACATGAGTACCAAAATATAACATAGAGGCAGTCTCGCACACGATAACATAGACACTCAGGGATCCCTAAAACAATTTACACAACAACAAAACGAAATACAAGCAGCTGCGCGCGCGCTATCCTGTAAACAAACAATAAGCTTGGAACATACTTTTTTAACTGTGACACATGCGCCTTTTTAAATTTGCATTTACAATTCAGGTCCTGCAACAGAGCAGTATTTTCACCTAAATACCTAACAATGCAAAAAGGGCCGGAGTAGGGCGGCAACAGCTTCGTGTTGAGCTGCGCTGCAAGAGAAGGTAAGACATGTGCCCTACACAACACTAAGTCCTTAACAGCAAAACTATGGGCTTTCCTGTTCTGATTATAGGCTCTAGCCACCGCGTTCCTAGACTTATATAAATTACAGGCCACATCATCCAACACATGTTCTAACTCGGCCTCCGTCAAACTAGAGTTCAGGGGCGGCAGACCCCACTGGTTCAGGAGGGGATGTGACAATTCTCAGGAAGGGTACAGAGGGAGGAAAACCTGAGGCGGAATGGCTGGCTGAATTCAGGCCAAGATTGATTAAATCAAGATTGGCATCCCACGGTGTCTGATCTGTCCGGTAGAAGGCTGTTAAGATGCTCTTCAGCACTTTGTTGACGTGCTCAGATTGGTTCCCCTGCGGGAAATAGGCCGAACTATAAATGGGTTTTATCGCCCACTCGAAACACATGTCTTTATACAAATTAGATTGAAAATACTTGGCATTTTCAGACACGAACATAGAGGGAGTGCCAAAAAACTTCCAGACTTGGTCCTGCAAGGCCTTAACAGTGGAAGTGGCCTTCATGTTCTTAAGCGGCAAGAGCATTACGAACTTCGTAAAAATGTCTACTAACACAAATAGACAGACGTTTCCCTTACGCGAGCATGTAAGTGGCCCAAATATATCCATATGGCCCACATGCCATGGTGCCACTGGTGGATTGCCACAAGAAAGCCCAACCTTAGAGTTGTGGGGGCTTCGAGATCTGACAGTCGCGACAACCCGTCACATACTGCCGCACATCATCACACAAGGTAGGCCAATACAAGTAGGCGGAAATCCTCCGAAAAATATTCTCAATGCCAAGATGGCCACCATTCAACGAAGCATGGAAATAGGCGAGCACCAAGCATTAAGGTAACGACAATTTTGCATGCTCTACCTGAATTGCCAGTGAAGAAAACTGTGTCATGCTCTTCTAAAAATGGGACAGACCTGCCACTCAGTAAATCCTTACATATTTGTACACAAAAATCATCCTCTCGCTGGCACTCCTGGACATTAAGATAAGATTCAGGGAACACCTTACAAATGGAAACGAAGTCCTTGGGGGCGGACGAGTTGACATCGTCAACATTAAATTCTTCAGGGGAGAACATGCGTGACTAAGTGTCTGCGATCACATTATCTCTACTCTTCACATGGTGGATAACAAAACGAAAGCGAGATAGCCTTAGTATCCATATACCCATCTTCCCAAGCTGCTCCGGATGGTTGCACAGCCAACTAAGTGCCTGATTATCCGTGTACAAATCGAATTCACGGCAATCGAGATATGATTCAAATTTTTCAAGGCCGAATATACAAGCAAGGGCCTCATTTTCATAAGTCCCCAGTCGGCATTCCGACTCAGAGAGGGTCCTGCTAGCGAAGGCAATAGTTTGAATCTTGCCCTCCTCCACGTGTCCCAGGACCGCGCCAAGGGCAATGGAGGATGCATCGACATACACGGCGAACCGCTTGTCGTAGTCCAGCAGCACCAACACAGGCGGGGTTGCCATGGGTGATTTCGAAGTCTTAAAGGCGGATTCCTGGGCTTCACCCCAGTCGAAGGTAGCACCTTTTTTGCGAAGGATTTTCAAGGGGGCACAAATGGCAGCAAAGTCTGGGATGAAATGAGAGAAATATCCCAGCATTCCTAAGAAATGCTGGACGCCCTTAACATTTTTAGGCCGAGGGAAGACGACAATAGGGGAGATTTTATCAGGGTCCACGAGTAAGCTAACCTGTGAAATTTCATATCCTAATAATATTACGTGATCCCTGGCCAAAGAAATTTTGTTGGGGTTGACTGTCAACACCGAGCTCAGAGCCGACTGAACACTTCAGCAAGGTGTTGCATATGCTCGTCAAACGAGTTGCTATAAACTATTATATCGTCTAAATAACTCAAAACAAAGCGAAATTTCAAATCACTAAGTATATGCTCCAAAACACGACTCAGTGCCTGACTCCCGAAACTCACACCCATGGGGATACGATTGTATTCATAATGTCCAAAAGGGGTGGAAAAGGCTGTGAACCGACGGCAGTTCGGATCTAGGAGGCACTGATAAAAACTCTGATTACGATCAATAACTGAAAAAATGCTAGCTTTGCCCAGGTGCTGGAGAGTATTCTCTACAGTCGGTAAGGGCCACAAATCTGGAATAATCTTAGAATTCAGTGGTTTATAGTTGTGGACTAAGCGCCACTCGGAACTGTTCTTCTTTGAGACTAAAAAGGAAGGTGTACTGAAATCTGATTTGAATGGCGAAACCACTCCCACTGACAAAAGTTTCTGAATAATATCACGAAAAGCCTGCAATTTGGGTGGAGAAACTTTATGAAATTTTTTACTTCGCACAGGGACTTCATCTTTAATGTGAAACTTATAAGGAACTAGGTCACATTTGCCCAATTTCCGACTTATCACATCAGAAAAATTATGCACTAATTCAGCAATGGCGCGTTCACGCACCCCATCCAAAAATTCAGCACTAAACAATACAATCGGCTCTCTAGACTCATGGCACAACAGAATTTTGACTTTCGGAGCAAAGCCAAAACACAGTTCATGACGATGGAGATCCAAGACGCAACGCATCTTACTTAAAAAACCAAACCTAAAATTATATTGGGTGAGAACCCAGGAACTATTAGAAAACACCAGTTCCACGAAAAACCCTATAATTTTGATATGCAACACCATGGACTGTGTAGAGCACATATATTGTTATCAGGCTCTGTGAGAACATGCACTACAGCGGCGGGGTATTGGTCGAGCAAGGATCGAAAACAAGACTCGCTAATGACGGAGAGTGTGGCTCCAGTATCTACAAGTGCAGGATAAAAATTGTCCCTAATTTGGTCTAGCAAGTAATGCAAGCAAGGAGACGGACAGGATTTTTTTCAAAAAACGACAGTGACGACCCCTCCGACGCCCTGTCAATTTGAGTTTTCCGAACACTGGTCTCTGTAGTGCCCAATGTGCTTACAGCGAAAACACCTGCATCGTGAAACATCACTCTAGGGGCGCTACAGTTTGCCGTCACATGCCCAAAGGCACAGCAATTAGCGCATCTACTGGCGCTGCTCCCGAAAGCAGGCAAGGCCTGTCAGTGACCTTCGTTCAATGTCAAGGCCGGAGCACTGGCCGCCGTGCTTACATTGTGCGGGCGAACCTTCTCCTTGGCTGAAAACCCTCTCCCAGCGAGGCGCGCAGGTAACTGATCCCTGGCCGCATAAACTGGTGTATTGTTCAAGGTCGCACGCTGAGTGTGGTGGGCGGGGGGAAACCCGTAGACACCGGCGGATGAACAGACCAGCTGTTAATCAAGATATCAGGTTGCACTGTGTTTATGAAACACCGTTGCAAGGGCTGGCGTGTGTCACGAGACGGGAATTCGGTCTGATATTTATCCAAGGCAGCAAGCCTATTCTGGACCTCACTGCCCCATTCCCGCAACTCTCTAAGCGTCGTAGGTGTAGCCAACAGGGCGCAATTTTGCAACACTCGAGGGGAAAAATTACCTAGAATTAACTGCACAAATTCGCCCTCTGGCATACCAATGCCCAACACGTCTGCATAGGCGGCGACAGAGTTCACATACTCAAGAACCGGTTCCTCTGGCTTCTGAAATCTAAATATTAAGTCTCGCTTAATGGCATCTAGAACTCTAGCGGGGCATATCAAATGCACCAGCTGTTTTTTGAACGACTCGAAGTCCTGTCCTTTCATGATGACATTAGTCAAAAGCTGCACATAATTACCTACACATTTACTGAGGAGTGCCTTCAAAGAAGCTTGAGAAGAAATTAAATTTAGCTTATTAAGCCGATTGGCTGCAATAATAAAATCAAGCACTTCCTTGACCTCACTTCCGTCCAAAAGGGGTAGGGATTTCAAGGAGGAGAAAAATAATTTGTCAATGAACAGGGAGCCGTCAGGCTGACTCACTGACACCGGGGTCTGCCGCAGCTGTTCTCTACTCGAGACGTCACATTCGTCTCGCAGGAACTGCACGAACCGCGCCCGCATCGCCATGACGGTGTCACCCGGGGAGACGGGCAAGCCTTTCTCCTCGAGGTGAGCCGCCAGCTCCGCTTTCCGCAAACGATATATTCAAGCTGTCTCAGGGGAGCCCATGTCTCTGAAACAAGATAGACAACCGGAGAGAAACTCTGCCGAGCAGAGTAGTGCAGAATTTTGCAATGTGGTGGGTACGAGACGCAACACCTTACAAACTTGTGCACGAAGACACAAAATAAAAATTTAATGATTCCAGCTGGATGGAACACACAGTAGCTTCTGAGGTTGCGTTGAATCAGATCATAGGCACACTTAACACAATTATTATAGATATTTATTTCGTTTAACAAGTTAAATATAGTAACTTTAACATCTTTATAATGGCAATCACAAAACAAACAGCAAACTTTGTAAGAAGCAGGTACATAAAGTGTCATGTAATGCGCAATGCGAACTCCAAGTATTTCATTAGTATACATATATATGTACACACTTGCGCTTGCTAGCTCTGATACTCCAAAAATTATACATTATACTTTGAGCGACTTAGTTTCATTGCTAGGTAAGTTACAAGCACACGCCGGTGCTGCAAAGATAAAATGGCTCATTAAAACAAGTTAATTAATACTGAAAACGTACAGAATGGCCTTTCAAACATTAAATACGACGTCGTGGGTCTGCGCATTCACACATGCCTGGTCGGTTGGGCTTCGGCATATGAGACGGTGATACAAAAGCAAACATAGTTAAACTAGAAAACTTATGTTAGAACGTCTCATACTTGCAAGACGACAAACAACAAGGATGCTACAGGGGCCGTTGCACCCTTACAAGTTTAACTTGGTACGTTGCAAAAAGAAGGCATGAGCAGAGAGATTATTCAAACATTGCTAATCACAACAGGAAAAACGCCAAGCCACGGGAAGGCAATTCCACAGGGCCACATAGCAAAACAAATATCAGGAAAGTTTATAGTCGGTAAGGTAACGCAAGACTATGTGAAAGGTTAATTGTTAGCTCTAGAAATTCACGCACCTACAAGAACACAATTTTACTAGGAACAGAGCCTGTTACATTACGTTCGCTATGCATGGCTAAAACATGCAAAATCAATGAGAACTCAAATACCGACCATGACGGAGCCCAGACGACCAGCACCCGCAGGCAGGGCAGGCGACAGCGAAGCGACAGACCCGAGGCCTATATAAAAAACATAGATGTCACTTCAGTCGCGGCACTGCGAATGCAGGTGGGAGAGTACCGACGTCACACAACCTGGGGGAGGGAACGTCCAGGGGGGAAGTGGGAGGGGAAGGGAAATCGATGCACACGACCTCAAGAAGACGGCGCAGCCTCTTCAAAGCAGCATTTTAGGAAGTGCCACACGATGTCATGCCAAATTCCCGATGAATCCATCTTTGTGTTGATAGAGGCAAGCCAGAATGGGATGGGTGTGATACTGTACCAGTAGAGGTATAGGGAGGGAAGGCAATTATTGAATACCCCACCCCAAATTTGGCCCTACAGAGCATCTGTATCATATCAATGAAAATGTGGCACTCACTGTGATGTGGGCGATCAAGCAATACCACCACCATCTTGAGGGAAAGCACTTCACGTTCCGCATGGACAGACTGTACCTGAAGTGGCTGAACTTCGTCCAGGGAAACAAGTCAAAGTTCACTTGGTGGGCTTTCATGCTCCAAAACATTGCCTTCCATGAGGAACACATCCCTGGGTGGGAAAATAAGCAGAAGGATGAGTTTTCCTTCCATTTGGACACTATATCATGATCCAGAACAACAAGGGGTGGGATGACCTACTTCTCCCATCAGCCCTCGGCCAGGGCCCATAAGCGAAAACCCATCAGTGACTGTACATCACATCCGATGAGGAAACTCTCTTCCCCTTGCTGGCCACTCTCACCAACTTAATGGGATTAGTCTTCCAATTGTAGTACCAAAACCTGTCCAGCTAGCTTGTTCCTCGCCACATGCGGAAAGCAGCAACTTCCCTACCAGCGCAACGTAGGTTGGGGTTCTTCAGAGGAGGGTTCCTGGTAACATGAGCTTGTGGCACATACATGTGCCACCCTCAGTACACAGGGCTACCTTGAACTATTACCAAACCTACGATTTAGCAGGTCACCCAGAGGAGAGGCCAATCAGACCTACCAGGCCCTACTGCAATGGTTCCATTGGCTAGGCATCGCAGGTGATGTTCTCGACTTTATGCGGGATTACCAGATATGTCAACAACTAAAGATCCTCCTATCCGATGGTGTCAAAACAACAGCATCCCAAATGTCCGCACAATCCATTTAACACCATCTCACTAGATGTCATGGCACCCTGCTCATGCACATACCATGGGAAGAGATTCTTAGTGATAGTCACCGACACTTTCACTCACTGGGAAGAGGCCTTCGCCATTAAACAATGTGTGCGCTGGAACTATCACCATGCTCCTCGACACTGCTTTATTACTGTGATATGGCTTTCCCCAGAACCAGATGCTCTTTTCTGAAGACAGCACCCAGTTCCTGGGTTTGCACTAGAAAGTAGATATTACATGCTGGAAGGTGGAGCACCACACTACACCCACCTACCAGCCAAGGACGATACCGATGGAGCACTGTAACCAGGATATCAAAGTTCATTTGCGACCCCTGCTGGGAGATGACCATGCCAAATGGGACATGCTCCTCCCAAAACTTATATACTGTTGTTACTGGTCAAACCCCTGTGGAGTTATTCCAGGTTCGGTACCTAGCCCTCTCAGAGGAACTCAGGGTTGCCAACACTTTTGAGTGAGTGATCCATATAACTATCATTGAGAGTCGAGAGGACATTCACTAAAACCTAAATCAGTTCGCCACTAACCACTCACCACAAACTACTAATCCACCACCATCGTTGGAGCCAGGACTACAGGTGTCCTCCACCTATCTTCCAGTGGTAAAAGGTTTTGCTCCAGTCTGACTCCCACTTTATCTGCACCCATCGAGGTGGTAAAGCTCCTCTGGCCAACCACTTAGGCAGTCACCACACAAAGTGATAGGGATGCTAAGGTACACGTGAATGACCTCCAGGTAGCCCACCATAGTGAGGGGCCACCAAGTTGACATTTGTGGCATCTGTTAATTATTTCATATTTCCTGCCACGCAGACCACATCTAAGGTGTATGACAACAAAAAAGTGGTGCACATCACATACCACACCGATGCGTGTGATGTAAGACAATTGCCACACCGCTCGTAGTACACACCACCACTGATATGACATCCACATACAATGCAATGCCAGGGTGCTTTACCACAGACATTCAGCCCACATTACAGTCCATCACTGGTGTGAAAACTGCTGCTAATCAACATCATACGCGGGTGGTGCTGAGCCATAAATTGTCATATTCTCCTGGCTCAACTTTAGGCTTAGTATAATTTAAATAAATATTTTAAGTATTTTTTCTGTAGCCTGTTACAGCCTATCAAAACTTTATCCCAGTAGTGTACTCTCCTACTTAATTTTGTCTCTGGCCGTTTCAACCACGGGCTTCCACACCACTCAAGTCCTGATTAAGCATCGTCTCATGTCTCCCCACTCCTCGGCACGTACGCGAGTGAAATTTCGCACCCCTTCAGTGCTCTCCGCACGTCCTGCCACACGCTATCTTTGCTTCCGTCAGCCCTCCTAGGCACACTCGTAGCTCAAGCTACAGTTGACCGAAGCAACTTTGGTCAGGTTCGCCAGCACAGGTTACAGTCGGTCCCGACACGCCTCGGGAGTCCTGTAGGCGGCCTTTCCCACTACGCAGCACTAACCCCCACCCCCCTCCTTCTCTTTTCCCCTCTATCCATTCCAGATCCTTCCATCTGGATAAACCCCCTTCCGGCCTCTATAACAGACCCCAGGCCGGCGCATGGACAGCTTGCGCCATCTCCCGACGGCACGGCGAACTAAATTACCTTCTCTTGGGCGTCGGAGCGAGCGCTCTGGCGGCCACGACCATACTTAATCTAAGTTCCTTTCCTTCCCGACAGAGCTCGCACCAAGAGGGCTCCATATGGTACAAACTTTCGCTAGTTCCCCCCCCCCCCCCGCGGGACTCTTGCGAACCAACACAGAGTCAGTTCCTGTTGTCCCCAACAGAGCGCTCTGCTTTGCACCTCTTAGGCCCTTTTAAGTTAGTCAATGAGCCCTCTTCATATCTTTTTTTAGAGGGCGGAGCAAGTACTCCGCCGGAGTTATTCTAGCCAATCAGAGGCCACTTCTCCCACTCCCTAAGACTCCGGGCATCTCGCTCGAACTTAACTTCATGTCACCTGGAAGAGCGAGGGATTCTTCCTTCGGCGGTCACCGCGATAGCATCTCGTGCCGGAGCTGCATCGCCCGCGCCGTTTACGTATTCACCGCCGCAATCTAGTTAAGAGATGTGATCTCTAAAGTTCGGGAGTGTTCCCTAACTTTTTTTTTATTCTTCTGGTTGGCTTTTGCCATTAGTAGCCAAGAAGTAATTTCGCATTATGTTTCGCGACGGTTCATCGCGACTACTCGCGCCGCCTCCCTTCGGGGAGTGACTTCACTTCACTTCACTTCACTTCACTTCAACCCCAGATTGGTAAGTGGAAAAGTCAACGTCCTGTTTGACAATCGTTGCCTCCCCGTTATCCTTTTGCCCTAACTTAATTAGTTTACTATTCTTGACCACTGGATTCCCTTTTGGTTCCAGTGGGGTTCAAGACTTGAGTCAAGAAATGTTTCAAGACGCGAGTGAAGTTTCCTTTCAAGACTTAGTCTGCCAAATTTACGCTGATCCTTTGTAGATTGAAGGCCAGAACCTCCTAATTATGCTCCGCCAGTGAACAGTCCGCTACGCAACATTTTGAATATGTACTCCAGCACCAATAAGAGCCATTAATGTTTTTTTATAACTATTACATTTATTAATGTTAAAACTATTATTGTTATTTTCATAGTCTTATTTATGAAATGTATCATAAAATTGTAACCAATGACTTCAAATGGCCCGGGCCCCCTTTAAAATAATTAATTATTGATTTCAATAATGGTAAATTTGTAATTTCAAAGAACATCAAAATAATATAATGCAGATTTTAATTAACAATAAAAAGGGTAAATTTTAAGCAAACATATTTGTTTTTCACTTCAAATACGATCCTCCTTCCTAGTTCCCATTGTGAGAACTAACTAATATTTTTGGTTGCTCCCTTGTGTCTTCTGAGTATTCAGTAGTTACTGTTTCGCTCACTTGATGCAGCTTCCAGTATTTTCATAACTATAGATAAAGTTTATTTAACTACACAAGGGGCACAGTGTCATAATCGGCATTTTGGAACTTTAATTGGACCAGCTAGGAGATCTGAACCACTCACCGATCTCGTTGGCGCCATTGACAAATCACTTCCAGCCCGCTTTTAGTTGTCAGGATAATGCCACAGGGATGACCATATACTCCTCAGTGTGACCAGAGATGTCTACATTTGTAACTCATGAGCATTGTATTATTAACCAACGACACCACCGAAATACAAGTAGCAGGGTGGTCAAACGGCACTCACTGCCTTTATCAAGGGCACAAAGTGGCACCGCCCTCAAATAGGGAGCCACCAGGATGATCGAAATTCCCACCATCAAGGCACTGCATCTGATACAAAATAGTGCACCATGATGAGGCTCATTCCACATTATTTTGGCATACCAGTCCAGTCAATAACCATCCCCTCACAGACATCGAACCTTCAGAGAATCGCAGTGCACCGAGGGGGAAATGCCTCAAGACAATGTGTGTGACATGATACATCGATAGGCATAATGTCTTTGGTAGAGGGGCATATGACATCATCCATCATCCCTGTTCTCTCACAGACTGTTATGCCCTCTATTTGCTTCACATTGGTGTATGCATGTAATTTGCGACCAGAAAATGTGCAGTGTATCAGAATGCAGTAAAATGATTTGCCCTCGCTGTCGGTGTATCGATAGCAGCTCTCAGAAATATTTACTAGAGTGTATGTGCATTGTTCTGCCATTTACTTATTTTTTTATTAATAAGAAACTAATTTTAAACAAACTTTTACAAGATTGTTAAATGTAGCTAAGTAAGTGACCTCTGTCCAATGTCGAGCGTCGCACGTAGTTCTTTTGTGATTCAAACATGACAACATAAGAGAATTAACAGTAACAATCATTAATTGTATCCTAAATAGGTGAGTCTATGCATACCTGTTAATGATTGTAGTGCAGCATGTGTGAATCATCAGTAGAATTAAGAAATAAAATAATTGCTATTATTTTTTCCCCTTAAGAATGGTAGGAAAGTACCAATCAGAGTACAGTTGAGTATGCTGTTGGCATAAAATGATGTTTGCATTGCGAAAGCATGTTATGATGTAGTTCGAAAGTCATGTGCCCCGTCAGCCCACTGTTTGTTGCTCACTAGATTTTACCTTATTTCAATTTTTTTAAGTTGGTAACCTTCTTCTAGCTTATGTTATCTAGGGCGGAATTCATAGTGGTGATATAAGCAATACTTGAAAAAAGTATTGCTTATATGCATGCTTAAGTATGGCATTAAATTCATAGCGAACAAAAAGAGCACTTCTTATTAGGACGTACTTCAAGTAATACTTCACGAAGCACTGCGTCAAATAAGTACTGCTCAATACGAATTCACAGTCATGAAATAAGTTTGCCTTGTTTCGCAAGTATTCATAATCAAATAAGCCTTGCTTATTCATTGATATAATACTTCATGAAGTGGGCTATCTAGGTGACTCAAGTACTGGTACGGATTTGTTTGTTGTAAGGAATAGGTTATGTAAGTTATTAATTCCCGTTAATTTTTCCATATATTAAATTAAAATTGAGAGAGTAAACAAATTCAATTTGGGGAAAAGAAACGAAACAAATCGTTGCCGCTTAGTTTTGTAAACAATACAGGCTACGTACATAACCTCTTCTGCAGCTAGCGTGTTGTTTTGCTACCACGTGGTTAACTTCACCTGCTTATAGATAGAGCTGTAGCAAACCGTATGTATTCGGTACTGAGTAACGGGTGCGCCATCTAGTAACGAGTAACGAAACGTTACACACGAATGCATTTCGTTACTCGCATTTTTCGTATGTTTTACGCATGCGAGCGCTTATTCGTTACAAAGAACGATGTTTGTTTATTAAGTAAAGTATAATTTGGAAATTCGTCGTCCAAGTTTTTTTACTGTTTATTAAAGGTATTGTGTGTGTAGACAAAGTTTGAGATTGGGACAGAAACAACGTAAGAAAGTATTTTTTACAAATTTTAAATATGTATGTTTTTGTTTTTTACTATCGCGTATTTTCACGTTTTTTTTGTTCTTATATTAAAAGAGATTTATTATAATAAGGCTGCTCTAATGAGATTTAATTTTTTCTTGGTTAATAAAAGCTGTTAATTATCAGATATTTTTAATTGTTTATATTCGATTTATTATTATTTACGCGACGTCATACTGTACGCGTACACAATACGACTCGATTCGTTTCTCTAACATAACATAGCATGTTATGCGGTATCAGAAGTAACGAGTAACGTAACGATACGAAAGTAACAAGTACCAATTGTTATAGTAACGAATACATACGGGTACACTTTTTTTCGTTACTTTTACACCTCTACTTATAGATCACAGACACAAGATAGCCAACATAATTTAACAACACAAACATTCAAAACATATTTATGTAGTTGTAAATTCGTTTTTAATACATGTTCATATTTATGTTATTCAAGTTCACTATCAAATAAAGTCTAATTATCATCTTACGTATTAATTTCATTATTTTAATCGCAATTATGGTTTGAAACGTGGGCTTTTTTTTAAAAAAAAACAGGTAAACTATGTATTTACAGCGGTATATTTGCTTGCGTTACGTTGACACAAAATTCGTCCTTTACTTATTGATATACTTCATCAAGTACAGCATGGCCAATATAAGTATTGTTTGTTCAAGTATTACTTCGTCAAGTATAGGTTTATGAATTCATTGCTGGAATAAGTACTACGTGAAGAATAAGCACTACTTTATAAAGTATTACTTATTCGCCAAACAAGCCTTCGACTATGAATCCCGCCCCTAGTCTGTTTATCTTAATTTATTTTTACCAGTTTATTTCTCCTACTCTCTCAGCATTTCGCGTGCTAAACACGAACCCAGGTGTTGCAGCGCTCTCTGAAGCTGCGGTAGTAGGACTTCGTTCAATATCAGGGCAGGATGTGCTTGAGCACCGCAGAGCAATCACCATCTTGCCAGGACTGAGATAGTTTACATTAGCGTAATTATTTTTATCCATTTCAATCAGTTCCGCTGTGGGTTCTCCCGAACTCAGATCTAATCCACTGGTCATTTAACCAGTAACATATTTCTCTCCCAAGAGACATCATTCAACATTCTACGTAATATTGTTTGTTTTGTTCAACTGGCTAAAAGAAGTGGCATAGAATTAACTAATCAATGACTTAGCCACCAGGCTTTCTAAATTTTCCCACACAGGGACTTATATGGGCGAAGCATGCATTTGAACTTACTTACGATTAACTTTATTTGGGACTTTGTGGCGAGCTGTGTAGCGCCCATGAAGTGGACGAACTACAGGGTCTCTCTGCCCAGATATTCCACTGGAGATCGTGTTTTATCAAGTTTAATTGTATGTCAAACTATGTTCGTGTAACTTTTGTCTAACTCTACAAGTGTCGTATAACAGACTCTTGGGACTCTCAGCCCAGGCTCCATGCCAGCAACAACATCCTATTTTGTACAACTATGTGCCGAACTGCTTATAAATAGGTTTTTAGTGTAAATCTGTAAGTGTATGTAATGTGCAATTCACACCAGTGACTACATAACCGGACCATTGTTTACACAGATGTGACCAGCTGTTAGTGTAACGGCTAGTTTCGAAACTTCATTTCAGAAACTTTAATAGAGTGCATCAGGACGAGCTCTCGGCTCCTGAACAAGGCAGACTGTATGCAGAGATAGCACTGGGTAAAGGGCTGTGTTACTAGTATTAAACACGAGTCCAGAACCTCCTTCTTTCTTTTCTAAACTAATGGAGTCTAAGATTGAGAAATACATCAGCCGCCTCTTGCCAAGTAGCCAGTTATCCACACTTTGAGATCTCACGTGTATTAGCGAACATGATGCACTGAGTTCACAAGGAGACTTCATGACACCGAAGTTTGCAGGTAAGATGATGACTCATTAAACAATGTTTCAAAAGTGTTTTATAATTAGCTTGATATTTATTAATTTAGAAATTAGTAATTTTCAGAAGGATACACATACTCTATAATTGATAGCCACCCGGTTGTTGTGGGGGGAGGGGCTTCTTACTTCGCTGCATTTTGATATACTGCATATTTTCCAGTCACACGCTCTGGGCTCATGCTCCTGTGAAGCGATTAGAAAGCACAGCATTCTGTGTGAGCGGTGGGAGTGACAAACAGATGGTGTCATGTGATTCTATGTACCGATAGCATTTTTTAGTCTATCTAGCATACATATTAGGGTAAATGCCAATAAAATGGCATTAGTGATTACATACTGTGGAGGAGCAAAGAGATGTGATAAGATTAATTTTTGCAAAAGGGAATAAGTTTTATATTTGAATTAAAACATGGTTGTTGTGTGCCAATAACAAAGGGCAAAGCGCAAGAAAGTTTGTTATTTAGAAAATTTAGAATAAAGTTTCTAGCCAACCAGACAGATAGGACAAGTCTAATTTTCATTGTGCTGGTAGCGAATATGTCGTCGAAACAGTAATTGCATAATGTGGAACTGACCCTGACAGTTAATTTGTCAATCAGTAATAGTTTAATGTCATTTTTCATCTACTTCTCTAAATATACCCTCAGCAAAGGAATGCTTGAGTTTAGGCAATCCTTAAAGTCAATACTTAGAAAATTGGTTTTCACCATTGTAACATCTACTTATGTAGGGTTTGCTTAGGTAGAGATCGTTTAACCATAGAGTTGCCCTTCGTACAGATAAAAGAACTAATAATTATCAGGGTGGCATACGAACATGTTGTTACTTTTATATACTAGCAAATCTGTCGTATGCTGGTCGACTAGTCCCTGAAATGTTACTATTTTGCCGGCTACTCAGGGTTCGGTAGAGGGGGGTTCAGGCTGCGTTGCCACGGGACCTAGTCTCAAGAATTAAAAATTAAAACAACTCGAATAAAGTTTTCAGGTCCTTTATACACAGTAGGATGAATACTTTACATGGGGCTGTCGCGCATCAGCCTGTGACTATCTCTATTGGGTGAAGCCCGGTTCCGCGCACCTTTATAACACTGAACTATGGGACGTCCCGCCCGTAACGATAATTACCCAAGCGGCAAAGATTCAAATTCGCTATGACTCACATGCTATGAGATAGCTGTCTGACTGAACAACACATTGACCAAGAAGACACGTAAAAGCACACTACTGGCGACGGAGAACGTCCAGTTTACAAAAGTAACCTGCGACACGCAAAATCTGTGATGAGAACACGCATGAAAAAATGACAATGTAAAAACCGTGACTTAATGACAAGGTAAAAACCGCGACTGAATTGCAAGGCGACTGAAAGCGGTAATAACTCCTGCACGGCACAGCCCGAAGCTACTGCTAATCCCGCGCCCGTTCGAATCCACTCTCACAATCCTGGAGCGACGTCGCTCATGCGTCCGTTGCCTCTCGTGCCGGCTCCACGACTTACTAGCGCGGAGCGACCCACTTCCGTGACCGCTGTCTCTCGCATCCAGCTGACGACTCGTCTCCTCCTCCGCCGGCGCGCCCGAGCGCCCGCGTCTCTCCCTTCTCCGCGAGCCCGCGGAACACGCTGATTGGTCACAAGCGGAAGCCATAGCCTTGGTGGCCAGTGAACAAATAAAAACTTACAGATTACATAAATCTACAATAAAAACTTAATTACAATAAAATATAAACAAAATATATACAAACAATGTAAAAAAAAATATATTTACAATAAAATAAGATGTCAAATCATGTAAAGAAATAACACGTCGCACATCACCTACACTTGCGTCGCACTAAACACGCAAGAGATGGTGCTGGCGAGGCATAACGACTCGGAAGGAGCCGGGGAGACACTTGGGTCGATGTCAAATGCCCTCCCTCCGACGAGGCTGCTATGTCCGTCAGCGCCTCTCATTTATCCACGAGATTTCGTAGTCGCGCACTGCGTAGCACTGGGTCTGGTAGTGGGGACGACGTATAGTACTGTGGGGTGGGAATTATATACCCTCTTAGTGACAAAATAAGGCAGTAGGCTCCTGACACTATCTCGGGGCTCCGTTGGCAAGACAGGACTGACTGTGCCCATCTGCGAGCACACAAAGTCTCGCAGATACCCTGGTGCCCATCGTGTCCTAGTGGGACGTGTCAGGTTGGCAGGTGATGTGTTAGAAAATGTGTCGGGTGATGGTGGGGCGGTAACATCCCCCACGAACGGTTCCGGCTGGCGGTCGTCAGCTGTTAAGAGTGTCTCCTGGACCTGACCTGGTCCAGCTGTTTCACGGCAACTGCGTCGTAGCACCCGCCGCCTGTGTTGAGGGCAACCTTTCCCTCCGTCGACTTCCTCCTCGTCCGACGTCTCCAACTCCATCATGTCCGCAGACCCATCTGTCCGTTCCTTGTCCGTTGGCAGGGCCGGTGAACCCTTTCCGTCATCTTCCTCCTCGTCATCGTCCGTCTCGGGCTCCGTGATCCGGACCGAAAAGTCAGAGTCAGTGAGACTAATGTCTAGTGGCCACAGGGGCTCCCCAAGCCTCTGGGGCTCCTGGTGCCAACCAGCCAGACTCTCAAACCATACTACCATCCTGGTTGTGACTTGTGGGCTGTCATCTGTCGGCACTTGTCCGTCCATCAGGGGCTCCTGTGTCTTCCCTTCGTCCTGCTCCTCAATCAACACAGGAAGAGTCACGTCTGTCTGGCTGTCCTCCGTTGACCACCCAGACACCTCGATGGCCGGGTCCTCCTGCCCCTTCCGCTCACCATGTCCTGCCTACGCCACTGCCTGCGGCTGGTCGTGCCTCCCCTCGCCGTCCTTTCTCATGTCCCGTCCTTGCCGCCGGGTCATTCACCTGCTCTTCTCGTCTGTTGTCAGCATCCCACTCGTCCCGCGGCCCGTGAGGAATGCCTCTCGCGCGGCCGGTGTGACATGTCGCGTCCCCTCGCGTTGTCTGATGGGGACTCGTCCTGTCTTCCCTGTCCTCGTCGTTGACCCGCCTCAAGTCGTCACGGTGTATTTTAGATGGGCGTCCATTAGGTGTCTGTATGTAGTAATACGTTGTGCCTGCCCGACGCAACAACACTCTGTGCCCGTCCCACTTTGGGGCCAGCCCCACGCTGAACTTGTTGGCGCCCGACGACAGATGGTGCCATCGGACGTACACTAAGTCGCCAGGCTTAAGTGGTTTGGGAGGACGGTATGTCAGAGGAGTGGTGCGCTGCAGGTACTGATCCTGCCGCTGACGTGCCTGCTGCCTAATTTCTGAGAGGTCCACGTGGGGGTTCTCCCTCCATCCTCCCTCTGTTGCCGCCGCAGCCACACGGCACTCTCCTGGGAGAGCCAATTTTTGTCCCTGCACAAGCTCCGCGGGAGAGTAGCCCGTGACGGCACTCGTCCGCTGTCGTAGACAATATAACAGATTGGGAATATGGACGTCCCATTTTCAATGGTCCTCTCCCAACCGGAGGCGGAGAGCTATACCTTGATATCTTGGTTCTGCCTCTCTGTTGGGTTGGCCTGTGGGTGGTAAGTGGGGGGTCGTATGATGTTCGATACCCCACTTCCGGCAAGCCGTCTTCCACCTGGCTCCCTTGAACTGCCCGCCATTGTCACTCAGTAGCACTGCTGGGTAACCGAAGCACGGGTACACCTCCCCTTCCAGCAGTGCCACCACAGTTCCTGAATGTACGTTGGACACTGGGTATGCCTCAACCCACCTTGTTAAAAGATCAGTTACCACAACCAAGAACCGCTTCCCTCTTTTGCTATGTGGATATGGCCCCATTATGTCTAATGCCACAGTGTGGAAAGGCTACTGGGGCCAACGGGGCCGTTGCTGCTTCTCTCCATCTGACCTCCGTATCTTCCTATGCTGACAGATTGGACAACGGCGGACATACTCCCGGACGTCCCTCGTGATGCCGGCCAACAGAATGTCTCCCTCGCGGCTCTTAGCGTATGTTCCGCTCCCGGGTGTCCTGCAAGAGAGTGGTCATGGAAAAAGGACATGACTGCTGTCTGCGCCCCCTCCGACACGTAGATGCTGCAGGACTTCATGTCCCCCAGGACTCGGACCTGCAGTACTCCCCCTCTGCAACGCCTGAAAGGTAGGTCTCCCGCACTGCACTCCTCGATCTATGCCAAGGTCACCGCATCTCCCAGTTGCGCCTGCTTCACTGCCTGTATCAAGTCTAAGAGTGTATTCACATAGCCCGGGTCAGTGTCAGGGCCGGCCTGCATTGTCAGGTACAGGGATGCAAGTGACGGCCCCTCTATCGTGGACAAGACACCCCCTTGGAGTGGCACCAAGTCATCCCAGCTGCCTTCGTCCTCGAACACCATGGCAGGATCAGGATGTCTGGACAACTCATCTGCCAATTGATTTGTCTTCCCTGGTACATGCTCTACCTGAAAATCGAAGTTTTGAAGCGTCATGGTCCAGCGGGTGAATTTAGACTTCCGTCCTTGCATTGAGTTCAACCATTTCAAGCACTGGTTGTCTGTACGAAGAACAAACGACCTCCCCTCTAAGTGGTGACGGTACCTGCCTACCACCCACACCACTGCCAGACACTCCTGTTCGTTGACATCGTACTTGCGAGCAGCAGGCCCGAACTTAGCGCTTGCATACTCCAGGACCCGCCACTCGCCCTCAAGCCCAAGCTGGTAGAGCACTGCCCCCATGCCCACCTGAGTGGCATCAGTCTGGATTTACAGGGGCTCCTCCGGCCTCAGCCTGGCCTGCATATGACACTCACGAAACAGGGCCTTGACAGTAGTCAGCGCCTGGTCCGCAGCTTCTGTCCAATGGTACTTAGTTTTGGGGGACAGGAGATCAGTCAGTGGTGCAGTTACTGTGGCAAAATCTGGAATAAATATCCGGAGCCAATTTAGGAGCCCCATCAATCGTTGAAGCTGCTTCCACATCTGGGGTACTGGCTTGGCCTCGATGAGATCTAGGTGCTCGGGGAGAGGGCGGCACCCATCCCCGTCGACAATGTAGCCGAGGAACTAAATCTCCTCTGCCCCGATGTAGCATTTCTTTGGCGCGCAGGTCAGACAATGTCTGGCCAGCCGTTCGAGAACCATGGCGAGGTGTTGTGCATGGTTCTCCCACATGTCCTACCAGACGATGACATCGACCAAGTAGGCAGTCACAAACCTTTCCCACATACCCGTCAAGTACTCTGACCATCATCGTTTGGAACGTCGCGGGGGCGTCCATCAGCCCGAACGGCATGGCACAGAACTGAAATCTGCGGCCATTGGGGGCGGTAAAGGCAGTCTTCTGTCGGTCCTCCTGGTGCACCGGCACCTGCCAGTACCCGGACTTTAGATCTAAGGAGGAGAAAATTTTGGCCTTGCCAGGCCAGCCAAAGCGTCTGTGATATTTATGGAGGGTGGTGGGGCGGCGATTTTGATCAAGTTCACCGGCTTGAAGTTCGCACAAAACCTAAGGGTCCCGTCTTTTTTCTTTGCCAACACCACCTGACTGTTGTAGGGTGAGTCACTTGGTTCAATTACCCCATTCCTTAACATTTCACTAATTTGTTCCTCAATTACCTTTAGTGCCCTGTGCTCAGTGTCATGTGGCTTCACGAAGATGGGTGTGTGGGGCCTGGTGGGTATGGCATGTTAGGCATAGGTGGTGCGGCGCAGCATGTCTGTTGCCGCAAACACCCGTGGTTGCTGCGCGAGCACATCCTCAAACAGCGACACAAACTCCGGAGGCATGCTATTGCGAATGTCCCCTAGACTAATGGGCGGGGAGGACTGGGGTGGAGCTCATAGGCCGATCCGGTACAGGGTACGCCTGCCCTGCCGTCCCACATGCACCTTACGTGATGATCGGCATCGCCTCCTCGGGGAATCATGTGGTGGTGTCCAGGTTCTCCCTCGGCGATTCCTCATGCTGATTGGTCTGCGTCAATGTAGTCCTCTCCCGCTGCTTCCGCCCGTCCGGTTGCACCGAGTTGTCCGGGCACTCTGGTGTCGACGTGACAGCTTTCAGGGGCCTAACTGTTCGCGCGCCTCTTCCCCGCATTTCGGTATAGTCCTTTTGCTGTTCGCATTCCCCGCGCCGCTGTGCCAGTGTTTTCAGTGGCGGCCCATGTGATTCAGTCAAGCTGAAACTCCAGGAACAGTGGTTGATTGTATCTCTGTTCCCTACTGGTAGTTTGCCGGCTGGCATCCCTCGTCTGCCATTTTCTTCCACACACTGTTTCTTGTCGGGCATTCCCAGTGCCAATGGTATTCTTCCGCGGTACAGTACCGGCACTAGGTGGTCGACTTCCGGCCGCGCGCCTGTCGACGCGGCGCTCTTCCTGACGTGTCGCCGGATCGTGTCTAGCCACCGATATCGCCCGTGAATGACGCGGAGGGGATGGGTCCACATAAGGAACAACTGCCCAGGTCTCCTCCCGATTCTCCTGTTCCGCGACACCAATTCTCTGCGCATTGTCTTTCGACGCATCCCCGCACCTGATCACCTGTAAGTCCCCTTCTACACTACGCGCGAGCTCCACAAACTCCCACAAGTCTAGTCCGATAGCACTGCGCAAAAACAGCCTGAAAGTCTGATGCAACTGTTGGCAGATCATTGGCAACACTGCAATCAATGGTCCATTTGCGCCTAAACGTCAGTACAGGCACAATTTTCTATGAATAAATGCCTCCGTATTTTCCCCTTCCGCCTGCGGCGTACAATAAAGCTGTCGTTCGCAACTTGAATGCACCATTAGTCCATCGTAACGTCTCAACAATGTACGTTCGAACTCATCCCACTCTGCGAGGAAATGCCCGACCTCCGCCCACCATATCTGTGCGTGTCCCCTTAACTGTTCACTCACTTTTGACACCCATCTGTCCCGCGATATATCCTTCAATCTGACCTTGTAAGTTTGGAGAAACGTACGCGAGTCTTCATATGCCTCCCTTGAAAAACTTGGTAAACGTTCCGGAACCTCCACTTCACGCATGACTATCGGTAATTGTCCGTGTTCGCATTGCCCGCACTCAGTCACTTGTCCGCATGCTCCAGGCCGCACTTCCCCCTGGCTACCTGCGTCTGACTGTGCCAGTTGCTGCCCGTGACTGTTCTCCGCACTGTCTGTGTTCGTTTTTTCGTGCTGCACTGTCATTTTATCCGACTTCATCATGCTACCCCAAGGGCACGTGCAAGTTACCGCGCCATTGTGTCCCATCTGCGGTAATCCGCACCACTCGCACTGCTGGTAGTTATCTGCCATTATTCGTTACTCGTCTTCCCCGACGTATTCGATCTCTGCCTTATCTCCTAATTTCCCACGACGTTATCGCACGCTGGTCTGTGATCTCTTCCCCTCGCGTGTTACGTGATCCCGCACTGCCAGTGATAGGCGCGCTGCTCCGCCGCGCGAAATACGATTCCGGTGTGAGAAGCTCCGCGTTATCTTGCTCCCGTGCCGCCGTGCCGCACCCGTTTCCTGTGCAGCTGCTCCCACGTCTCTCGACTGTCTCCGCGTCTCGTTTAGCCGCATGCACAATGTCTGAAAATACTATATCTGTTGTCCTGCACACTATGACTTTTACCACGATTCAATGTTCCGCATGCGTAGTCATTCAACATAGACAAAGTTTGAAAACGTACTTTGGCTAGGCCACACTAGTTCGGGCGCCACTTGTCGTACGCTGGTTGACTAGTCCCTGAAATGTTACTTTTTTTCCGGCTACTCAGGGTTTGGTAGAGGGGTGTTCAGGCCACCTGGCCGAGGGACCTAGTCTCTAGAATTAAAAATTAAAACAACACGAATAAAGTTTCCAGGTCCTTTATGCACAGTAGGATGAATACTTTACATGGGCTGTCACGCATCCGCCTGTGACTATTTCTATTGGGTGAAGCCTGGTTCCGCGCACCTTTATAACACTGAAATATGGGACGTCCTGCCCGTGACGATAATTACCCAAACAGCAAAGATTCAAATTCGCTATGACTCGCGTGCTATGATATAGCTGTCTGACTGAACAGCACATTGACCGGGAAGACACGTAAAAACACAGTACTGGCGACGGAGAACGTCCAGTTTACAAAAGTAACCTGCGACACGCAAAACCTGTGATGAGAACATGCATGAAAAAATGACAATGCAAAAACCACGACTGAATGACAAGGTAAAAACCGCAACTGAATTGCAAGGCGACTGAAAGCGGTAATTACTCCTGCACGGCACAGCCCGCATCTACTGCTAATCCCGCGCCCGTTCGAATCCACTCTCACCAACCCGGAGCGACGTCGCTCATGCATCCGTTGCCTCTCGTGCCTGTTCCACGACTTACTAGCGCGGAGCGACCCACTTCCGTGACCGCTGTCGATCGCGTCCAGCTGACGACTACTCTCCTCCTCCGCCTGGTGCGCCCGAGAGCCCGCGTCTCTCCCATCTCCGCGGGCCCGCGGAACACGCTGATTGGTCACAGGCGGAAGCCACGGCCTTGGCACCCGGTGAACAAATAAAAACTTACAGAATACATAAATCTACAATAAAAAATTAATTACAATAAAATATAAACAAAATATATACAAAAAATGTAAAACAGAAATATATTTACAATAAAATAAGATGTCAAATCATGTAAAGAAATAACATGTCGCACATCACCTACACTTGCGTCGCACTAAACACGCAAGAGATGGGGCTGGCGAGGCATAACAGCCTGAAGGAGCCGGGGGACACTTGGGTCGATGTCAAAACAACTTTTATTAAACAAAAAGAAATGGAATGCTTACTGTTTAACCTCTTCGATGTATTTCGGTGTTAGAGTATTTACACTTTAGGAAAGTTGTGTATTTAGAATGTCAGATTTAATTAAGAAATATTCTAAAACAAAAAGAATAAGAATGCAAAGTTTTTATACAGATGATAAAATGAAGGATCTTTGCTTAGTTTAGAGGGACAATACTGAAATAGAAAATAAGAGGATGAATGCTGTTTCAAGTAAATGAAAAGATATGGCATGGAAAAATTGGGCAATTATTTTTAACGTAGGTGTCCTTTGTTGTGCGCTATAAAAAATGTTTAATAAACTTTATAATAAGTTAAAACATGATGCAAAAGTGGCACATTCCAATGATAAAATTCAACACATGAAAACTGGTGCCGGACAAAGTTTAGCTGCAAATATTGATTAAGTTCTTTTAAGGACATCTACTTTGATGGGGCTGAGTTTACTAGTCTGCAGAATACCTTTGAGGACGATTTTGCATTTGGTGCGACAGAAGATGTTATTGTTGAAGATTATTATAACAATACCAAATTCTTGCTTCACATTATAGTATCTTTTGATAGCCAACCTATACAATACTTCACTTTCTGAACTAATTCATCCCTTATTTTTTGTTATTTCATTGCTTGTATCCCATAATTCTTTCATGAATATAAATAACACAAAAATGTATAACAAATAAATAAAAACTATCATAAGTTACAATACTTCAAACACGTGTAAAAAATTAATAAACAGAAGATTAAAATAACATTATAAATCACTGTGAAACGCATTGTAATAATCTGAAACAATAAGGAAAATAAAAACAACACAAAATTGAAAAATTTCATTGCTAATTGTTTAACTGTTTAACCATACCCAACAATCATATTGGCAGTAATTGTGTTTGTAAAATGTAGTTCCTTTATAGTAATATTCATCTAGTCCATAAAATGTATTTTAAGAGATATTTTTTAAATACTTTGTTTCAAATATTTAGTTCTTATATTTCTTTATCAAAAACACCAGAATATATTCAATAAATCAAACTAACCTCAAAATAGATGATAAATTTTAAAAATAAATTACAACTAAAAAATGCCCTAACCAAATAAATTTCATTGTGTAGCATTACCGCCATGGACAACATATTTCATTCTATGAAATATCAAAACAAAACAACTATCACTCCATTTAATTCTTAATAATAATTTGACGCCTTCCCCGCTGCCTGTCTTAATATTATTATATTTAAATTACATGAACAAGAATTTTGACTTGAGGGCGGGGTTCTTTGCCTCGTGGCTGCAGGCAGGGACGCGTCGACAAAGGGCAACCCCCATGCTGTTTTGGCCACCCAGGACGCTGTAACTATTAAAAGCACACGTAAACGTAACTGGTTTTATTGATGCGGCACACGATACAGTACTTCACCTTGTACAGTACATCGTCACGTAACTGGCCGTATCATCGTCTACCTTTTCATCTCCACACACACAGCCCTCAATTGGCGGTACTGATTCACGTCTGGCAGAATTCCGGACAGTGGCGTCTCGTCAGGGCAAGTAAGGCAAGCAGTGCTTGCCCAGGCAGTTTTCAGACATTGTATTTTTTAAATAAATATTTTATTCAGAATAGTATTTTACTTTGGCTCGTGCCGTTAGGTGTATGTATTTTTTACACTATCTTCTTGGGACCCAGTACTGTGCTCTGTGCGCTATAAGAAAAGAACTCGTTGACACACAAAAAATGCTGTGGTTAGAAGCGTTGCTAGGTTTAGAAGCGCTGGTAGGACCGCTTTCAGCAGGAAGGCTACCACAGTAGTTTCTTTTCGGAAAAGGGGGGGGGGGGGGGGGCATGGTACAAAGGTTCAGGGAGGGGATTGGCTGTAAAAACACGCGGTAGAAGCTACGAAGGCAGCGCTTTCTTGCCGAACTGAAGCGAACATGGCCGAAGCAGATGGTGGAATTCTTCCGCCGGCTGCTTTGGCTATGTCCGCCACAGTTCGGCAGGGCAGGTGGCGAGGTCGCGTTTCAGTCGGCGGTCGTCTCTCGGGGCGCGCGCATCTCTCCCGCGGGCTGTTAGCTGGCAGTGCGTGGGGGATTTGTGGGCGTACGCGTCCCGCGGGTGGCGGATACGGGATCCCAGCTCGAGAGTTGCAATCTCGCTGGGATGACTGTGAATAACCAATAGCATTCCGCGGACCAATGGCCGGCCTGTGGAGTCGTTATTACGGCTATCGGGGTGAAAGGCAGCCTGAATGCAGCTCGGCGCGTGGCAGGAAGCAGCTTCGTCGGCGAAGGCACGGCAGGGGAGCTCGATGTGCCCTAGATGCGAAGTGTAGACGAACTGCGGGCTGGAAATTGCGGAGCTGTGAACTGCCGCGCGCGCAACGGAACTGAACAGCATCGTAACTCTGAAGGAAGAGATGGCGGCGCCTTTAAGTTGGGGCCCTGTTGGAGCCAGTGGTAGCCTGGGCGGCGCGACCTTCAACCGTCCCGGGATTTTGGAGGACAAGAGGGCCCGACTCGCAAGATACTTAATTCGCCTGAACGACTTACCCCCACCCTGGCTTGAAAGGTTGTTAGCTGTTGACTGGAAGAAGGAAGATGAAGATGGCGCAATGTCAGGCTGCCTTTCGCCCCGTACGCCCGCAGTTCGAGCCGGTTTACTGGCTCGTCTGCCCACATCTGGTTTAACTGTGGCTGCCTGGGCAGCTGGGCTGGGCTGACAAATGAAGTCGCCCGCCCCTGGGGGCGCATGCACCCCTGGTTAATAATAACCCAGGAGTACCCAACATTTAAATGCGGGCCGCAAGGCCCAAGCACCCAACTCCAGCATGGTTGATTTTTCAGCCCCTCCAACTCTTCTTACCTGGACCCTTCTTCCCTTTTGTCCAGTAGTTACCTGCTTGCTTAATGCATGTTAATTGATCCCCGCATGACCCGGCCCAGGGTTTTTCCTGTGTGTATGCAGGTTTTACCTGGGTCACATTAGCTAGCTTTTAAGCTAGGCGACCAATGGGGCGTCAGTCATGGCGCCAATTGCAGCAATGGCTGGCCAGTAAACCCCAATAGCACACGATGCACGCGCCCTTGTCTCGCATGGTTAAAAACCCGCATGGTAGAGTGTATAGGCTTCGGCCTGAGACACACCTAGGTCCTCCCCTAACCTGGACCCTCCTCTTACATACTTAGAATAATTTAGGCTAGGAAAAAAAATCGTGGCGTTTCAGGAATGATTGACGTGCCAGTTTCTTGGTACACGTACCAGTTAACAGAGTTTCTGATCACGTATGAAGATAATTTATTTTGTGTTGGTACGAAAAATACCAAGATTTAATTTTTACTATTCTAGTACATTTTTATGAGGTTCTTCTCTTTATTTTAAGTACTTACTTTGCCATGTGTTGTCTGTTTATATATTTTGTACCAGATATCGATGATACTACACTCCCACTTAGTATATAAGTAATCTAGAGTAGGTATTTTACTATCAGAATAATGTAAGTCAAACATTATTTTTTAAAAATAATTTATTTAAAAAAAATGTCAATTTTTCTACCTGTGGAATAGTCAATGTTCAGTTAAGAAAACTACTTAAATAGCACCATTTTGTACCTTGAAATCCATATTTTCCCGGGGAAGGGCCCCCGGACAACCCCCCCCCCCCCCCCCCCAAGTTTTCATGTGAACGGAGTTGTTGATTCCCCTCATGTAAACCTCACGCCTCGCCACTGATTCCGGAGGACTACCACACCGAGGGACGCAGGCTTTCCTGAGAGTGACGGTGACGACGATGAAGGCACGTTAGGAATTTAGTTGTTAAGAAGTGGTAGTCTGGACGGTGAGATACAAGGATAGTTCACTAGTTACTTATTAAATGGCTTAGACAAAACACTGAAATTAAACCCTACACATGTCTGATGGCGAAAACTAATACTAACATTTAAACGATAGAAATTACGTAGTACTCAAACGACTCATAGTCGAGTCACACACATTTAATTAAGAACCGCGCGACACGATGTACGGTTGATTTAGGGCTGGCCGGGGAGCGGATGAAAAATGATTTAGAAAGTTACCTACTGATGCTACATACTGGATTTGGCGCGAAGATTGCAGGCTCACCGTGTGCGGAGCTGCCAGCCCTGGTGAGTGCTGGATCGCGACTGACTTCCCTCCCTGGCAACCCGGCCAGGGAGGGCTCGATCTCCTGCGGAAAGTGACGGAGCGCGGGAAGATGATGCCGGCCAGTTTTGTGAACCAAAAGCATTTACAATGACATTATTGAAATATTAAGGAATATTAGATGCATCAAAAGTTTTAGTTAATGTTTGTAATTTATATTGCATATGCACTGTGTCCCTGTTGCGCATTGCCACACCCGGCCGGGAACTTTGTTCACACAGCCGGCCGTGACTTACATCACGCCGTTTGTGGCACTGCTCCCCCCTACTCTGTGTTGCACGCGCGGGCCTGTTCGTAAAACTGGCCATAATTCAGGTGTTGAGGACACATAACGGCCTGTGCTCTCAGAGGGAGCACCGAAGGCGGCGTCAAATTATGCATGTGTTTAAATATTCGTGGTATTGGCAGCTTTTCCAAAACTTCATACAAAACATTAATTTCAACAGTTATGTTTACTTCTTAGGCTAATTCTTTCTGTTTATCTACAGCATACATTTTATTTAACTTGTTCAGGATGGGTAAGGACTTCTTAAGAATATAGGGGATGGATTTCGGATGCCAAAATTTAGCATTGTTTAAGATCCCTAGGCATTTCTTGCCATTGGTTAATCGATTCAAAATGCTAGGCAGACCTTTGGGCCGGTTTTATGACCTCCGGCTAAACCTTCAGGTTAGCTAGCCCCCCCCCCCCCCCCCCGCGGTTAGGCTAGCCTCCGGTTAACGAATGAGAGGTGTATTATGACCCATACTTAGGGCCGGTTTTATGACCTCCGGCTAAAGTTCCGGCTAAAATTTAACCGCAGGCTAGCTCTTATTTCGGTTTTATGACTCCTTGTTAACGTCTACCTTCCAGTTAAAGTCCCGGCTAACCTAGCGGATGGATGAACCAGCCGCTAGCTGCTTAACCGGGGGCTAAGCAACAGAAAATAAAATGGCGATGTATCAGGCGAGGTTAGTTGTTGATAGTGATGATGACTATTTGAGGAATTCTATTGAATATTTGCAGGATGCGATGGAATAATTTATTACTAAATATAAAATGCTTCGCCGTATTCGTCAAAGTTTTATTAAAAATTACATGGCATGAAAGTGTAGTCACGCTATATATTCTCGTCGAGTCGTGTATTATTATTTGACTTTAATTGATCACGAAGTACATAAATGTATGCAATGTAGGTATATAAAATTAAATGTTCCTGCATAAGAATATGTGTAAATAAGTGTATTATAAAATTGCAAAACGAGGGTTATTATTACCTATAAAATACGTGTTTTCGTGGAAGTTGTATCTGTGAATTTTTATTCGTAATACAGTGGACATATGCCGGGAATGAAATGCACTTCATACGACTTCAGACGTGGTTCTAATTCAATGAATACAATTGAATGTGAAAATAAATGTTACCCAACTATCCCTTCCCTATCTTACAAACCTTTAGGTACTTATTATCTACCTGCCACGCAAGTGCAAAACGAAAACAACACTGTAATTATTTTGTTTCCCGTACCCAAGTTTATCCCTTGATCCTATCGGCATGACCCTTTTATGTTGGTCTTGTTTTACATTACACTTGCTGTTTTAATTTAGAATGTTGAAAAATCCTGTACATAACTCAAAATACCTAACATATCACGATACAAACAAATTATGTAAGGTATTGTAAATATGTTGACGTTCCTAGGCTTCTGGTCCCTATTTTCCCGTTTACTAGAAATTCCTGTTGTGCCCGTACTGCTCTCGTCGGAGAGGTGTGGGTCCAGGCCAACGTGGCCGGGACCGGGGAATACGGGACCTGGAGGGAGGGTGAGGTGATGAGGAAGAATGATAGGCAGATTTAAGGACCACTCGATGTTAACAGTTCCACGAGCCCCTTTTATTGTAATCATGAGAGCCTGCCGCGGCCTGGCGGATCCGTCGCGGGATGAGCGCCCTTCCCACGAAGACCCGGACTCCCGAAGACCGTCTCGTGCAACCAACTCGTCTCGACACGAACTAGAAATCCTCCCACGTAACAAAGTTCCAGATTACAAATTGCTCTGCAAAGGCGCGTGACACGTGCGCGGTTCTTTACGTAACAGACTCGTAACGACGGTGAAAGTTCGGCGGTGCATAACTACGCTTACGCGTCCTATGATGTTCGACTCGTGATGTAACTCGTGACTCGTAACCCGTACGCTCAATCGTGTGAGCGGCACAGCGAAGGCAGCTCAGCTGCCGCAAGACCCGTACAGTGGCGCTGTCGCCGGACCGCGAGCTCGGTAGACGCGCCTCGCGATCAGCGCGGAGCGGCGTGCACGTCTGCCGCTGAACGAGTCCTGAGTGACACTACTCTTCCCCGCCCGCCCGCGGGCCATCGCGCGTGGGCTGCGGGGGAGGGGAGGAAAAATCGGTCCGCGTGGGAGAGCGCCACCCCTCGCGACGCAGACGAGCGCCAGGCCGCGATTACATATTAACACTGCAAGACATTTGCGAAAATTACAAGATTATTTACACAATAATTAATACATTACGGTTACATTATTTACACACTTATTAAAATTCACGACCATTTGAAAAATATATACAACACAGAATTATTTACACACTAACAGTGGCCCACTGGCATGCTAGGGCGCACGCGGGTGCGTCCCTGGCCGATGCACTACACTGATGGTTCACTGGGGAAACAGACTCCCTCAGGCCCGCGTCGGTGGCCAGGTACGGCCTCTGCATCTGGGAGGGTACGACGACTGTCGTCATATGCCCCTCTCTCCCGAGGCCGTCCTGGACCCCGACGCCGACCTAGACCGGCAGCTGCGTCCGCGTCCGGCCACGTGTCTGGTCGTCGGAGTCCGTCACGTCATTTCGTATGGGTCGGGCAAACTGGGGCAGGAGCTGCCTCACGCTGTGTACTTTAGTAGTCTGTCCGTCGGCGCGACGCACGAGGTACAAGGTGGTCCCCAGTCTGTCCTCTACCTCCTGTGGTCCTGACCACTTAGGAGCCAGACTGGCGCAAAAGCCCCTCTCGCCAGATGACAGGTGGTGACACTTGACAAACACCTGCTGGCCAGGCTCCAATCGTCCTAGGGGCTGGTGCGTCTGCGGCGTGCGTCGGGCCAGGTAGTCAGCTTGGCGACGTCGGGCGTCTTCGCGCAGATCGTCCGCGGTCATGTCGTGCGAGTCGGGGGGTGTGCGCGCTTCCCCGGGCAGGGAGAGGTTTCGGCCCTGCACCAGTTCAGCGGGGGAATGGCCCATGACCGCGTTCGTCAGACGGCGCAGGCAAAACAGCAGCGTCGGCAGGTGCAGGTCCCACTTGGTGTTGTCCTCGTCCAACCGGATGCGCAGCTGAGTTTTAATGTCCTGATTCCGCCTTTCCGTCGGATCCGCGCGCGGATGGTAGGTGGGTGTCGTGTGATGCTCCACCCCCCATCCCGCGCAGGACATTCGCCAGCTTCTCCCCATGAACTGCACCCCGTTGTCCGTCAGCAGTACCGCGGGGTACCCGTATCGCGGGAAGAACTCGCGCTCGAGCAGGGCAATCACGGTGCCGGCCTTCACGTTTGGTACTGCGAACGCCTCCGCCCAGCGGGTGAAGACGTCCATGACCACAACAATAAATCGCCGACCACAGGACGTGCGAGGATACAGCCCCATAATATCCACTGCCACAGTGTGGAAGGGATCCCGGGGCCGACATGGGATCTGTTAATCCTTGCCGTCGGGTCGCCTGGACTTCCGCTCCTGGCAACGCAGGCAGGCCCGCACGTAGCATCTCACTTCTGCCGCGTCGCCAGGCCAGTGGAACGTCCGTCTGACCTCACTCAGCATCTGCTCCGCACCCGGGTGTCCCGCCAGGGGGTGGTCATGCAGGTAGCTCATGACCCAGCGCCTAGCCTCGGGCGGCACGTGGGTCTGCCACCTGCTCGTCCTGTGAGCCCCCCTGGTCTGGAGCACCCCGTTCAGACTTCGGCAGCCCGGTACCACCCCTTCCCCGCACTCCGTCAGTCGGGTCTGGGTGTCGGGGTCCCGGAGCTGCGGCGCGTGGACCCACGTGAGCAGTTCAGTCATTGTTTCTGGTCGCGCATCAGGCGCAGGGGCAGTGGAACTTGTCAGCGCGTACAACGCACACGGTCGCGGCACCGAGTCCTCTACCCCGCGTTCACGCTCAGGGAGGAGCACTTCCTCCCAGCCCTGGTCGTCGTGGAACTCATTCTCAGGATCCGGATTCCGGGACAACTCGTCGGCCAGCTGATTTTCACGTCCAGGAATGTGTTCGACCGTGAACGAGAATTCCTGGATCAGCATGGCCCACCGAGTGAACTTAGACTTCCGGCCTTGAGCGGAGTCTAGCCAGCGGAGGCATTGGCTGTCGGTTCTCAGCGTGAATGAGCGCCCCTCGACGTGGTGACGGTACCTCTGCAGGGCCCAGACCACCGCAAGGCACTCCTGCTCATTCACGTGATACCTCCGCTTAGCCTGCCCAAACTTGGCGCTGGCGTACTCGATCACGCGCCTCACGCCCCGGTCATCCATCTGGTACAGTACCGCACCCATCCCCTCCTGACTCGCGTCTGTCTGGATGAAGATGGGGCGGCTGGGCACCAGGCGTGAGAGCGTGTGACAGTTCCTGAACCGGTGCTTCACCTGTCGCAATGCCTCGTCCGCGGCAGGGGTCCACCGGAACTTAGTCTTCGGCGACAGTAGGTCCGTCATCGAGGCCGTTACCGTGGCGAAGTCGGGGACGAAGAACCGCAGCCAGTTGAGCAGCCCCAGCAGCTTCTGGAGCTGCTTCCTGGTCTTCGATGCCCCCTTTCCCTCGATCAGCTCCAACTGCTCAGATCGGGGGCAGCACCCCTCCACCATCACAATGTGTCCCAGGAACTCGATCTCAGTGGCCCCAATGTGACATTTCTTTGGGGCACACGTCAGTCCGTGTCTGGCCATACCTTCTAGCACCAGTGCCAGATCGTGCGCGTGCTCCTCCCACGTCCTGGACCAGACGATAACGTCGTCCAGATAGGCACTGGCGAATTCGCCAATGTACCCATCCATAACACGTACCATCAGTGCCTGGAACGTGGCAGGGGCGTCCATGAGACCAAACGGCATGGCACAGAACTGGTATCGCCGGCCGTCTGGTGCTGTAAATGCCGTCTTAGGGCGGTCCTCCAGGCATACCGGCACCTGCCAGTAGCCCGATTTCAAGTCAAGTGTCGTGAAGATAGTCGCGTCCCCCAGTCCGGCCAGAGCGTCTGTGATGTTGTCCTGCGGGGGCGGGGCGGGAATGGTCAGTTTGTTTACCGCCTTGAAGTTCACGCAAAAGCGTAAACTTCCGTCTTTCTTGGTGGCCAGCACCACCCGCGAGTTGTACGGGGAGGTGCTGGGTTCAACCACCACGTCACGTAACATCTCGTCAATTTGAGTCTGTATGGCCCCCCGTTCTCGGATGCCAAATCCGTATACCTTCTCAAAGGGGGGGCGGTGCGGTACCATCGGTATCCGGTGCTCAGTCACGTTCGTCCATCGTAGCCGGTCCGCGGCCGCTAATACCTGTGCCTGGGAGGCGAGGACATTGTTGATGACGTCGACGTACTCTTCGGGGACACCGTGCTGAAGATCCTCTAGGCGGATGACTGACTGAGGGGGACTGGGGGGAACCTGGTGCACGCCGTACACCGTCCAGCGCCCCCGAATGCCAAAGTGCATCCGCCCAGCTCGTACTTCCACGGTGGCGTCGACCTCGTACAGTCACGGGACTCCCAGGATCAGCCCCTCGCGGAGCTCGGGGACCACCCAGGCCTCGATGTGGCTAGCGTGACCAACGATGTTCAATGTTACTTGAGTGATGCCCCCTGCTGCGACGACGGCGTCCCTGGTGGCCAGCTGACCAGCTCCCTCCGCGGGGTCACCGCCTCCGCTCTCACCAGGTGGGCCGCGATGTAGGATCGGCTGGCGGCAGTGTCCACCAGGGCCAGCATCTCCCGTCCGTTAGCGTGGACGGGAATTCGCAGCAGCTCCTGCTCCTCGGGGCCGACCTGCCCCAGCTGTGCCACCGTCTGTCCCCCACCGCCCCCGGCCTCCTGGCTGTTCGGGCATGGGAACTCGCGGCGAGGTTCGCAGCTCGTCCTGGCGCTGACGTGTTGACGTTCCGGTGGTCCACCTTGTCGACGACAGGTCGACGAGGCGGCTGGTCAGGCCCCGGGAAAACCCCCGTCGGGGCCGCTGTGGTCCTGGCGGCATCCAGTTGTCCCTGGGGGAGGCCCAGCACGGGAACTACTGGCGGGATGCCTGTGCTGACGCTCCGGTTGCCCACCTCGCCGACGGCATGTCGACGATGCGGCTGGTCCGGCCCTGGTAAAACCGGCTTCGGGGCCGCGGTGGTTGTGCCAGCATCAAGCTGTCCCTAAGGTTGTCCCGGCGCGGGGACAGCTGACAAGGAACAGTTCTGTTGCCCCTTGCTTCCCGGCGGCGGACACAATGTTGGTGTGATAGGCGCTGGCGGTGGTCGACGAGTCCAGTTGGTTACTGGGTCTGCCGGTGGCTGGCGGGTCGGGGAGCGGCACCCAGTTGTCCCTCCGCCCCGATTCCCGCATTTCCCGCCTGCGACGTGCTGCCTGCGCGCGCCTCCTCCCACGCGGCTCTTGTGGGGCACAGGCGATGCCAATGGTACGCCTCCGGGCAAAACCGGCATCGCGGTTGACGCTCGTCCCTCTCCCGCGTTTCTGTCCGCTCGTGACGTCCTCCTCCTGCTGTAGCTGTCTCTGGGCGTCATCTGTTGCCACCACGGTCTATGTCTTCCGCGGTCCCGCGCCGTCGGCATAGCTCACCACGGCCATGTCATTGTCCGTGACCTCAGTGACGGTTACCCCCCGTGGTCCCGAGAGGGCACGGGGAACCCTCGCGCCCCTAAGTGCCGTCCTCCACTGCGACATGTCGCGCTCAATCATGCGAGTGAGTGTCCCGAACTCCTCTGTGTCACATCCGGCGGCTGTCCTCATGAAGGGGCGGAACTCTGGTAGCAACTGTTCGACGATGGTTGGTAACGCCGCACTCACGTCTCCGCTCGTCCCCAATCGGCGGAACGTGCGCAGCTTCTCGTAAATGAACTGTTCCGCACTCTCGTCCTCATCCTGGTTCCGGCAATAAAATGTCTGCAGACACAATGCACGCGCCTGATCGTTATCTTACCTAGTCTCGACTTGGCGTACGGTATCAAAACTCCCGGCCATTGACCACCAGTTTCTTGCCTCGCCGCGGAGCTGTACCGCCACTCACGACGCCCACTCTGCCCAACGCACTTCGTATAGTTTTAAGAGGTGCTCGCACTCCCGCAAAAACTCCCGCGGGTCCTCGTTGTCTCTCCCCGCAAACACTGGCAACTCGAACTGCGTATTCACGTACCGCACTATCGGCCCCTCCACGTCCGCGGGCCTGTTGCTCTGTTCCCGTTTACATTCGGCGTCTGTGCTGTCCGGGCCGTTCGCACCTCCGGCCGCGCCGCCGGGCCCGCATTCTACGCTTTTTACGTCCATTTTCACGGAGTCTCCTTCCTCATGCATGTCTGTTTCGAACTGATTAGATCGTCTCTCTCTTGTTCCGCCTGCTTCCAAGCCATCCTGTCCTGTGCTACTGATCCGGAATGTGATCGCAATCTCCCTCAGTAATACAATCCGATCCTTCCCGGTGCGTTATCTTCAGTTGGAGATCCCGCTATGCCACCGTCTTGAATTTCTGTCGCTCCCACGTCGCGCAATCTCTCGCCGAAATGTCTCGTGTTCGCGCCGTTCACGCGCCTCGTTATCTCCCGCGACGGCTCGAGTTCGCGCCGCTCACACGCCGCGCGGCTGCACCTTCTTCCGTCCTGTCCTGCACCTGTGCGCTTGCGTGCGCTTGCGTGCGTTTGCGTATGCTTACGGCCACACTAGTTGGGCGCCAAATGACGTCCCTCGGCTTCTGGTCCCTATTTCCCCATTTACTAGATATTCCTGTTGTGCCCGTACTGCTCTCGTCGGAGAGGTGTGGGTCCAGGCCAACGTGGCCGGGACCGGGGAATACGAGACCTGGAGGGAGGTTGAGGTGATGAGGAAGAATGATAGGCAGATTTAAAGGACCACTCGATGTTAACAGTTCCACGAGCCCCTTTTATTGTAATCATGAGAGCCTGCCGCGGCCTGGCGGATCCGTCGCGGGATGAACGCCCTTCCCACGGAGATTCGGACTCCCGAAGACCGTCTCGTGCAACCAACTCGTCTCGACACGAACTAGAAATCCTCCCACGTAACAAAGTTCCAGATTGAAAATTGCTCCGCAAATGCGCGTGACACGTGCGCGGTTCTTTACGTAACAGGCTCGTAACGACGGCGAAAGTTCGGCGGTGCGTAACAACGCATCCTATGATGTTCGACTCGTGACGTAACTCGTGACTCATAACCCGTACGCTCAATCGTGTGAGCGGCACAGCGAAGGCAGCTCAGCTGCCGCAAGACCCATACAGTGGCGCTGTCGCCGGACCGCGAGCTCGGTAGACGCACCTCGCGATCAGCGCGGAGCGGCATGCATGTCTGCCGCTGAACGAGTCCTGAGTGACACTGCCCTTCCCCGCCCGCCCGCGGGCCGTCTCGCGGGGGCTGCGAGGGAGGGGAGGAGAAATCGGTCGGCCTGGGAGAGCGCCACCCCCCGCGACGCGGACGAGCGCCGGGCCGCGATTACATATTAACACTGCTAGACATTTGCGAAAATTACAAGATTATTTACACAATAATTAATACATTACGGTTGCATTATTTACACACTTATTAAAATTCACGACCATTTGAAAAATATATACAACACAGAATTATTTACACACTAACAGTGGCCCACTGGCATGCTAGGGCGCACGCGGGTGCGTCCCTGGCCGATGCACTACACTGATGGTTCACTGGGGAAACAGACTCCCTCAGGCCCGCGTCTGTGGCCAGGTACGGCCTATGCATCTGGGAGGGTACGATGACTGTCGTCAATGTATTTCTTTCGTATACATTTTACAATCATAATTATTTCTCCAGTGAATATGTCGAGGATCTCTCGACCTACTAAATTAAAACAGCAAGCATCCTATACCACAAACTAATTAAATCAGGATCGGATTAATTTGGATACGTGATACGAAACTATTAATACAAAAATGAAACCTACACCAGTGAAATGAAAATCGAGAAGTATTTTCCCGAAACAGGGTCTATATTATTTGATTATAAAATAAATTTATGAAATAAATAAGTGTTCTCTAGCAAAAATGTCATTCCTATTAATATGTTTGTATAGAATTACTTCGTTAGTTTTGGCTTAATATATAACCTAACAAAATCATGATTTTAAATACAAGAGTAACGTTGAAAACACACGGTTTTGAATCGTAAATTTTAATTTTATGGTTTAATACAAAGCAGGTTTGACGTGGAAGTAGTTTTTGGTTAATTTAATTATATCTGTTGCAAAATAAAGTTCGCGGCATATTTCTTTACTGCAGCTGTAAACATTCCGAATCACAATACAAACAAACAGCTGACTAACATTCTACCAGAAAAAAAAATGTCTTGCAACAAAAGTTACCAAATTCTGGTATATTTCATTACCAACACACCCATTATTACACCACACGCTTCGTCAGATTCCGGTTAGCCAACCGCAGGCTAAGTATGGGTCATAATACACCCCTCGTTCGTTAACCGGAGGCTATCTTAACCTGAAAGCTAGCTAACCCTTAAGATTTAGCCGGAGGTCATAACACCGGCATTTAGCCTGCGGTTGGCTAACCGGAACCTGATGAAGTGTGTGGTGTAATAATGGGTGTGTTGGTATTGAAATAAACCAGAATTTGGTAACTTTTGTTGCAAGACAGTTTTTTTCTGGTAGAATGTTAGTCAGCTGTTTGTTTGTATTGTGAATCGTAATGTTTACAGCTGCAGAAAAAAATTATACCGCGAACTTTATCTTGTAACAGATATAAAATTAAATTAAACAAAACTACTTCGACGTTAAACTTGCTTTGAATTAAACCATAAAATTACAATTTACGATTCAAAACCGTGTGTTTTCAACGTTACTCTTGTATTTAAACTCATGATTTTGTTATGTTATATATTAAGCCAAAACTAACGAAGTAATTCTACACAAACAAATAAATAGGGTAAGACATTTTTGCTAGAGAACACTTATCACTTTCATAAATTTATTTCATAATCAAATAATACAGACCCTGTTTCGGGAAAATACTTGTCGATTTTCATTTCACTGGTGTAGGTATCATTTTTGTATTAATAGTTTCGTATCACGTATCCAATTTAATCCGATCCTGATGGAATTAGTTTGTGGCATAGGATGCTTGCTGTTTTAATTTAGTAGGTGAGAGATCCTAGACATATTCACTGGTGAAATAATTATGATTGTAATATGTATACAAAAGAAATACATTTTTACAAGACCTGAAATAATTTGTTTTGACGCCAGCCGATATTGCGCCTCTTAGTCGCACAGGCCGCGATGCCTCTCCGACGCCTCTCAAAGCCGTGTGCCACGAACACGCCTGCGCGTGCAACATGGTGCAACGAATGTGAGTGCACCGAACGACCCGCAGCTAGCACCACTACCGGCCACCTCAGCGGAAGCACTCCGCCGGGTGTGGCAATGTGCTTCCGCCGGACTATTCATGGGCATTCAAGGGCACATGTTTTCTCTCACAGACATAAACCATGTAATGTATATTTCATCAAATGTTTTTATTGGTCAATGCAATTGTTCAACGTGCGAATAGGTCCTGAAATTGGCCGCGTCTGTTTCCCGTGCGCTGCGCTTCTGGCACGCAATTGGCAGGCCTGCAGTAACGCTGTGCTACACGAGCGAGTCAGTATCCACCGGGAGTTCGAAGCGGCTGGTCGTCTTCGTGCAACGTTGAGAGGCCACCTTCGCGCCAATTCCGCCACCGCATCTAGATCGTGAGTTACAACACCACTGGCCGTGCATCACCGCGCAGGTCTTAGCAGCAACGTCCGCCACGTACTGTTCGCTCAAAACTCCCCCCCTCTCAATTGTAAGCGGGGTCATCGCCGAACAGCCGTACACGCGCAGAGCTCTCTAACCCCGAACAGTCGCGGCCAGGGGATGGATAGCACCATGTAGAGGTTGATGTGTAATAAAAACCACACTTCACGTAGCGGAGTGTATCATTTGTAGTGTAAGGCGTCTTGGGTGGCCTAATCAGCCCAAGGATCACCTCTATGGACACGTCCCTGCCTCCCGCCACTTGGCCGAACCCAAACCCCGAGACCCATTCCGCAAAAACTGGATAGCTTTGACGGGGAGGCAGCCGGAAAGGTGTCAAAATGGCGCCCAACTAGTGTGGCGACCAAAGTTTGGACCAATTTTCCAAAATTAACTACATTAGAAACGGGAAAAATCTAGCAAAAATTCAGCTGCGGGAGACGCACATCGCAAATCGGCGGGAAAACGCGGGCGAGAACGGCATAACTCGCAAAGAAAAAAAAAGGGACTTCGGGCGCGGTTCACTGGACGCGCTAGCGCGGGGTAACGGGACGCGCCAGGTAAACCAGGTTAAGCCACCCCCACCCCTCCAGCAAATTACTCCGAGAAGCCAAGCGCGCACCGAAACCCCCCCCCCCCTCCATCCTCTATAGAAAAGCGCAACCAATAGCAGCTTCGGCCGAGCGTCACCGCACGAGCCGAGCCGACATTAGCCGAAGCAAATCAGTCAGGCACACCGAGCGGCCACGTGAACGCCAGGGAACACGTGCGCGGGGCCACCGGGTCGTATCACCGCTTCAACCCGGCACACGGGCCGGACAGCCGCGACCCGCGATCGCGATGCAAGCCAACACGGACGTATCCATTGACATGGGAGATCTGTGCGACAAATCCTCCCGACCGCGTACACCAATCAACAATGCGGGCGCGTGCGCGATGTACACGTGTGGCACGGGCATAAAATGTGAACCAGGCGAAGGGAGGGGCGCAACGGGAGCACAGAAATGCAGCGCGAAAAGATGTCACAGGCAACCGGACGAAGTTGCGTATTGTCACCATTGCGGCGCAATGAAACACCAAAGATGTACAGAAGCGCGGGAATTTCTTAACTTCAGAGACGGTCTGTTCATGTGTTCTGCGTGCGAGAACATAGCAACGAGACCCCCGCAGGTACAGGCGGTGAGCATCACAAATAATACCGGAACCATGACATTGCCGGAGTTCGCAGGACAAGCGCACAAGGATCTCGGCAAGTTCACGCGGACTTGTCGCGATCGTCTGACCCGATTCGCAGTGCCGCTCGACGAGTGGACTGAACGAGTCAGCGAGCGGTTGCGGGGGAGCGCTCTCGACTGGTGGGAAATGATTGGCGATTTTGAGATGGAGTGGGACGACTTCGTGGTCCGATTCGAAGGGCACTTCGACGGCGCACGTGCACGCGCGCAGTGCCAGCGCACGCTATTCTGCCATCCCCAGGCCGCCGATGAGGATGTGGAGACGTTTATACGCAACAAAGTCCGGTTGCACAGGCGTCTGGTCCCAGGGGGCCACATCGGTGCAGCTTTGGGTGTAGTCGTGGAGTTAATGGTCCCCGAGCTACGGCCGTTCCTGCGGAGCGCCACCGGATGGGGATTAGAGGACTTTGTACAACTGGAAAATGAGGTGCATCATGACCTGCGCAGCCTGCGCCGACAGAGGAGCTCCCCGGCGCAGCGACGCGGGTTGTACATCGCGGAACTGATGACACCTGAGGACGCGCTTGCAGTAGTCTCCTATGTACCGCAGGCACAGTCACAGGGCCCACTCAGGCAAACAGAAGGGGCGCGGGAGCGCGGCAACTCATCACCGAGCAGTCAGAACCAGGGCAACCAACGGACCCAGCGAGACGAGCGCAGAAGCACGAGATCGGAAGGCCAACGAGACAGGGCACCGTGCTGCAAGTACTGCTGGACGGAAGAGTACCACTGGCATGATGTCTGCCCTACCAGGGCTGCATTATGGCACACTCGCAGGACCGAGGAATCCACGGCGGGAAACGCCAACTAGGAAATGATGCACCGGCTAGCTGCCGCCCCTGGACCCCGTGTCCAGCCCCAACTGAGGTACCAAGGCGCCCTGTCAGGGCGGAGGGGAATGACCAGCGCCACACGTCAGCGGCCCGCACCAGGTCGCCGGCGAGCTACACCAGCCTCCGGGTGCCCCCGGCGACCACGGCAGCACCTGCGGTGCCTCCTAATGCACCGGCGTACCCCGTCAGGACGGACGGGGGTGACCAGCGCCACCCGTCAGCGGACCGCACCAGGTCGCCAGCGAGCTACACCAGCCACCGGGTGCCCCCGGCGACCCTGACATCACCTGCTTTGACTCGTGATCCACCGGCGTTACCCCTCAGGACAGACGGGGATGACCAGCGCCACCCGTCAGCGGCCCGCACCAGGTTGCCGGCGAGCTACACCAGCCACCGGGTGCCCCCGGTGACCCCGACAGCACCTGCGGTGATTCGTGATGCACCGGCGTTACCCGTCAGGACGGACGGGGATGACCAGCGCCACCCCTCAGCGGCCCGCACCAGGTCGCCGGCGAGCTACACCAGCCATCGGGTGCCCCCGGCGACCCCGACAGCACCTGCGGTGACTCGTGATCCACCGGCGTAACCCCTCAGGACGGACGGGGATGACCAGCCCCCCCCATCAGCGGCCCGCACCAGGTCACCGGCGAGCTACATCAGCCACCGGGTGCCCCCGGCGACCACGGCAGCACCTGCGGTGCCTCCTGATGCACCGGCGTACCCCGTCAGGACGGACGGGGATGACCAGTGCCACCCATCAGCGGCCCGCACCAGGTCGCCGGCGAGCTACACCAGCCACCACGTGCCTCTGACGACGTCGGCATGGCCCTTGGAGCAGTCGGGTGAGTCGCCCCACCTAGGACAGTTGGGACCTGAGGCTGGGTACCTACTAAGGATACCGGTGGCCATGAATGGGCAACCTGTGCATGCATTAGTGGACACTGCTGCCAGTCATTCCTGTGTCAGCTCAACTCATACCCGAGTGGGACCTGATCCCGGAGCGTGAGAATGTACAATTAGCCACCGAGGGGGCGAAGGCACTTACGGTCGGCCGCATCCAAATCACCCTTGCCATTAGAGATCATACCAGTCAAACCACCGCCCTCGTGATGGATGGGCTCAGGGACCAGCTGATTTTAGGGTTGCCATGGTAAGCCCAGGAGGATGTTACAGTAGAAGTGCGGGCGGGGAGGGTGCACGTCGGCAAGCTGGAGAGGCGTACCGTGTACGGCCTGGGTCGGCGGCTACCACCTCGGTGAGAGAACCCCATCACCCTAGATGAATTGCAAAATGGTGTACCACCCGAGCAGATAGACCTAATTAACCGGGTATTGGCACAACAACCGCAAGTGTTTGCTGCTACTGATATGCTACGACGCACCACGGTCGCTGAGCACGCCATTCCGACCAGGCCACATGAACCCCGGTTCGTCAAACCGTTTGGGTTCGGGCCCAAGGAGAACGAGGTCATCCAGACGCAGATCGCTGAGATGTTGCGCGATGGCGTCATTGAGCCAAGTGAGTCCCGTTACAATTGTTTGATTGTGATGGCCAGTAAGAAGGACGGCTCAATGCGCTTTTGTGTCAACTTCAAGCCAATTAACGCAGTCACTATACCTGCCCCCCCTCCCCTCATCAACATCACGGATGCCTTGGCGGGGCTGGGCGACGCATGCATCTTTACCTCGCTCGTCCTAAAATCAGGATATTGGCAGGTGCCGGTATGCCCGGAGGAACGGCACAAAACAGCTTTCACCACGCCTGATGGGAGGCGTTTCCAGTTCTGCGCCATGCCGTTTGGGCTGATGGACGCCCCTGCGACCTTCCAGGCCATGATGGTCCGCGTCTTGGATGGCTACGCCGGCGAGTTTGCTGCAGCGTACCTAGACGACGTGATCATCTGGTCGCGGTCGTGGGAGGACCACGCACGCCACCTAGGCCTGGTCCTTGAGCGGCTGGCCAGACATGGACTCACATGCGCCCCCCACAAATGCCACGTGGGTGCGCGAGATATTGAGTACCTGGGGCACCTCGTGGATGCCGAAGGCTGTCGACCGCTGCCCAAACACCTGAACCTCATTGAATCCAAACCTGCACCAAGCACCTGTAAGCAGGTACAAAAACTCCTAGGTCTCTTGAACTGGCTAATATCCTTTGTACCCCACTTTGCCAGCATAGTTGCCCCTATGACCAACCTATTGTCACCGAAGACCCGGTTTCGGTGGACAGAGGAGGCAGATCATGCACTGGCCACCGTCAAGCACGAGTTCCGGGAGTGCCACCGACTCGCCCGCTTGCGGCCTGACTCCCCGCTATACTTGCAGACAGATGCAAGCCAAGAGGGGATGGGGGCCGTCCTATACCAGGTAGGGGAAAACAAGGAACGCCGGTTAGTGGAGTACGCGAGCGCCAAGTTCGGACAGCCCGAGCGGCGGTACCATGTGAACGAACAGGAGTGCATGGCCATCGTTTGGGCGATGCGGCGGTACCGACACCACCTGGAGGGCCGGCGTTTCACGTTGAGGACAGACAGTCAGTGTCTAAGCTGGCTGGATTCCGCCCAAGGCCGCAAGTCGAAGTTCACGCGGTAGGCACTCATGCTCCAGAGCTTCGACTTCGCGGTCGAGCATGTGAAGGGGCAGGACAACCAGCTCGCTGATGAGCTGTCACGTCACCCCGACCCTAGGTCCACTTTCCAGGATGACCACAGCTGGGAGGGGCTACTACCCCCACCAGGTACCCTACCTGTCGCCGCCGGGGAGGAGGCACCAGCGGTGTTGTGCACCGTGACCACGCCCCCGGACATTGCCTTAATCCAGGTGTTCGAGACCCTCACTGCCCTAGTGGCGGCCGTGCAGCATGCCCAGCAGACGGACGAGACCACTCAGACCGAAGTGCAGGCGGGTGAGGGAACAGTCCACCCCTACCAACGGGTAGTAGACGGAGTGTTACAGACACGGGTGCCTGGCGACATGGAGGCATGGCGTCTCTACGTACCCGGATGCGCACGAGCTGGCGTGCTACATTTTCACCACGACCATGACTTGGCTGGCCACCCCGGGGCAGACCAGACACAGACGGACATCCGCAAAACATTTCATTGGCCAGGCATCACCCGCGATGTTAGGGTTTATGTGCGACAGTGTCAGCGCTGCCAACAGCGGAAGGCGCGGCGGATGGACGGAGTGGAGCAACAGCGCCCCCGTCGACCCCGTGACCCGTTCCACACACTGGCACTCGACATCATGGGGCCATATCCCCGAACCACTCGGGCCAAAATATTTTTAATGGTCATCACGGACATCTTCACAAGGTGGGTTGAGGCCTTCCCAGTGTCCAATGTGCGAGCTGGGACCATAGCGGCTCTACTGGACCAGGAAAGTTTCCCGCGCTATGGCTTCACGAGGGTACTACTGACAGACAATGGGTGTCAATTCACTGGGAAGCGCTGGCGAGCTGACTGTCGTCGGTGGGGCCTAGACCACCACACCACTCCTGTCTATCACCCCCAGGCCAATCCGACCGAGCGTCGGAACCAAGAAGTAAAAGCACAGTTAAGATTGCGCCTGGGGGACGACCATTCTAAGTGGGATGTACATATACCCAAGTTACTGTATTGTCTTAGGCGCCGTACGAATGCTGTCACAGGCCACAGCCCAGCCGAGCTGCTGTATGGACAGAACCTCGCCCTACCAGGGGAGTGCCGGGTGGTAGCGTCCATCACGGACACTCTAATCCGTCCGGAGATCGAGGAAGGGAGGGAACAGGCCAGGCAACAGCAAAACCAATTCCTATCGGAGCACACACCATTGTCCAGTCACCCCCCAACGCCCCTACAACCTGGACAGTGGATGTACGTGAGGCAGCACCATCTGTCATCGGTCGCTCGCAATTTCTGTGCGGGGCTGGCCCCCAAGTGGTCGGAGCCAAGGGAAGTGCTCTGGAAATCCGGACCCACGTCATACGCGGTCCGTACTCCCCGGGGACAGCCTGCCAAGGTCCACAGAGATGACCTGCGGTTGGTAGCACCCGGGGTAATAGAAGGCGTGTCACCAGGGCCCAACTCGAGGGTGCCTCAATCAGAGGGCCAGCAGGTAACGAACCAACAGGTTCTGCCAAAGGGCACCGCCCCACCATCTGATGATAACACGGGACTTGAGCCGATACATATTGCTCCCCCCCCCCCCCCCCCCGAACTGGAAACTCCAACTGCCGGTACACTGAGCCCTCCGATCGACACCACGGTTGGCTCCCATCAGGACCCCCCGATATGGCAACAGAATGACGAGGGGGAGACAGAGGAATGGGATGAGCCATCATGGATGCTGAACATGAGCTTGGTAGATGCCAACCTCCAGATGTCTGTCGACGAGTCAAGTGATGAGTCAGAAGGGGGGGAGGAAGGAACTGACATTGGGGGAAGATACCCATCACGCACACGGCAAGCTCCAGTCCGGACATGCTGTCTAGACGAACATGAGTCCATGGATATCACGCCCCTGGATGAGCCCGGGAAATACATAATTGAGGATGTCACCCCCCGGACGAGCCTGAGAGAGACCAAGTTAGCCATGCCTACACCCTGGCCGAACCTGGGAAATACATAATTGAGGATGTCACCCCCCCCGGACGAGCCTGAGAAAGACCAGGTAAGCCAGGCCTACACCCTGGCCGAGCCCGGGAGATACATTATTGAGGATATCACTCCCCTGGACGAGACTGAGGACAATAACTCGGAAAAGTTCTTGCCCCTGGAGGGGTGCCTCCCGCCGAACATCACACCCGAGTAAGCGGCAGCCCCCTCCCCTCCACTGCGGCCACAGAGGACCCGCAGGGCTCCGGTTCACCTTGCTGAGTACGAATGGACCAATCATCAGGGCCAGGCCAGGGACCCTACAGTGCCACCACAGTGCAACTCAATGGAGCTAATCCACATCAAAACATCACTGCCCCTACTGAGGAGGAACGAGCATAGTGAGGGAGGCACACAGTCATTTTCTTGTTTGAAGAGGGATGCTCAGGGCCTAGAATCTCACCTCAGGCATAGTACACCACCCCAGTGCAGCGCTTCGAGTGCATCACTCCCGTGCGATCATTGTGAGGCGTCGGTGCACATAGCGGCCTCAGATAGAGGGGGGCATTTGACGCCAGCCGATAGTGCGCCTCTTAGTCGCACAGGCCGCGATGCCTCTCCGATGCCTCTCAAAGCCGTGTGCCACGAACACGCCCGCGCGTGCAACATGGTGCAACGAGTGTGAGTGCACCGAACGACCCGCAGCTAGCACCACTACCGGCCACCTCAGCGGAAGCACTCCGCCGGGTGTGGCAATGTGCTTCCGCCGGACTATAGCATTCAAGGGCACATGTTTTCTCTCACAGACATAAACCATGTAATGTATATTTCATCAAATGTTTTTATTGGTCAATGCAATTGTTCAACGTGCGAATAGGTCCTGAAATTGGCCGCGTCTGTTTCCCGCGCGCTGCGCTTCTGGCACGCAATTGGCAGGCCTGCAGTAACACTGTGCTACACGAGCGAGTCAGTATCCACCGGGAGTTCGAAGCGGCTGGTCGTCTTCGCGCAACGTTGAGAGGCCACCTTCGCGCCAATTCCGCCACCGCATCTAGATCGTGAGTTACAACACCACTGGCCGTGCATCACCGCGCAGGTCTTAGCAGCAACGTCCGCCACGTACTGTTCGCTCAAAACTCCCCCCGTCTCAATTGTAAGCGGGGTCAACGCCGAACAGCCGTACACGCGCAGAGCTCTCTAACCCCGAACAGTCGCGGCCAGGGGATGGATAGCACCATGTAGAAGTTGATGTGTAATAAAAACCACACTTCACGTAGCGGAGTGTATCATTTGTAGTGTAAGGCGTCTTGGGTGGCCTAAACAGCCCAAGGATCACCTCTACGGACACGTCCCTGCCTCCCGCCACTTGGCCGAACCCAAACCCCGAGACCCATTCCGCAAAAACTGGATAGCTTTGACGGGGAGGCAGCCGGAACGGTGTCAGTTTGTATCGTGATATGTTAGATATTTTGTGTTATGTACAGGATTTTTCAACATTCTAAATTAAAACAGCAAGTATAATGTAAAACAAGACCAACATATAAAGGGTCATGCCGATAGGATCAAGGGATAAACTTGGATACGGGAAACAGTATAATTCCAGTGCTGTTTCCGTTTTGCACTTGCGTGGCAGGTAGATAATAAGTAGGTAGGTACCTATAGGTTTGTAAGATAGGGAAGGGATAATTGGGTAACATTTATTTTCACACTCAATTCTATTCATTGAATTAGATTTACGTCTGAAGTCATATGAAGTGCATTTCATTCCCGGCTTATTACGAATAAAAATACACAGATACAACTTCCACGAAAATACACATTTTATAGGTAATAATAACCCTCGTTTTGCAATTTTAAAAAGCACTAATTTACACTTATTCTTAAGCAAAAACATTTAAGTTTATATACATTGCATACGTTTATGTACTTCGTGATCAATTAAAGTCAAATAATAATATACGACTCGACAAGAATCGAAAATCGTAACTATACTTTCATGTAATTATTAATAAAACTTTGACGAATAAATAAAACTTTGACGAATATGGCGAAGCATTTTATATTTAGTGACGCCGTCGTCGGTGCTGCCTCTGAGAGCACAGGCCGTTATGTGTCCTCAACACCTGATCAGTGCCGTGCCTCGAACACGCCCGTGCGTGCAACGTAGTGCAGTGCCCCGAACGGCGTGACGTCAGTCACGGCCTCCTACATGTGCAAAGCGCCCGGCCGGGTGTGGCACTGCGCAACTAAATAATTTGTTCATGCATTCGATAAAACAAACAAAAACTAATACTTGTAAAATAACTAATAATTAATGTTAATTCAATAATCATTTTGTAAACTAGTATCATTCACAAAACTGGCCGAAATCATCTTCCCGCGCTCCGCAGTTTCCCGCGGAATTTTCCCCCTCCCTGGCCCCCGTGGCCAGGGAGGTTAGTGAGTCGTCATCGGTGACTCGCCAGGGCCGGCAGCCCCGCGCACGGGAAGCACTCACCCCTCGCGCCAATTCATCATTAACTACAATAGGTAATTATATTCAAACCGTTTCAACAGCTTCCCGGTCGGCCCTAACCGGCCGTATGAGATTTTGTACGGTCTTTAAATATAATGTGTAGCTCGCCACCGAGTCTTTCTTGTGATACGTAAGTTAAATAGGTGACTCGCCGTGGCGCCTGCGCCTCACGCTATCAAAATCCCCACGGGGAATTAGTTCATCGCCTACGCGGGGCGGCACTGCGCCAAACGCGAGAATAAGCTTACGGACGATTCATCAACTGGGACGTGCGACGGTCACGGACATGATATCCCGCCGGATTCCGCCATGCCCATGCCCAGCATAAGGTGGCCCTCGCCACCACGCGGAGTAGCCGCCATTGTGTAACCACCTGTGTGGGACATCCGGACCTGGTCCGAACCCGGGACTAGCCCTAGTGACTTTAGTGTATTGTTTCTGTGTTAGTAACTTTGTGTAACCCGCCGTAAGCGTACTTCATATCACGCCCCGCCCAGACTCTCTCGGGCGCAGAACCAGGCTTGTCGGTCACCTGAGCATATATCTCGCTTCTCGCCGGGTAACTACCCCTCTTAACGTACTAGCCGCCGGGCCACTGAGCGGCCGTAACGAGTACCGCCAAGAGAGGGTGGCGTAGGTGGAGCATAGGTCAACGATGAAGCGGCCAGTCGCGTGAGCGTGTCAAGTGTAACGTGTGCGACGGAATAAACCAGTTAAAAGTACGTGTGTGTTTTTACTAATACAGCGTCCTGGGAGGCCATAACAGCCCGGGGAGCCCTTTGCCGACGCGTCCCTGCCTGCAGCCACGAGGCCAGGAACCCCACCCTTGAGATCAAAATTAATCAAAACATTTCTAATTCACGTAAATTTAAATCAGGCAGCGGGGACGGCGTCATTAGTAATAAATTATTCCATCGCATCCTGCAAATATTCAATAGAATTAATCAAATAGTCATCATTACAAAAAACAACTAACCTCGCCTGATACATCGCCATTTTATTTTCTGTCGCTTAGCCTCAGGTTAAGCAGCTAGCGGTAGGTTCATCCACCCGCTAGGTTAGCCGGAACTTTAACTGGAAGGTAGACGTTAACAGGGAGTCATAAAACCGAAATAAGAGCTAGCCTTCGGTTAAATTTTAGCTGGAGTTTTAGCTGGGGGTCATAAAACGGGCCTTAAGTCAAATAATAATATATGACTCGACGAGAATCTAAAAGCGTAACTACACTTTCATGTAATTTTTAATAAAACTTTGACGAATACGGCGAAGCATTTTATATTTAGTAATAAATTATTCCATCGCATCCTGCAAAAATTCAAAAGAATTCCTCAAATAGTCATCATCACTATCAACAACTAACCTCACCTGATACATCGCCATTTTATTTTCTGTCGCTTAGCCTCCGGTTAAGCAGCTTGCGGTCGGTTCATCCACCCTTTAGGTTAGTTGGAACTTTAACTGGAAGGTAGACATTAACTGGGAGTCATAAAACCGAAAAAAGAGCTAGCCTAAAGTTAAATTTTAACCTGGGGTCATAAAACCGGCCCTTAGACAAGCTTAGGTCCGGTTATATGACCCCCTGCTAAATCTTCAGGTTAGCTAGCCTTCAGGTTAGGGTAGCCTCTGGTTAACGAACGAGGGGTGTATTATGACCCATACTTAGCCTACGGTTGACTAACCGTAACCTGACGAAGCGTGTGGTGTAATAATGGATGTGTTGGTAATGAATTAAACCAGAATTTGGTAACTTTTGTTGCGAGACAGTTTTTTTCCTGGTAGAATGTTAGTCAGCTGTTTCTTTGTATTGTCAATCGTAATGTTTACAGCTGCAGTAAAGAAATATGCTGCGAACTTTATCTGCAAAAGATATAATTAAATTAACCAAAAACTACTTGGACGTCAAACCTTTTTGTATTAAACCATAAAATTACAATTTAAGATTCAAAACCGTGTGTTTTCATTTTTACTCTTGTATTTAAACTTAAGATTTTGTTAGGTTATATATTAAGCCAAAACTAACGAAGTAATTCTACACTAACAAATAAATAGGGGTAAGACATTTTTGCTAGAGAACACTTATTACTTTCATAAATTTATTTCATAATCAAATAATATAGACCCTGTTTCCGGAAAATACTTGTCGATTTTCATTTCACTGGTGTAGGTATCATTTTTGTATTAATAGTTTCGTATCACGTATCCAAATTAATCCGATCCTGATGGAATTAGTTTGTGATTGCTGTTTTAATTTAGTAGGTCGAGAGATCCTAGACATATTCACTGGTGAAATAATTATGATTGTAATATGTTGTCGCCGAGCGGGCTGATCCCCTTCTTGGTTATGTAGGTTCTTGGGCTAGCTCAGTTGGGGGTGGGTTTCGGGCCGCGTTGCAGTTAAGAGGATCTAGCCGGCTGATAATGAAACTACATATGGTTTCGTGGCACTCACTCTTTTTATTGGCCACTATTTGCACTGGCACGGGATTATCGCAGTTCCCGCCTACGACCGTTCTTAGGTGAGGCCTGACTACACGAAAATTTCCCCTTACACGGCCGCCTATGTGGGAAGTAGTAGGTGACGGCGTCGCGGCGCTAACCGATGGCGTTTGTCCCAAACCGGCAAGGCTTTGATTTCCTGTCCTATAGCGACTTCAGGCAAGCACTACCTGTGGACACAGTTTCTGAATTGAATTAATATGGCGAGGTCTCATCCATGACACAAAGGTACTATTTTATCCTAGGCAATGCACGACTATACAAGCGAATAAAGATATATATATACATACGAGAGGAAAAGAAAAAAATAAGAAATGCTAATAAAAAAAAACTAAACTATCTACAATAAGGCGACCCCTTGGCAATAGTTGACATACTAATCTCCATAGTTCCGAACTGCCTGACACGACTCGAAGACTGTTGCTGATCTATTCCCCGCGTCACTCTGGTTAAGCCCGGAGGTCTCTATGCTCACTCGTTTCACTCGTCTTCGCGAGAGCTCGCGGCCGTCACGTCTCTCTGCACCGCGGTTCTCCAGACACGACTCCCGACTCCCCTCGCGCCGACCCCCTCCCCGCGCGCGTCTCGTCCAGCACCTCACGTCCTCATGGACGGGAACCCGCGACTTGTTCACCCCGTGCATAATAAAATACATGTTATTTACCCTTCTAATTTAATTTATACATGATGGACGATATTATAATTTTTACAATAAAAATTATGTCCTGCTGAAAGAAAAGAAAATATACATAAAAAACTACGTCGGAGGGACACTGGTTTCTTGAAGGTGGCACCACTGGCTCCCGCACACGCCCACGCACAGAAGAAGGCGGTGACGCGTCATAACGGCCTGCAGGAGCTAGGGTGGCCTCTGGGTCGACGTCAAATGCCCCCCCCCTCCCACAAGGCCATTATGCGCGTCAACGTCTCTTAGTCGCATCTGCCGTTGCACTCGTTGATCGTGGAGACGGGAGGGTAGGGAGTGTCTTGGCCTCTGGTGTGTATCGTGTGCGGGTGTCTCGCGAAGGGTGGCAGTAAACTCATGACACTGAGTCGGGGTCCTGTGTTCGTGTGGTGGCTTGCCTTTGGTAGGTTATTGCACTGAAATTCCCGTAAGTAGGTGGGTACCCGCCATATCCTCTTAGGTCGGGAGTTTTCCCCAGATTCGCTTCTGGAAAGTAAGGGGCTGGGTGAACGGTTGGGGTCTAATGTCCTGCCCTTTCCCCCCATCCTCGTTGTTGGGATGGCAGACCACCCCGAAGATCCTGGTTCACCTGTCAGGACCCCCATCAGTTCTTCCTCCATCCCCTCTGTGTCCCCCCGTTCTGTCTCTGAGTCTGGTTCAGTAACGGTCATAATGAATGACGAGTCTGCCAGACTTGTATTGAGGGGCCAGAGAGGGGTGTCTTGGTCGTTCCCCTCCTCGTCCTCCCCGTCCGTGTCCGGTTCCGTGATGAACTGGATCACGTTTGTGTCGGCGGTCGTTTCGTCTGGTTCCCCAAATGTCCTGGCTGGTTACATTACGCTCTCTTCTGCCCCTCCTGTCTCCGTTCCTTTCATGGCTGCCCCTGTGTCGGCTGCCGGTCGCGTCTCTGTCACGTCTCCTCGCTCTTTCTGTCCCGCCATGTCCTCGTCCCACCTTCCGTCCATGTCACGGCTGGCTTGGTTTGCGTCGGTGATTGGTGTAGAGGCAGGTCCCTCTCCCCTGTCCGTGTCCCTTGGAGCTTGTCTCTCCCCCGCGGCTAGGCGCAGTTGGTCTCTGTGAATTTTTGCGGGCCTCCCGCTTGGTGTACGTATTAAGTACGATGTGGCCCCCGCCTGTCGCAGAACGGTCCTGGGACCCGCCCATTTCGGGGCTAGACCTGCACAAAAGTTCTTTTCCCTTGACGACAGAGGATGCTGTCGGACGTACACTTGGTCCCCGGGTTTCAGAGTAGGGGGAGGTCTAGTGGACTGTGGTGTCGTCTGATGTAGATAGGCCTCCTGTCTCCGCCTAGCCCTCTCCTGCATTCTGGTCAGCTCGGTATTGAGACATTCGCCCCACCCGGCTTCTGTGGCTGCCGCCTCTACCCAGCATTCTCCTGGCAGCGCCAGGTTCCACCCCATGACCAGCTCTGCCGGCGAGTAGCCCGTGGCGGCACTCGTACGACGCCTCAGACAGTATAAGAGGTTCGGCAAATGGGTATCCCATTTTGAATGGTCCTCTCCCAACCGGAGACGGAGCTGAGCCTTTATCTCTTGGTTCCGTCTCTCGGTTGGGTTGGCCCTCGGGTGATACGTCGGCGTCGTGTGGTGGCTCACCCCCCACCTTCTGCAGGCCTGTTTCCAGCGGGCTCCCGTGAACTGACATCCATTGTCCGATAGGAGCACCGCTGGGTACCCGAAGCGAGGGGCTACCTCTCCATCGATCAGCGCTATCAACGTTCCCGACCGGACGTTGGAGACCGGATAGGCCTCGACCCATCTGGTGAACAGGTCTGTTAGTACTACAAGGAAGCGCTTGCCTTTGCTGCTGCGGGGATAGGGCCCCATGATATCTAGAGCTAGTGTGTGGAATGGGTGTTGCGGGCGGCGAGGTCGCTGTTGCTCCTCGCCATCTGTCCTCCAGGCCTTGCGCTGCTGGCAAGTGTGGCAGCGTCGGACGTATTCCCGGACATCGTGTCCCATGCCGGGCCAGTGGAAGGAGACCCTGATTGCCTCCGCGGTTTGTTCGGCCCCGGGGTGGCCTGCTAGCTGGTGGTCATGGAAATAACCCAGTATGGCCGCGCGGGCCCCCTTCGGGGCATGAGTCCGCCAAGCGTCCCCACCTCCCGGCACCCGCGTCTGCAGGACCCCGTCCACGCAGCGCTGGTCCGGTACCACCTGGTTCCCGCACGCCTCCACGGCGGCCTTCGAGACGTCGTCCCCCCGCTGAACCCGCTGCACGGCGCTAATCAGCTGGGAGAGAGTGTCCACTGTCTCGGGTTCAGTGACTGGTTCCTCCTGTGTTACCGCGTACAATGCCGCGGGCCCCACCTGGTCTCCCGTGATGGGTGCCCGCCCTGACGGAGGAAGCAGATCGTCCCACGTGCCCTCGTCCTCAAAGATGTTCTCTGGGTTAGGATGTCGTGACAGTTCATCGGCAAGTTGGTTAGTCCTCCCTGGCACGTGTTCCACTGTGAATGCAAAGTTTTGGAGGGTCACAGCCCACCGGGTAAATTTACTCTTCCTCCCTTGCATCGAGTTCAACCATTTTAAGCACTGATTGTCCGTCCTAAGAGTAAACTCCCGCCCTTCCAGATGGTGTTGGTACCGTTTGACAGCCCACACCACTGCCAAGCACTCCTGTTCATTCACATCGTAATTCCGGGCGGCCGGCCCGAATTTGGCGCTGGAATACTCCATCACGCGTCGCTCGCCATTGGGTCCGACCTGGTACAACACGGCCCCCATACCTACTTGACTCGCGTCCGTTTGTAGGTACAGGGGTTCACCCGGCACCAGCCGTGCGAGGGTTTGACTGTCCTTGAACAAGCGCTTGACCGCAGCCAGGATGCGGTCAGCCTCCGCGGTCCACCTGTATTTTGTTTTGGGGAATAGCAAGTCCGTCATGGGGGCCGTCACCGCTGCGAAGTCCGGTATGAAGGACCGCAGCCAGTTCAGGAGCCCCATGAGTCTTTGCAGCTGTTTTCTCGTCCGTGGAGCCGCCTTGAACGCGATCAGGTCCAGGTGCTCCGGGAGAGGGCGGCACCCCTTCTCACTGACGACATGCCCCAGGAATCTGATCTCCGTTGCCCCGATATGGCACTTGTGCGGGGCGCAGGTCAGCCCGTGTCTGGCCAGCCGTTCGAGGACCAATGCCAGGTGATGCGCATGGTCCTCCCACGTCCGTGACCAGACGATCACGTCGTCCAGATAGGCCGTGACGAAGTCGCCCACGAACCCATCCAGGACGCGGACCATCATGGCCTGGAACGTCGAGGGGGCATCCATCAGCCCGAACGGCATGGCTCGGAACTGAAACCTGCATCTGTCCGGGGCCGTAAACGCGGTCTTAGGACGGTCTTCCTGCCTGACGGGGACTTGCCAATACCCGGACCTTAGATCAAGTGACGTAAATATACGGGCGTCCCCCAAGCCTGCCAACGCGTCTGCAATGTTTATCAGTGGTGGTGGGGCGGGTATGGTGACAGAGTTCACGGGTTTGAAGTTTACACAGAACCTCAAGGTCCCGTCCTTCTTCTTAGCCATGACGATTTGGCTATTGTACGGAGATTCACTAGCTTCTATTACTCCGTTCCGGAGCATTTCGGTTATCTGTTCCTGCACTACCTGACGGTCTTTGAGTCCAAACTCACGCGGCTTTACGTATATGGGACTGTGTGGCTTTGTAGGGATGGCATGTTCCGTCACCGTTGTCCGCCGCAGCATGTCTGTGGCCGCGAACACTAACGGTTGCTGTGACAACACGCCCTCGAACAACCCTGTGTAATTTGGTGGCACGTCGTGAGTGAGGTCTGCCAGCTGGATACTGTGGTGAGGGAGGAACAGGGCCCGCCCGGCCCACGCCGTACAGCGTTCGGCGCCCCTGACGGCCCACGTGCAACTTACTGTCCTTGATGTTAATGGCGGCATCCTCCTGGACCAGCCAAGGCAGGCCCAGGATCAACTCCTCCCGCAGTCCACGCATCACCAGGGTGCTAGTCCGACTGGATAAGTCACGAACACCGATGGTTACCTGTGCGCGTCCAGACGTGGACGCGCTTGCCCCCTCCGTTGCCAGTTGCACCTCGTCCTCGCGTGGCTCCAAGTCCTCGTCCGGCACCAGGTGGGCGTCGACAAAGGAGTGGGTCGCCGCCGTGTCCACCAACGCGTGGACGGGACGGCCGTTCAGGAGCACTGGCACCCGGAGCAGCGCCGCCTGGTCTGCGCCCAGCTGTCCCAGCTGTGCTGGAGGAGCCCCCTGCTCCTCTGGTGGTGACCTGTCCCCTGCTGTTGGACTGCTACTGGCTCCCCCATCTGCTGTGGCGTCCGTGCTGCGGTTCCCGTGGTCCCTCGAGTCTCTTCCGAGCTGCCCAGTGGGGCTGTCACTTTTGGCGGGCGACGTCCCTGTGTTCCTCTCGTCCATGTGGCTGGTGTCATGGCGGGCGTCGTTGGGCTGACTCGTCCTCGGGCTCGGTGAGGTCTTTTCTGTCATGTTGTCCGAGTTCGTATCTAGGAGGCAGTGGCTGACTCTGTCCCTGCCCCCTATTGTCCGTTTCCCGGATGGCGTCCTTCCCTTTCCATCTTCCTCCACAACTCCGCCTTGGTTGGACACTCCGCGTGCCAGTGATACTCCGGGCTGCGGCAATACTGACACCTGGGTGGACGGTTGTCACTCGTCCGCTGATTCGTACTCTGCTCCTCTGACCGTGTTCTGGTCCCCCGCGTGGGTCCCCCTGTCGTCCTCTGCCCTTGTGGTGTGGTCCCGCCCCTGTATCGGACCAATGTCATTGCGTCCTCGGGTGCCACAGTCTCTTATGACATCACTGGTGTCATCCTCGGCTCCCGTCGTGACTCTCTTGCCCAGAGTTCCCTCCTACTTGCTGCCAAGTCCATTTCAGTCTCCCGAGCCAGCTCCACGAACTCGGATACCTCTAGGTCCACGGCCCGTCGCAGAAAAGGGCGTAGCGACGGCAACAACTGTTCGCATATTACGGGCATGACCTCGCTCACTGTTCTCTCCGGCCCCACTCGCCGGTGCAACCGCACCTTCCTATAGATAAATGATTCGGCGCTCTCCCCTGTGGCCTGTGGTACACTGTAAAGTTGTCGCTGACACTCGGCTCATGCCAGTGGTCCGTTGAACCACCTCTCTAGTGCTCGCTCGAATTCTCCCCACTCGGATAGATAGTCCCCCGTGTCCGTCCACCATTTCGCCGCCCGGCCCCGTAACTAGCCACACACTCTCGTCACCCAGTCCCTTCGTGGTACTCCCCTAAGCCTGTCCACACACGCGGCTACAAACGCACTCGGATCTTCGTGTGGTTCTCCCGCAAACTCCGGTAATGGGCTAGCCACCTCAACCACTCGCATCACTGTACTCGGATGACCATGACCTATGGGCTCTCTAACGCCCTCGTCGCGGTGACCTGGTAAATGACTCCCCGATTGTCTGTCATTACTCTCCCAGCTACCCTTCATGTCTGCTAGTCCCCATGGGCATTCGCACGAAAGGTCCCGTCCGTGTTTCCCCCTGAACGGAAGTCCACACCCCACACACGTGTCCATCACCCTCGCCTTTGTCTCATCCGGTCCCTCCATTTTTCCGGTCGTCACACGGCTTCACTTGGTTATCCGATCCTTCTCGGCTCGGTCGGCGAACTCGCCTCTCGGCGCGCGATAAGCCGCAGCGCGATACCGCGCGAATTCGAGCCCGGCGTGGGTCGCGCCGCCTTATCTCTCTCCCGCGTGAACCTGATCCCGGCGTGGATGCGCCTCCTTATCTCTCTGCCGCGCCGCTCTTTCCGCCTGCTTCCCCCCGCTCCGCCGCGCCAGGCAGCTCCCGCGCCGTTCGCGTGACGCAACTCGCGCTACGTCGCACGCTACTCCAGTCTGTATAATGTCCGTGATGTCCTTTCCGCCCACTTTGTCCGTGTTCTTGGCAACCCGCACTTTGCCAAATTACGCCCTTTGAGACAAAATTTCGAAAGTTTTGCAAAATTTGAAAGTTTTGAAAAATTTGAAAGTTTGAAAATGCGTTGCCACCTAGTTGGGTGCCACTTGTCGCCGAGCGGGCTGATCCCCTTCTTGGTTATGTAGGTTCTTGGGCTAGCTCAGTTGGGGGTGGGTTTCGGGCCGCGTGGCAGTTAAGAGGATCTAGCCGTGCATAATAAAATACATGTTATTTACCCTTCTAATTTAAATTATACATGATGGACGATATTATAGTTTTTACAATAAAAATTATGTCCTGCTGAAAGAAAAGAAAATATACATAAAAAACTACGTCGGAGGGACACTGGTTTATTGAAGGTGGCACCACTGGCTCCCGCACACGCCCGCGCACAGAAGAAGGCGGTGACGAGTCATAACGGCCTGCAGGAGCTAGGGTGGCCTCTGGGTTGACGTCAATGTATACAAAAGAAATACATTTTTACAAGACCTGAAATAATTTGTTTGTATCGTGATATGTTAGGTATTTAGTGTAATGTACAGGATTTTTCGACATTCTAAATTAAAACAAGTATAATGTAAAACAAGACCAATATATAAAGGGTCATGCCGATAGGATCGGGGGATAAACTTGGATACGGGAAACATAATAATTACAGTGCTGTTTTCGTTTTGAACTTGTGTGGCAGGTAGATAATAAGTAGGTAGGTACCTAAAGGTTTGTAAGATAGGGAATGGATATTTGGGTAACATTTATTTTTATATTCAATTGTATTCATTGAATTAGAACCACGTCTGAAGTCGTATGAAGTGTATTTCATTCCCGGCATATGTCCACTGTATTACGAATAAAAATTCACAGATACAACTTCCACGAAAATGCGCATTTTATAGGTAATAATAACCCTCGTTTTGCAATTTTTAAATGCACTAATTTACACATATTCTTAAGCAGGAACATTTAAGTTTATATACATTTCATACGTTTATGTACTTCGTGGTCAATTAAAGTCAAATAATAATATACGACTCGACAAGAATCGAAAATCGTAACTATACTTTCATGTAATTTTTAATAAAACTTTGACGAATATGGTGAAGCATTTTATATTTAGTAATAAATTATTTCATCGCATTGTACTGCAACATGTTATTTAATTTGAAAGATTAATTATTATTATTTATAATTTATTTATTTTGTTTGCTCTATGTCTAATATGTTATTTATTTTCAGAAACGGTAATTTATTTTTATGTGTATCTATGAGAAAGTGACTCTATGGACTTTTCTGGACTATTTGAAATATGTATTGTTGGGACCCCTCTAAGGATTTAATGATCTTTAAGATGGTAAACGGTAAAGTTAACGCCGTTATTTTGTAATGTAAATTATTATTTTAATAATTTTTTGATTTTAAATTTTACGTGAAATTTTGTAATCCGCGCTATTGTTGCGTGCGGATTTCACGTTTTATTAAGGACATTATGTAACTGATTTTGGTTCTCGGCCAATCACGGGCCGCCATTTGAAAGTTAAGTTAACTGGCTTTATTTAAGAAGCTAGAGGGAGTTCTATAATGGCCAGCTAAGAAGCTGTAGTTTGTGACGTCGACGGCAATAAATCCTACAATTTAGCTAATGAGCGGTAGGCATCCCGAACCGGGATGATTAATTATGTATTCTAGGGAGTCTAGAACATAATTTAGGATTAATCTAAAAAGATAAATGACCTAGGAGTGTAAAACGTGAGTTATTAAAAGTGCCAAAAATTTGTTTCCTCCTCTTATGCACATCGTCACGTAACTCCCGTTTTCCGTCACATCGCCGTCAGAAACAAATGTAAACATTGATGTTTTGAAGTAATTTGACATTGTCTACGATTTAAATAATATTTTGATACGAATTTAACTGTTTTACACACTATTACATCGACTCAGAGGTCCTATAGATTGAGAGGCTCTGAGCTCTACCGACGACATTTAGAACCTTACTAGCCGAGGAAAATTTAATTAAGATCCCTAAAAACATATAGTAAAACTGTGTAATTTCGACGAACCCGAATAAAGACTTTTGTTAAAAACTTAAATGTGCGCACCATAACTCCTGATGATTGAAATTCATGTGTGATCTATGATGCCAAGTACCAGTTAGGTTTTGAATATAATTAGTAATTAAATAAATATAACTAATAAGAGTAAACTTTGAATCCATTTTTCATTTGCAATAAATAATTATATATTTTATTTTTGAGTGTTGTGTTATGTTATTTATAATTTCATTTACCCTAGTGTATGTCTATGTATATTTGTACCTCTATTTAATTAACACCTAACTGTGGCCTACATAATATCAGCACATACCATCGGAGAGCCACATAAGTAATATCGATTTTTCTACACAGTTTAACACAGCCCAAGGTGTTACATGTATGTTTATCTCCATAGAAGTGGGGCCTATATATATATATATATATATATATATATATATATATATATATACACACACACACACACACACACTGACATATAAAGTGTGTGGGTGAGAAGCAGCCGCACCTAACCATTTGACAACCCAAGTGGTGCCTAGTTAGTTTCCCCACATATCTAATTGGCTACCCAAGTGGGGCCATTTCCTTCAAAACACAAGTAGGAAGAATTTCTGCACAGATCTATTTGAAGGCATACACACGTATCTCCACAGCATCCTGCAAATATTTATTAGAATTCCTCAAATAGTCATCATCACTATCAACAACTAACCTCGCCTGATACATCGCCATTTTATTTTCTGTCGCTTAGCCTCCGGTTAAGCAGCTAGCGGTAGGTTCATCCACCCGCTAGGTTAGCCGGGACTTTAACTGGAAGGCAGATGTTAACTGGGAGTCATAAAATCGAAATAAGAGCTAGCCTGCGGTTAAATTTTAGCCGGAACTTTAGCTGGGGGTCATAAAACCGCCCCTTAAAGTAGTCCTTTAAAGTTAGGCGATGTTGGTAAAATCGGCCATAAATGTTATTTAGTTCCATGATTTTAATTATTTGGATCAAATTCTTCGGAGTTGGCTTGCTGAATTATAGCAGATTTCTTCAAGTTCATAGACATTTTACTGAACTAAACCAACAGCACAGCTAAAGAATAACTAGTTATTTTAATTCAACAGGTTTAGACAATGAGCTACTTTCCTCATCATCAATAGCTAATTTGTTAGAATTAATTTAGATTCTACGATTTGGTGTTTAGATACGAAATAGTGACTATGGTGTGTTCAAACTGAACTGTGGTGTTAACACTAAGCTATTCAAGAGGCACTGTAGTGTTACACGAGGATTCACAATCATCGTTCCGGTGGAACACACTGAGCTGAGTCCACTACCTGCTCGTTTGTATGGGAAATTCATGTTCCTGCATGAGTTTGTAGCATGAGTGCAGTAAGAAGACAGACAAGCCTTAAGCAACCCTTAAAAGTTAGGCGATATTGGTGAAATCGGCCAGGAGTCTTACTTAGTTTTTAGTTTGATTTGCCGTCACCCGGCCTCTGTAGAAGCCCGGGAAGTATCTGACGGCAGCTACGGGCTTCGCAGTGCTGCTATTGTCCGGGGGGGGGGGGGGGGGGGGGGGCGCCAGGCTAGTGGGACACCAGGCCGTTGGTGATGGGTCACGGGTACGCTGCCCCCGCGACAAAACAAAGTACAACATTAACATAACACTATGAATTTGCCGCGGCAGTCTCACGGGGACGCGATTACTAGTTCGCTGGAGACGGCCAGCCCCGAAAGTTAATTTTCTTAGGAGAGCTCAATGAGTGTGGTCCTAAATTCGATTCTACACTTACGTGAGGTTGTAGCCAGCAGGCAACTTGAAGTTGCAGCAGGCAGGTGTATGTACGGCGATCTTAGCGAAAGCGAGTTGGCTGGAGTTGGCCAGTGCCGTAAATTGCGTGGTCCGCGATGCAGTGCAGAACCACTAAGGAAAACAGTCGTGATAAGCCCGGGTCCGTGAAATACACGCCGAGTCTATGTGAGCAGCAATGAATTAAAAAGGTTTGGATATTAATCGAGTACAGAATGAATGGTCAGTGGAACAAAAATGAAGGCTGCTCACGGACACACCTCTTGACCCGGCGCGGAGTGGTTGGAGACTGCCGAACATGGCCGCCTAGCAAGGGAGGGAAACTTTCACCTCCTTTGTGAGTCATCGCCAAAATTTACATTAACTTAATTTGCTCTATTATAAGCTAAAAACACGTTCCAGGTGCCCAATTAAAAGTTTAGCACCTGGTAATTTGTTGCTTAAGGCTTAACAACTGTTTTAGAGTATTTATTTGAATCGTGGCATCAAGCTGGCGACTGTAAATTTATTAACATATTGTCTCTCTGTGAACTGTATTAGTGGGATTTATCCTAATCCGACTTGATCATTGTCATGGGCATTTTAATTAAGGCTAGTGGCCGCGGTGACTGTTAATGAGGTTCATTGTCTGCTCCGTACGTGCGGTGCTCGCACCGAGTGGCTACAACACACTTGTTTAATGCCTGTGAATTAATAATTGTTTCCTAGTTTCTTGTCCCTTAATTGTTTTATGGGGTCGAGCCCCCGTGGTTTCGTGCCCTTAAGTTCCTATGAGTCTAGTGGGGTCACGCCCGAGGCGCTCGACTGACTCATTCCCGCTGGGCTAGGGGTGCGCTCCGAAAACGGGATCTGGTACTAGCGGTGCGGAGCACGGGCTTAGAGGCCATGGTCGGGACGATGTCAATATGTTATTAATGAAATACTTAAAAAATAACTTTATTAATTTTTATATAGTTTACAAAAAATAATCTTTTAAACATATGCAATGTACCTGTCAGGTAAAATAATATTTTAATTAATTCCAATATTGAAGTTATTTTGCCACACTGTGTGGAGGTTGAAACCCATCTTACTAGTCGACGACTGATTTCGTTTTGCGATAAAAGTGCTGTATGCCACTCTTTGGGCATTCGGTGCTGTGCACAGGATACTCTACATCGGATCTGAGTGCTTATACTACGGTCTGCTTGCTTATTTATGGAAGTGTGTCCCAACGTTGTACGATGTTTCAAAGCTGATAATTTTCTTAATCATTATTAATTCTTTTCATACACAGACACATATATATATATATATATATATATATATATATATATATATATATTTTGTAAAAAAATTATAAATTTCTACATATTTCAGAAATATTTCTTAGTATTTGATTTTTTTTATTTCTCTTCTTATTTTACCTTTGTTATGATCTCTATGGTGATCGAACAGTAGGCACAACATGACGGCGCTGAAGTTGCAAAAGTAACAAGAATGGCTTAATGACTTATTCCATCGGACATGGAAGCTCTCGTGGAATTTCCATCTCGCGCCCCGCACGTCCACAGGTGGAAGGCAAAAGTCGGTGAATCCAGCTGAAACATGTCAGGACCCGCTCCGGTCTCTTGGAAACAGCCTCGCTGAGGCCGCTGGGAGTGAGCTGGGCCCTCTCCTTGCGTCAAAGGAACCTTTTGTTTACCATCGATTGTTTTTTTAATAACTCTTAAGTGCGCGGGTGCGTGTGTTTTACGAGTTCCCAAGTTCAATTTACGATGGATTTGGCATCGTAGTGTTTATCAGTGTTAACGTGCCGAAATGTCTCGTGGTCGAGTGAGATTCGTTACGTGAGAGATTTTCTGGGTTAAGGGGCGCGTTCTCACCGGTCGCCAGTGCGCATCGTGAGTTGTATTCAGCTGATATATTTTTCAGCGCCGCAGGGTTTTGGTGTTCGGGGGGGAGGGGGGAGGTTGTAAGCGTGTGGGGGTTGTGACTGACATAACCTCCTCGAATGCCGGAGGGGGAGGATTAAAGAAATATTTAAAAGTGCCGACCAAATGCGCAGCCCGCGAACGCCCGTGCATGTTCATGTTCCGGAGCAGGCGCACGACGCTCGCTAAGCGCCTGTGGAAGGCGAGGGTGTCCCGTGGGGGAGGGGATGAGGAGGCGGCGGCCGTGGAGGGCTTGGAGGGGGGCGAGGCCCCAGGAGGGCCCGAGGCCGCCCTGCGGACGCTACTCAAGCACCTGAAGGAGCCGCAGCTGGAGGCGCTGGCCACGGCTGTTGAGAGCAGGGGGGCAGAGCTGTCTGCGTGTGTGCTGTTGCCCCGGGATCCTACGTGGGACGCGCTTCTCCTGTGCTGTCGTGCGTGGCGCTGGCCTGACCTGCGACTGCCATGCGAGGTGAAGCGGTTGCCGGCGTGCCGCGCGACCAAAGACCCGGGATGCATCTGCTGCAATCCATATCACTGGAGCAGGCTGTGCAAACCTGGTGAGATGCGCATGCTTCATTCAGTTTTATTCACATCTTCTGGGGCAAGTTTCTGTTACAGTAATATTGGCATTTACACATGACGACTTAATAAAAAAGTTACTTCAAAACACTGTACATCCTATACACATTGCACATCAGGTAATACTTGGACATTGCAGGTTTTTAGAATGGAAAGAAACAAAATAGGAAAACATGGTTTTCGCACTCCACACTCGTCGCTAAATTTACTCCGAAGGGATGGTTGTGTAATTCCAACTAGTTTGTGAAAAATTAAATTTTTATATCTTCCATTACTGTACATGTGCTTTTATGCTGCCACCGCAATCCATTGTTTACCCGTGATTGTGTATCTCTTTGTTTAGCACAACTGTAGCCAACTATGGAGAATAAAAAATACGATAAGTCTTCCAATTCATATATTGAAGTTTATCCCTGGATCCTGAAGGCTTGATCCTGTGGTACATGATGCTTGCTGTTTTAGTTCAGTATGTCAAAAGATCGTGATAGCTTGATCCTGTGGCCTTGATGCCTGCTGTTTCAATTCAGTATGTCGGAAGATTCTGTACTTAAAAATAAAATATATTGTCATAATGAACTATAATTGTAAGTTGAATAAAAAGGATTATTTTTTCAACCTACAGTCTTAATTCTTTCTTATTTCGCAATTTCTGTAATGTGCAATATCTTTCGGCATACTAAACTGCATCATGTACTACAGGATCAAGCCAACATGCTCATGCTATCACAATCAAGCCTTCAGGATCAAAGATAAACTGGGATACATAAAACACCAGCCATATCAAACACAGAATGTACGATGGCTGTAATCAAAGAATTCCTTGGAAATACTGCAAAATTCAATGTGTCAGCTACTTCAGTGCACAGCACGTAGGATTCCTCACAGAAAAGAACGATGTTAACAATTCTACTAAAATTTTTGCTTCCCATTAGACTCGTCTGTTACAATGAGACTCAAACTAGTATGTAGGTACTTTAAATGCAATGTAACAAAACAAAAATTTTGTAATTCAATTACTTATTCTAATAAAACAACAAACATGAAATTCAAGCATTAAAAATTCCACATAACTGCAATACAGTCATTATTTAAATAAATTTAATTATTACCAACAACATCTATATTTACTCAAGTTTTCCAAATAAATTTAAATAAAACCACACTGGTAAACAGCGAATGTCTGTAATTGCGTGAATACTTAGATATTATAATGTAAGCTGTAAACTGTTTATTTTTTCACAAACCATTAGAAATTAAGAAACCTTCCTTTCAGGGTTAATTCAGGATCATCTCAAGTTAATGGAAAACATATATATTCCTATTTTTCATGCATGAGCAATGAATGGTGGCGGCAGCGTAAAAGCACAAATACTGTAATGTAAGATTTAAAAATTTAATTTTTTCACAAACTAGTAGGAATTATAAAAACCATCCCTTTGGAGTAAATTTAGGGACGTGTGTAGTGTGTGAAAACCATGTTTTCCAATTTTTACTCTTTCTGTTCTAAAAAATTGCTATGTCCGAGTATTACCACGCGTTATACTGGGGCATTACATGCTTGATGATATGGGGAATGTTATAATGATGAGAGGCTGGGCAGGGGCAGACCACCTTGGATGTTGAGGGGGATGGCCGGAGGGTTTCGGGTGGTATGGAAACATTTACAGTTAAATGTTGAAAAAATAATTGCCCTTTTTAGATATCTTAACAAATTTTTTATGGAGTGGCAATGATTTCACTGTTTTTTTTCTATAGGACTGTCAGTGGCATTTTTACTAACTAAAACCAAAGGTAATTATGTAGTAGAGAGGGGGATCCAAAAAGAAAATCAAATAAAAAATTGTGTAAGTTAATTCTAAAACTTTTTTTTAAATAAATGAAAATCGTTTTCTTTAATTTCCTGACATGTTATTTGATTGTTCTCTTAGATGTCATTGTGATAATACAAGTAGGTAGTTTATCATTTTACAAACACAGTAATAAATGTCAATTGGGTTATGTTGTTGAGCTACCTACATTAAAAATAATTTAAAATAGTGTGCATAGTGCTTAGGTTAAGTTTTATATACCTACATAATAATACTGTAAAATCTTTTGCATGGTTGATTAGGAATAATCAGTTTATAAAGTGTAGCCAACTTTACCCTACTAACTGCTCATAGAATGTCACAGTATTTTTAATGTGGTTAATCAAAACTTACCAACTGTTATCTCAATATTTGAAGTATTACAACACCCTCTTAAATAATGATCAAAAAAATGTCAAGAAGTTAATAATAGGCTTAAAAGAATTAACATTTTTACTGTTTCGCTCCTTATGAATTGGGAAAATTAAACAATTCTACCTATTATATAACTTATGATATATTTCTTGATATTCCTGTAAAACTGCATTGTGATATTTGAAGAAGTTTACCAATAATTTATCATTTATGACTTATGTTAGCTAGGTTAAAATTACTATAATTACTTTTGAATGGTTGGTTAGGTTATCTGGCTTTTAATTTACTGTGCATTAGTGTGACCGGTTGGTTAGGTTTTTTTTGCTACATTTAAAACACTGTAAAAGACATAACTAAAAAAAAATTCTTATTTGCAAGAATCAGCGATATGTGCGAAAATCTGACCTCAGAAATATATACAGTATGTATTGATGAAATCAAACATCAGTGGAATGAAATTCATGAAAAAATTTAATATACAACTGCTCTCAACATACAAAGTCGTCTTTTAAATATTAAACATCAGTGTTGGCTGATTCAAACCACGGTTTGAAAATGGATTAAATCATCTGGTTTTTATAAAAAAATTCCGGTAATGGTTTTTTTAAAAATGCATTTTTAAATAGAATAATCTTAATAAATTTTATTGAAATGTCTAATTCCACTCTAATAGTCCAAGAGCTGACAATAAATAGAGAATGTAATTTAGGCAAGTTGAAGTAATAATAAAAATAAAACAGTATTTTATCAATGGGTGAGTCTGGAATCGTGCGTCAGGCAGAGGTTTTGCGGTTATTTTATGAAATTTCCAAAAAAATGAAGAAAAAAATATTTTTGGCAACTTGAAATTTTTTTAATCTTTTATTTTAGCATAATATGCTAAAATATATTATATTTGATCCAAAAATAAAAATCCCAGATTTTTTTTTTGGTTTTAAAGTATGACCTGTTTCCTCCGAATATATTAAATTAATATACCCCAAAAATATGCTTTAGGAATTCTAAAAATTTTATAGCATGTTTATTAATTAATATTGAAAATACTTGTCAATCACCAGATGAATTGAACCGTTTTTAGTAACTCCCTGATGCAAATAAAGATGTAGCCTAATAAAATTATATATTTTTTAATTATAAAGTTTTATTAAAATGCTTTGGGAAGGTAGACTTTCTAAACAAAACAAAAGATAACGGATAATAACATTAACATTCCAAGTTCATCTCAGTATGTAAACATTTCAAGCAAAGCAGCTATTGTATCATATATAAAATAATCATGTAGATGAAATTTATGTTTTGAAACACTAAAATTATCAAGTGCAAACCAAATATCTAAACTCATTACAGGAGAGCATTGTGTGAAAACTTATCTACCAAAGGGTACTCTAATAGATGTGTAGATATGCACATAAATCTTGTAGTTTACGCTAATATTTTACAATGAAAATGAGGTTAAGAAATAAATTATGTTTAAGATAGTATTGAAAATATGTATGATCAGTTATTCTTGGAAATGTAATGCAAATTGGATAATTTTAAAAGCACTATTACACAATCTTTTTAAAATACTTAACTTACCGTGTGAGTTTGTGAGCATAGCGTTGTTGAGAAATAGAAGGATGACATTGTAGAAATTGTTGTTATATAACGTTCAGTATTCATTGGACAATCTCTCAGATGCTCGTAGATTCGTATATTAGTGTGGAATGTACAACCAATTCATCAAGTGATGAATCGTCGAAATCAGCAGTTATTGCAGGGCTGACACACCAATGTAGAATCTGTAGATATTGTAAGTCCTGGTAGAGCCGAAAACACACTCGTAGAATCAGTAACTGTAAAATGTTCTTGTAGGGCTCAAACACACTAACGTAGAATCTATAGATGTTGTAAGTCCTGGTAGAGCTGAAAACACTCTCTTAGAATCTGTAACTGTAGAAGTTATGCTTGGCGACAGAAGTTCATTTATCTGCTCAGCATGATCAATTTGTCGAAGTGCAGAATGTCAATAAATCCTTTTATTTTACAAATTCGCCCTTTGCCTGCATTTCTCTTGAGCTTGGAGTGAGTGAGGTGTGTGGATGGTACAACATATGTGGACGTGAACACGGAAGGACGTGGGTTCACATCTCAGCCCATTCATTCTCATTTAAGTGTTGTGTGGTTTACCACGATTGCTCCATGCAAATGCGCAGGATGGTTCGTCTTTGCAGGCTGTGGGCGCTTCCTTCGTGAACATCCTAGTTCTGTGTAGTTGTGTGTTACCATCTCTTATCGACCTCTCTGTTGACTAGGTATGGAAGAAAAATATTTAATCATAGTAATGAAGAGGATTTTCCTCAAATTAAATAAGTTATCACGCAGGTACTAACTTCAAACTTATACTTTGCATTATAGTTTCGAAAGTATTGTGTTATTATGGCTTAGTCTTTCAATTTATGTTTAATTTTTTTGTCGTTTTATTTAAGTCTCTAAAATTTTAATTTTTTACCTCCTTTCCATTCTTCAAACTGCTACAAATATTATCAACAGATATTAACTTATTGGTAATATTATGCGTGTAAAAAGGTGTGCAAGTGATGATAATTATGGAGACATGCACCTTTTTATAAAATCCTTTATATTATACTAAGGCCCTTTGTCCACCGAGGAAACCAAAACCAAGTGATCAGTTGCCTACGTCAAAGCAACCAATAGCGCGACTGATCGTGAGGTGACTAATCCATTAAAAGTAATGCTTTTTCGAGTTGTCTCGTCCATCGAGGCGACAACGACTATACCCGAGAGGAAACCAATCGGGCACGACCAAACATGTTGATCGCCAGGCGTTAGTTGCTTACGATTATTCACCATGTGCAGTCTGTTGTGCGTGCCTTTTTCATACTTAAAATGCCACGTTCACTCTCAAAATCAGAACAAAAGTTAAATATCAGTTTTGTGCTGGAAGTAGAGAAGTATCCATGCCTCTATAACTACACTTTATCAGATTATTCCAAACGCGTTGCTGTGGATGCTGCATGGGAGGAAATAGCTAATGCTTCGGAAGACACAGGTAAGTAGTGGCCATTAATTTTTTTTGTTCAAAATGTAATTGACAGTTACGTAAAAAAAAAGTCATTCAAAATATTTACATTTAACAAGCAAAATTTTGTTAATTACAATCATTTTTAAAATAGCTAGGCCTACTATTTCTTGTATAAACTATTTTAATCGTTTATAGCATTTAACATAAGAAGCATTGTTGCATAAAATGCTGTTGATTTTGTAAAGAAACAATGTAAACAAATAGTCTCTACTGTTGTTTGATTTATTTGCGAAATGTTATTAACGCATGGCGTTTTTAACGATGTCTTAAACACAATATCACAAAAAGTAATACTTCCACTGAAACGGTATGGAAGAACGCGGCTTCAAAAAGTAGTACGAGAGATAATCCCTATAGTTTTTTGCTGACATTCTTTCTGGGAATGTCGGTGCCTCTGGAACAGCCTCTCCAATTTTCCCTGGAAAATTTTCTTCTTCGTCATGGTCAGGCGAGTTGTACGTAGGTCGATAAATAATTCCTTCTCTTTTTCTGATAAAATTGTGAAGCGCACACACTGCACAAATTATGTTGTTTACGGTTGCTACATTCTTACTTGATATAGGAGTGGAAAGCACTGCTAATTTGCTGGTCATCATTCCAAAAGCACATTCGATACTTTTGCGTCCTCTACTGAGTCTGTAGTTGAAAACTCTTTTTCTGTTGTTTAATGCCCTTCTCGGATAGGGACGCAACATATTTTTTCCAATTGGGAACGCTTTGTCCGCGACAAAGTAAAACGGAAATGTTCTTCCACTTCCATCGTTTACTAGCTCCTGGTCGTTTGGCAAATTTAGTCCATTTTCCTCTTTCTGTAGCCAACGACCTATTCTTGATGCCTTAAATACACCTCCATCACTATTCCGACCGGCATGTCCAACTTCGATCACTGTAAAACATGCATCCGCATCACAAGCTGCCATCAAAATAACTGAATGGTACCGTCAGTTGGGGTAACATTGGCCCTTTGAGGGTAACTTTGGCCCAAGACAAAAAAAATGTTGAACCATGTTACAACTCTTCAAAATATTTATTAGATGTGATGATACATATGTAATCATCAGATTTAATGATTGTGGCATAAGTGTTTTCTAAAGTAGGAATCAATAACATTTCTAAATTGGTATGTCCTGCATCAATATAAGTTAATGAGATTTTTTTCTCTGCAAATATTGCTTTTGTTCATTGAAGTAATGTAACTAAGTAGATATGCATGTGACATATCATTTCACGTACTCATTTGATGATAATTTTTTTGGCAACAACGACAATGTGGAACATTCAGCATCAAAACAAGAATTTCTGCCATTAAAATGTGTGGACAAAATATTTTTCTCTGCAAATATGGGAAGTTAGTGAATAAATGTTGAAAATATTTGTGACAGAGCAAAAATTTCAAGGGAGATATAGAGTTAAAATGTTAGAAACAAAGGTTAAAAAAATAGTGAGAAAAAAAGAAGAAAAAAATAAATATATTTTGATGTATGAGACTGAGTTAAGTTCTGCTTGTAATTGACCTTGTGTTGAAAGTGACCTTGAACTATTTTTTTTTCCAAGGCTAGTGATGTAATATTGCATATGAAGTAATACCACTCTGAATGTGTGTACAAGTAGAGCCACAGAAATTTTTCAAGATTATCTCACTACAGGCTAGATTCCACTTGCCTATACACAAAGAACCATTTTTAGAATTCTCATTAGCCGATAACAAGCTTACATCGTTTGGTGGGTTACATGAGATTGGGGAACCACTTCTTCTATATTACCTTCTCAGGAGGTGGAAACTATTCCCAGGAAGGAAGCTCCAATTATTGATGAACCACCATGGTGATTGATTGGTTGCTAAGCCGTGCCTTAATTTGGGCAAGACAACGTAATCCTCATCCTGGCCAGAAGTTACCAAAACATCAAGATGCAAAATTGAAATAAAAATCAAACTTGCTGCAGAGTACTGGTTTCAAAAACCTGGCAGAGCGAAAGTGGAGTGACCACTACACCTGGGTCCAGGGGAAAAATTATAAACCTCATCACAGAAAGAAAATTTATTTATTACTTAAATTAATCAAAATGATTGATGCTGGTACAAAACGTATTAATTCCCTTAATATTTCTAATTTAACATATCAACATCAAACACATGATAGCAAAGACTAATAAGAATATAAAATTTGTATGCAACTTTTCTATGTGACCAAACACTGGGTTAATCAGTGCTCGCGCAAGGCTTTCTTGCTTTTACCGCAGCAGTTGTTCCACTTCACGCCACAGCGCCACTGTCTTTACTTAGTGAAAATATCTACAAACAACACACTCCAAATGCCAGTCCGTAAGTTTTGTTTTAGTTTTTAAAAACACCCTTCTTAAGGTTGAATAAAAAACCTGTTATATTTAAAGTTTTAAATACTTTTTGTGAGCTTAGAACAGTACCAACAAGATTGTTGGTTTCAATTGAGAAAGAGACATTTAATCTTATCTTTTTTCATTATCTGTTTGGTCCTTGAATTGTAATATTAAATCTAGTCATTAAATTACAACTAAAGTTTCTGAAGTTTCTGTAAGAACACTTGCCACAAGATCTTCAGAGAGAATCTTGTGAAGTACCCTTGCAGGCCAGAGTAGCACTGTACTACCAAGCTGCTGTTTGCAGGTATGGTCTTGAATCTCTCCCATAATAAAATCATCTGTGGTTTAAAGATTCCATTTTCAAAAACAATTTTTGTAAGCATTCAACAAGGACATCAAATTTATTTTACTCTTCCCACAATTTCATAAAGCTATCACGAACTTCATCCCAATATGCACCTAGAAAGTGAAGTTCTGGTTTACAAAACTTATGTTATTTTGCAAATCGTCGTAGGTTCCTGATTATAACAGCAGGTGTGGCCTTGCAACACGACCTAGCATAAGTTTTGTCATCTGATCTTGCACAAGATCTTGCATCACAGGAGGAATCTTGTAAAATCTGTACGTATCGAGAAATTGTATGAAGGAGCATTTTGCATGGTTATTGCTGCAGGGATCTAAGCTTGTTCGTATATATTGTTCGTGAAGACATTTCAAGACTAGTTGTATTTTAAAACACAGAAGCATTGTCACAGGAATTTTATTTTAGAATCAAAACATCATTATTGAATGGCTCACTTAAATAAGGTAATGGCTTCTCTTGCAGATGGCTGCCAGTCACGAGGAAGAAATGGCATTATATACATACTTTTTAACTTTAATGTTTTTTACCTGTAACAGAAGCTAAGTACAAAACACTATACACATACAGACTATAGCATAGAAAGACCATAGTAATATCATCTTGCCTAGTTCGCTCCAGCCACATGTCTGCCAGTCTCAGAGTTGCCAGTTCCTTTATCTCTTTATACAAATATATTAACTATTAAAGAAATAATGTATTTTCCAAAATCATCTGAACCTGGAGTTGCACAGTTGTGAATTAGAGCTAGTAAATGAAAGTTAAGTTTTAAGTTGATCCTGTGAAGCAGTGCGCTACTATCTTGTGGTTGTTGCTGAAAGTTAAGTTGATCCTGTGAAGCAGTGTGCTTCTGTCTTGTGGTTGTTGCCGGTCACAGTGTGTCTGAGTAGCTGCCAACTTGACAGAATGTGTGACGTGTGTTTCAGAGTCGCCGCCGCCCCCCTACTGCATGCTGCCCAACGATAGGTGCAGACACAATGGTGAGTGGTTTTCTTTTGTCCTTCCTATTGTTCCACGAGTGGTTTTATCAACTTATTCATATTGCTTTGCGTGCCGAGTGAGGTGGCCTAACTGTAAAAAGTTTGACCACGTTCGAAAGGATGTGGGTTCAAATCACAGTCTGTCCATTCTGACTTCTTGTTTCCATGGTTTCCTTACTGTTAAATTTTTATTTTGCAAATCACCAACTAGAGTTACACTTCATAAAGCTATATCGCCATCCACTTTGAACTGTCCACAACTATCTCATGGCAGCCAATATTACAGACTTAAATATCCCACACTCCTCCCCCACATAACCATTTGGAAGAAGAATAGGTATATAAACCAATACTAAAAAGAAAGTACAAATACACTAGAGATGGCAAACCAGTCACTCACGCCTACATTACAAAGAGTACAACAAACGAATACATTGTTTCCAACAAATGTCCCACACTGCAGACAACACACTATACATCTGTAACCTTCTTTGGTACTCCGTCTCTCATCGGGTACCTACGACCCTTAACAGTGTTGTTGCTGAGTGAAGACGCCTCTAAAGGAAATCCCTTGAACTGCTCGTCCTCCACTCTGCCCGCATACGACGTACTGCTGTTTCCTAAAACCTGTTGGTCCGGTTTACCACTGTCACTGTCAAGCACTGTGACATATATTTTGACTGAAAGGTATTCATCTGTTATAGCATCCTACATAACCTCAATGTGTGGAATTGAAGGTTTCCCAAAGACACTATAACATATGAAAGTTTCAGACATGTCAGATCGTTTACATTTACTGTTCTATGTTATTATGTATTAACCAAAGAATTAGTAATAATTACTATAGAGAAATAAGAACATATTGCCATTTATAACCAAACATATGTTAAAAAGAATTAAGACATATTGAAATAAACAACTGGGAAACAAAATAACAAGCAAATATCAGATTGGTGCTGGTTTAATTATAAGCCTTTGTAAAAAAAATGTAAAACAAACATCAACAAAGCAATTAACATATTAACAAAACATTACTGAGTATTATATATTAAGTAACGAGCTCGTGGACAACTAGGTACGTACTAAACGGGCCTTCTCTATCAAAATCTTTATTGTTTATAATAAATATATTTGACTTTGTAAGACTCAAAAGTACTTAAACTCGTTCTAATGTATTTATAGGATAAGAACAAAAGAACGAATCATTTAGTTTAATTTGTGGGCGCCAACAACTTCTACGAAGTTGTAATACTGAGTAAACATTACAATTACTTAGATTTTTAGACTTGATTATGAAAGACACAATATTTGTAACGTGATCTGAAAATAGACTTTATCAGTTTTCAGTGACCTTCCATAATTATAAAGAGTTATTCTTAATTTGTTTAATACTAATAAATTAATATCAAACTCTTTTAACCTGGTTTTATTGTAAGTCTTCAATCAACGAATGTTTACTACACACCATTAATTAAAATTTCTTTTTATTGTTGTCCTGACTATTCAGTAGGTAGAGCTGGGTATGTCGTGGAAAAATTCGTAAAATCCTTAGATTAGCTTATATACAACCATTTTTGAACTTTAACTTAAGTTGTCCATAACTTCAGCAATCTGGTATGGTGTCAAGATTATTGAATGGATTTCAAGTGATATTAACTATTCCCGAGTGTCAGTTTTTACAAACTAGTAAATGTTGTACAATTCCTTTACCAATATCTGACCGACCTGTTAGTATAGTTCAGTAGTAAAGAACTATGCGTTACGATGTCTGTCTTCTTTAAACAGGACCTCAGCAATGAATATTCTGCGTCTTCATCCTTGGAACGCCCCTCCGCTGTGTTGGGTCTTCGTCCTGGGAACACCTCGTAGTAATTCGTCGTCTTCGTCCTGGGAACGCCTATCGATGTTTCCAAGCCTTCGTCCTGGAAACGCCTCTAGTTGACCGTCTTCGTCCTGGGAACGCCTATCGTTGATCGTCTTCGTCCTGGGAACGCCTCTCGTCGTTTCCGTATGATCTCGTACAGTTGACTATTCCAAATATTTCTTTCTTCGTCCTGGGAACGCCTTAATATTATTTCAAATCTTCGTAGTTGATATTCGTAGTCTTCATCCTGGGAACGCTTCGATGTTTCTTAGAATCTTCTTACAAATAATAATTCTTCTTTAGTTCAATAAATCTCTTCAAATTATCAATATTTTTTAATGTTTGCTATTATTTCTTATAATTCTTCAAAGTATTACAATAGTTATAATTTCAATTTCTGCAGCCATAAAATGTCACGTCTTTCCTATCCAAAGGTTCCTATATCAATCCCCTTTTCGTTTTCTCTTCCATTTCTTCCAAACAACTTTTATTTTCTAGCAATAGTTTTTGTTAAATCTTTTCAACCAATACCAGATTGTTTTACAAAATATTCGTCATATAATATTACACGTGAACTTTGAAAATACCATTCTTATTCGTTAAACAAAATATATCATTACTTGAGCAAAGAAGTTTTACATTCAGAGATATAAATACAAATTACTGACTTATGGTTCATAGAGAAATAAAATGTGTCCTGAAGTGAAATTATAAAATATGATACATTAATTTAGTTCCTCCATCTTGTTATATGAAATTGACAAGTTCAACCTTTATAGTACCAAGTATTTACAACCTTTATAGTACCAAGTATTTATATTAGATTGACGTAAAAAAACAGGTTAAGTTACTCAACAAACATTATTTAAAAAAAATTAAATCATCAAACAAATATTAAATTATTGAAGTCTTCTTAGAATTCTTTCTTCAGAATGAATATTAATTGCCGGAAATGTTCCAAAGTGTAGAAATCCATTTTACTTCGTTGATTGAAGTTCAATAACAGAAACTTGCATTATGTTCACAAGGAAGCTATGATCACGCAGAAGTTGAAAACTGTTACATAACCTCAAAATAATAATAATAATAATAATAATAATGAAATTTCTGGCCTTTGTTTTGAAGAGGTCGATTCCCAAAAATGAATTTATATTCTTAGAACACCAAAGGCAGGATGAGGCCCATGACTCGAACCACTATGGAATGAAACCACAAAAATATTAACCTCCATACATAAAAATAATTATCATGGTATACACTTTTCCCACAGACGAAACATTTACTCACCCAAAACGGGGGTAAAAGATAAGTTGTTACATTTTATGATGGTTTTTTCTCAGCACCAAAAAAATACAGGCCAAATGGCCGAAAAGAAATTGAAAAAGGCAAGGTAAGTCTTTTTCGTTTGGCACGACAGAAATCATAGAATTTACAATAAAGGGAGGGTATACAAACAAAACAAAATATTCATAGAACCAGTATTGTAGTACTTAGTGTTGCTCTTACACATTTGATTATAATAGAAACAAACACATTTAATACATTATTAATTAAATAACTACCCAAACTTTAACATTAAGTTAATGAAAATACGTAAAGATAAATAAATATTAAATACAAACTTTGCATAAAATATTTTAAAATTTATTTAACATGAAAGATTAAAAAAAATTGTGAATAAATTAATTACTCATAAAATCACGAGTGCCATAACTAGAAACGGCACAGCACACTATTTCCCCCTTCCTATTCTGTGACTGTCACTAACCATTGTAGCTGGACTGAACAGCTTGAAGAAAGCACTACCATTCGCACCAGTAACCATCCCTGGTGTAACACACTTTACTTTCCCGACAGTATCACGTACATTGGCAGGGACTGACTTTGAGGGAGTTCTCGCACCCGGAGTCGCTACTGCAGCCAAAGTACTTGTGCCCCTGTCACTGTCCACGCCGTGCTTTTCGACAGGTGACACAAATTTCTGAAGTGGGGAAAATAATCTGATCTGATCAAGATGACGATGGAAAACACCTCCTCCAATACCGTTTGCCCTGTCAGTGAGCGGACCCAGTCGGTCGACAATGATGCCCCTGTCCCACTTTTCTCTGCGTCCCTAGACTCGAAAAACCACTGCACTGCCAGGTGCAAAAGTGTCCGACCTGCCCCGAGGTGAAGAAGCAAGAGGCGGTTGGTGGGTGGCAACCCTGGCTGCTACGGAAGGCCAAACCAGGGAGAGTCTATTGTGCAATACCCTGCCAAACATCATACTGCTGGGACACTCACCAGTGACAGCACGTGGTGTCATCCGGTAACTCAGAAGGAACCTAGGAAGTGCCACCTCCATTGGCACACCAGAGTGGAGAATGGCTTTAATCTGCTTGACCATGTTCTGAGCTGCCTGTTTGTTGCTGGGTGGTACGGTGGGGAAAATGTGTGTCGTATGGCATTCTGACGGCAGAAATGTTGAAACTCTTCCGTTGTAAACTGGGGGCCATTATCCGATACAAGCCGTTCCGGGAGGCCGTGCGTTGCAAACCACCCACGCAATTTGTTGATAACGGCTGTACTGCTAGTGCTTGAGAGTTCACACACTTCAGGCCACTTAGAGTAGCTGTCCACTAACGCCAAGAAGTTCTTTCCCAGGAAGGGGCCAGCAATGTCCACGTGTACTCTATGCCACGGTTTGCCAGGCCATACCCTTGGTAGAAGGATAGACTTATCAGGCATGGACTTCTCCCGGAAACATGACTCACACGATGTTGTGACCTTTTCCCATATATCATTTAACTTCGGCCACCAAACGTAAGACCATGCTAGAGCATTCATTTTACAAACACTGAAATGGCTGGAATGCAATTCCTGCAAAATTGTACTCTGTAGAGCAGTGGTTCCCAACCAGTGGTCCGCGGACCATCAGTGGTCCGCGAGAGCTAAAATATGGTCCGTGAAAGATTTCAAACTTTGAATGAAAGCGCGTCGGTAAAAAAAAGTGAGCGTGGCGCGCAGGCGACCGGGGGAAGGGCAAACAACTGACTAAACATTATGGCGCAAGCCGGTCAGTCAGTCGTAAGTTTTATTTTGTTTTGCTCAGCAGTGTTGTGTTAGTGATTCTGTTTAGCGGTTTAGTGGGTCAACATCTGTAACTCCTCAATATCCTTATGGATATTTTGATAAGATATGAACAGGGTAAGTAGGCTATGCATTTTTCTCTGTTAAACTTTTTTAATAAAAACATGCAATTACAAAAAAGAATGTGGACGTTAGTTTACGTATGATACTTGTGTTTGTGTATTACAAATGTTCACAACAGTTAAGTACAGTTAGTTGAAAACCTAATTATATATAAAATAAAGCTATATGAAATTAAAAATTAAAATAGTAAAATAACACTGGCCTCCCAAATTAAAAAGTGGAGCAAGCCACAAAAATTCTTAAAAATATGCTATCATAAAATTGTTGAATTGTTATTATGCTGTTTTAGGTTTTTCATAACGAATTAAAAACATTGTTAATTCTTTTAATGCCAAAGTCGGATAAATCGCCTTTTCTGTGTCCGTTGTGAGAAATTCAACATTTATTTTAAAAAATATATATTTTGATCATTTTGTAAATTATAAGTGTTAATTATTTTCTACATATGTAAGTATGTGTTCCTGCTTATAAAAATGTATTTTGCAAATATTTACAAAAATTATATTTTTCTGGCAAACAAATTATTAAGTTGCTTTATCAAAAAATAATAAGGAGTTTCGTGGATATTATAAATTGCCAGTTATTCTTTATTGTTGTTTATTGTGCGTTGAAAATCATTTTTGTAATACAGTAAGTCCTCGGTTTACGTCGGGGTTACGTTCCTGAAAACCGCGACGTAAATAGAAACGACGCAAAATGAGCCATGTTTCATGCCACCTGCCGACCACGGCCCAAGGTCGGCAGGAAGCGCTGGCATACTATTTTACTTACCTTGGCATACAGACGTGACAACGGGCAATTTTATCAGCAAATGACAACCGACAGCGTGGGAAACAAGTCCAACTAGTACTTCTCAGCTTTATAGAATGGTTATTTAACCAGCTGCTTTATTACTTTTATTGATTGAAATATAAAAACAGATATATAGTCGTTTGGAAGACATCTTATGAAGAAAAAATCATAAATTGCAGTGAGCTGATACTGTAGGCCTACTACAAACGCATTTAATCACGATAAAGTTAACAACGGCACGTTTAAAACTCCGGCCAACTCAATGATATCATAGCGACTGAAGTCGTAGAGCTGTAGCAAACCGTATGTATTCGTTACTGAGTAACGGGTGCGGCATCTAGTAACGAGTAAGGCCCGTTCCACAATGACACGGAAACGGAGACGGAACACGGAAACGAAGACGGATTTCACGGAACAGAGCTTCTACAATAGCACGCAAACGGAGACGGACCCGTACGGACCTGCTCAGCAGTGCTGAAGTCTTCCGTTTACGTTACTCCGTTAGACCAATAGGAGCACGTTATTTATTCACTGCAGTTGTCAAGCTACAGTTGCGCGTTCATGTTAATTAAAATATTAGTTTTGACTAATGTTGGTTTCCGTATTTCTCGACTACTTTTTTTATGCGTGAACAAAACATGATTTGTTTTAAAATTTGAATTGTGCACGTGGGTTTCATCATAACGAATTTTGATGAACTTTTAATTTTCATGGTTAAAGTGTTAAAAATATACCTGCTATATATGACAAGACGAAGAAGGACTACTTTACCACCGCCACAACGCAAAAAAAAAAATAACAAATCGACTTAGTACATTACCAAGTTAACAACCATACATTTCGATTTAACAGGTAGGTAGTTCACTTGATACTCGTAGTTTTCAGTTACGTCACGCTCGCTCTTTCTTATTGGCCAAGATTTCTTACGGGTCCGTGTATTGTAGAACGAGAAAAATACGGACGTAACGGAACAATACTCCGTTTTCGTCTCCGTTTCCGTCTGTTCCGTTTCCGTGTCATTGTGGAACAGGCCTAACGAAACGTTACACACGAATGCATTTCGTTACTCGCATTTTTCGTATGTTTTACGCATGCGCGCGCTTATTCGTTACAAAGAACGATGTTTCTTTATTAAGAAAAGTATAATTTGGAAATTCGTCGTCCAAGTTTTTTACTGTTTATTAAAGGTATTGTGTGTGTAGACAAAGTTTCAGATTGGAACAGAAACAACGTAAGAAAGTATTTTTTACAAATTATAAATATGTATGTTTTTGTTTTTTATTATCGCGTATTTTCACGTTTTTTGTTCTTATCTTAAAAGAGATATTATAATAAAGCTGCTCTAATGAGATTTTATTGTTTCTTGGTTAACAAAAGCTGTTAATTATCAAATACTTTTAATTGTTTATATTCGATTTATTATTATTTACGCGACGTCATACTGTACGCGTACGAAATACGACTCGATTCGATGCTGTTACATAACATAGCATGTTATGCGGTACGGTATCAGAAGTAACGAGTAACGATACGAAAGTAACGAGTACTAATTGTTATAGTAACGAATACATACGGGTACACTTTTTTAGTTACTTTTACACCTCTACTGAAGTGCCAAGGAGTTGGACGAAAAGGGGTAGGAGAAAATGCTGTGTCGTTGCGGGAAGTAGATAACACTTCTACGTGCGATACACGTGGGTGGCCGAGCGGGCGGGCTGGTAGTATTGCATCACCGCGCGGAGAGCAGCGGAGAGCAGGAAGCGTCCCTCATGATGTATGATAAGATAAGGCGGTGAACGTGTAGCTTACGCCACATAGCATAAATTAACTACCGAAGGAAACAAAGAATTATAAACGAATTATATACGGTGTTTTGGTTAAAATAAAGATTTACGGTCATTGTAAACGACGTTATTGTGAATCGGCGACAACTTAAATTGAAACATAAGTACTCAAACATTAGCGACGTTAATCCAAAACGACGTAAATCGGTACGACGTAAATAGAGGACTTACTGTAGTTGAAGTGATTATATTTTCCCAAAAAATTCTTAGTGCCAAGAATATTACGTTGATAACCATGCCCTATTCGCACGCCAATCCATTAAAAATAATATAACTTTTTCACGAGAACTTTAAAATAAAATTTAAAAAAAGGAATTTTATGTTCTTATTTAATCTAAAAAATGACAAAGAATAATTTATTTATAAGATGTAAAAAATTTATACTTCCATACTTAAAGGTAAAAAAGTTATTAAAGGTAAAAAAGTAATTAAAGGTAAAAAGTTATTAAATGTAAAAAGTTATTAATATTAAACTCCAGATATGTAATTCATTTAAAAATGACTTGGCACTTTTAGTATAACCGTCATAGAATTAGACAATTTGAGGCTGGCACCAAGAGGGTTAAGGGAAATTTAAGGTACCTACCAAGACCCTTGTTTTTAACGATTAGACAACATTATTTTTTAAATTGTGTAGTAAAGATTTAAGTTTGTAAAAAAAAATGATAGCGAGGTTAGAATATTTTGGAAACCAGTTTATATTTATTTATTTAGTGATTTATTTTATGAATTACGAACAAATTTAGCTATATTCTTTTTTATTCTTTTTCTTGGCATAAAACATAATATAAGCATAACAGTGTAGGCCTACATTCTATTGCATTTTGGTTTTGTTTTCAGAAAATGCCGCCTAAGAAAATATGATAATAGTTACATTAAATTTGGATTTACTTCAATAGAAAGTAATGGAGCAATAAAACCACAATGTGTTATATACGCAACTGTTCTCGCGAACGAAGTCTTGAAGCCTGCGAAATTAAAACGTCACGTAGAAACGATTCATCCAAATTTTTCTGACCAACCACCAGAGTTCTTTCAAGGAAAATTGGAGAATTAAAAAAAAAATGTAACTCGGGCCTAGTGGTACAAGATATGCATCATCTGAAAAAAACATTAGTAGCATCGTTTGAGATATCGAAATAAATAGCACAATCAAAAAAGCTTCACACAATAGGAGAAACTCTTGTGAAATCTTGTTTGATCAAAGCCGTCGAAGAAGTTTTAGGGTTAGAAGCAAAAAAGAAAAATACAAGATATACCTTTGTCGAACAACACGGATAGAATTGAACTCATATCCAATGATATTGAGGTGCAACTTTTTTCACGAATTAAAATGTCGCCATTCTTGGCTTTGCAGTGCGATGAATACACTGACATTTCTAATTGTGCTCAGTTAATTGTTTTTGTCCGCTTTTTAGACGACGACATAATCAAAGAAGAACTGTTGTTTTCTCAGGAACTGGAAATGACATCAAGAGGTATCGACGTCATGAACATAATAACTGGATATTTCCAGAAATATGGCATTATGTGGGAAAAGCTAGTCGGTTTCTGTACAGATGGTCCTCCTGCGATGTTAGGATCACATTCCGGTCTAGCAACGTTAATCAAACAGAGGAATCCGTCAACATTAACGTCGCATTGTATCCTTCATCGCCAGGCGTTAGCTTCCAAGATTCTTCCTAAATGCCTCAATGATACAATGAAATTGGCCATAAAAGTAGTAAATGTCATTAAAAGCAGTACCTTAAATTCACGCCTTTTAAAAAAACTGTGCACTTAAATGAACTCCAACCATGAGAACCTTCTCTTTCACACAGAGGTTTGTTGGTTGTCGAAAGGCAATATGCTGGAAAGATTATACGAGCTGAGAGGAGAGATTGAGTTGTTTCTAGGTGAGAAAAAAATGGAAGACTTACTAGTACAGTTTTCTGATTTGACATCCCAGATGCATTTGGCATATCTTGTGGATATTTTTACACACTTAAATAAGTTGAACTTGCAAATGCAAGGTTCATTAAACAGACAATTAGAAGGCGTTGCAAATATTTTTAATTTTGAAGATAAACTTCGTACTTTTATTTGAAAACTTAAGTTATGGATTAGTGAAGTTGGCGAGGGCAATTATTGTGCGTTTGTAACATTGAAGGCTCTCCTTGACGACAAAAAGTATGTCATGTTTGGGGAAAGCATACAAAAAAACAGCAAATGTCATTTTCAAATGTTGGTTGATGAATTCAACCGTTACTTTCCAGAATATAACAATACAGCAGCTAATATAGACCAAAAACTGATACGCAACCCTTTCGGCTCTAACGCTAGAGAAGTTGCAGAAGAAATCCAAGAAGAACTTATTGAATTACAAAATGACAGGAACTGTAAGGACGCTTTTGAATCTGATTCTTTGGAGACATTTTGGTGTAAGAAAGCAATTTCATATACTAAAATTCTAGAAATCGCTTTGCGCTATCTTATGCTTTTATTAATAACTTATTTATGCGAACAAGGATTTTCTGCATTACTGATCATTAAAAACAAATCCAGGATTCGACTGAAAGTAAGTGATGATATGCGTGTAGCTTTGAGCAAAAATATTACCCCAAGAATTCAAGATCTTGAACAGAAGATGCGAGCTCAAAAATCTCATTGATGAAAACTGAGTTGTGTACTAAAAATATATGTTTTCAATCATAACACTGTTAATTAATGTTTATTTTGGTTTTTTAGATTGCTTATGTTAAACGTTTCGATTAACATTGAACGATTAGTCTTAAAGTTTATTTTTAGATTGATACAGATTATTTTTTAACCTTGTGGTCCCTGCTAATAATAATGAAATTAAAGTGGTCCCTGATCAAAAAAAGGTTGGGAACCACTGCTGTAGAGACAACGGCACGACCACTCTGTGGCCCCACATCAGCACTCCCTGCTCAAGTGTCAATTTCAGCCTTCTTGTCTAAAATGATTTCAAAGCCTCTTCAACCTCAACAGGCCAGCCATCACGAATGCACAACAATACTTTGCTCAAAACCCGGTCACGCTCTGTAGCGATCCTAATGGCTTGTGCCGTCACTGGTAAAAACTCAGCCTTTGCAATATGCATATACGAAAACTCTTCTGAAACCTCTACACTGTGCAACGGCAGCCTGGAAAGGGCGTATGTATTGGAATTTGCGGAGCCTCTCACGTACTGTCCCTCGTAGTCAAATCCTTGCAACAAAACGGCCCAGCGCTGTAGGCGATTTGCAGCCAATTGAGGAATGCCACAATGATTCCCAAATATGTGCGTTAGGGGCTGGTGATCGGTAACCAGGCAGAACTTCCGCCCATACACATACTGGAAGAATTTTATGACGCCAAAAACAATTGCCAAGGCTTCCCGATCTAACTGCAAATAGTTCTTCTCGGCTTCTGACAATGTACGAGAAGCAAATGCAATTGGCTTCTCCGAACCATCCAGATACACATGACTGATCACAGCCCAGAGGCCATATGGGGAAGCATCACACGCCATCTTGATAGGCAACTTAGGGTCATAGTGGGCCAGTACAGTAGATGAAACAATCAAATCATTGAGCTGCTTGAAGGCAACGTCGCACTGTGAGGTCCAACTCCGACGACATCTTTTCTTCAAAAGCCCATGTAACACATGGCGATGAGGATTGTAGAGAGGTTAGGCAGGAACCGAGCATAATAATTTACCAACCCAAGCCATGCACGCAGCTGCTTGTGGTCTTGCGGAACTGGTGCATCCACAACTGCACTGACCTTATCACAGCAAGTATGTATCCCCTCTTTGTCAATAGTTTGACCTAAAAATGTTACGGAAGGCTGGAGGATTTTATACTTCGTATTTACCTTGAGACCATATTTGTCTAGACGCTGGAATACTGTACCCAGATTTTTCCAGTGCTGCTCCCTTGTCAGACCAGTAACCAGAACTTCATCTTGAAAGAAAACCACTCTGTCTAGGCCCTAAAGAACCTGCTTCATTTTACGCTGAAAAATGGCCGGACAGAACGCAATTCCGAATGGTAGTCTGCTGAATCTGAAAATACCCCTGTGTGTATTGATTGTGAACAATTCTTGAGATGCTTCATCTAACTTTAACTGCTGGAATGCTTGAGACAAATCTAATGTAGAAAATTCCTCACCACCCTTCAACTTCGCAAACAGCTCTTCCACTCTGCTACTAATCCAGGATTTACAGTTATTTTAAAATCAGCACATATGCGTACACTGCCATCACTTTTTGCCACTGGCACAACCAGTGTAGCCCATTGCCCATTTACTGAATTTTACGGTGTGCAGAATGTACAGCCCTAACAGTCTGTCTAGCTCTGTGTCCACCTTGCTTTTTAGTGTGAGCGCAAGGGTCCTGACAAGCAAAAACACAGGAGGGACATTTCCCTTTAGTCGTAAGGAGACCTGCCCACCAGTAAATATTCCCAGGCCCTCATAAAAAACCAATGGATATCGCCTTTTGCTTGTCTGATGTCTCAATATGATACAAGTGTGGTCGTGGTAAATGTAAAGCATCATACCAGTCTCTCCCTAGCAAAGGTGGACCACCATTTGGTACTATAAAAAGATCTAATTCTGCAGTCTCAGGCTGTCCCTTTACTTTCACTGGCACCCTCAACGTACCACATGGACTCATAACCTCATTTGTATAAGACTTAAATCTGACATTGGTAGGCCTCAAGGGATAGATTGCGAACAATTGTTTGTAGGTATGTTCCGAAATGGAGGATATACTATAGCCGCACCGCTGTCCACTTCCATGTCTAATTGCACTTCCCCGACTAAAACAGGTATTACCCATGGCTTTGGTTTTGTTCCAGTTGATATGCTAAACACTGATGTGAACTCATGTTCCCACCGATCTACGAGGCCAACTTGGTTCTCTACACCGTCATGCACCACAAAGTTGTGTGCTCTCGACTCCCCCTTCTTTGATATCGCTAGATTTGTACACATGTGCTGCAAATGACCCAGCTGTTTACAATTATTGCACCTATAATTCTTAAATTTACAGTCTTTCACCATATGGTTAGCCCTACCACAGTAAAAGCATTTCACTATTCCTAACCCTTTTACATCTACTTACCCGAGTCTAAACTTGACTACATACATTTATGGCCTCGGTCAGTGGAGGTGGCTGACAAGGTACCTCACTAACCTTCAGATCTACCACACCTAAAGATGCATTATCCATGACTGCTTCATACGCAACTGCAAGTGCTACGGCATTCTGAAACGTGATGTCTTCTGGTTCCAAGTATAACCTAAGTGATATATATGTTTATCTCTTACCCCAACCACAAATTGGTCACACAAGGCTGAGCCTAAAAACGTCCCAAAATTACAATACCTGGTTAATTTCCGTAAACCAACCACAAAGTCAGAAACCGTTTCACTGGATGGCTTGGGAGAATAATGATAACTCAACAACTTCAAAAGTTCCCTGTAACTCACGTCCTGAGGTTTCTTTGGTTTGCATAGCTTCCATAACACTTTGTATGTTTCTTTGCCTAATGACAATATCAAAACTGCGCGCCGCTTCGCTTGGTCCTCTTCTTTATCACTGACGCCATTGGCAATAAAATACTGTTCCAGCCGCTCAGCGTACGATTCCCATGATTCCTCGCTGCAAACAAAATTTTCCACTTTGAAACCTCCCATTTTAACAACGCTGAATAAATGGTTTATTCTTTCCGGTACAACATCCCATCCTCATCGCCATGTGTTACATTTTTATTGTGCAAATCACCAACTAAAGTTACACTTCATACAGCTATATGGCCATCCACTTTCAACTGTCCACAACTATCTCATGGTGGCCAATATTACAGACTTAAATATCCCACACTCACAATAGGCATGGTCTGTTCTTTCCACAAATTCCCTGACTTTTCGTGTATAAAACGACTATTTATTTAAATAATTCATGAAATGGGGAATTTTGATACAATAACATTTTTTGGACGTACCCCACTGCAGTTTTGCGCTGTTTGTCAGTCTGTGCCTGATTATGGGAACAGATCTCAATTCCCGAAACGTTGCAACTGTTTTTTTTCATAGGAAGCCTTCTGTTTTCCTCTGTGCGGTCATCATATTGTCCATAATACCTGTTTATCATTGCTGTGTTTGTCTGTTGCTCTGTTTTCAAGCATTGTTATCTGTCTGCTATTACTATTATTGTTTAAATTGTCTTATAATGTCATAGTCCACTGTTCATCTGTGCTGTTATTTTTACATGATTAAATTCCTTCTACGGAATTTTCTGTGCTGTCTGATGTTTAAAGTTTGACATCAGCTGATTAAGGCTTGTTCTCTTTGTGTTTTGTTTTAATTTTTTTTTACCTTTTTTACTTTTATTTCTAATTCGTACGGTTATTTTCTTGACAAACAAGTGCAAAACTTTGATGGTGTAGGTCCAGAGAATTGTAGTAAACAAGTTTGTTTTACTCACTGGCGCTGCCTAATACTAAAATAAATAAATACTCTTTTATGAGCATTCCACTGTAGCTTTTTTAAATAGATTTGCCCAACTTAAGCATTTTTTTTATTACTTAATTACCACCAATTTTTCATGGAGTGATTTCGGAACACAGTGGATAAACCTGTCAGGATGGCCGAACCTTTCTCCTGTGGAATGTAAGTCCAGCGTGTCTCAACTGCGCCACCTTGCTGCATGGTTGTGGGTTGGAGTTCTTCCCATAGGCATGGAAGTGTTAAGCATTTCTCTGTATGTAGGCGGACTCCCTACCTAGCTTTTTGGCATAAGGCGTTATTGCAATTATCCTCTTGAAATAAACTTAGAAACGTTTATGGCTATGGTTTTGGGTATATATTTGTCACTGAAGATACAAAAACCTTTACTGTCAAAAATTAGTAGGTAGGTTTTTAGGATGTTAGAAAACCTGTATCCAAAACCAACTTATCAGGTAAATTGTTATGTAACTTCAGTGGGTATTTACGTGCAGAAAATTTTTTCTTGGTTTTGTAAATTGCGGGGGGGGGGGGGGGGGGGGGAATTGATAAAAATGTACGTGAGATTTATTGTATCTGCAATGGTAAAGCCTTGACTCATTTAAGTTGTCTCAAATTTGATATTTATAAAAAGTTGGGCCAGTGAGTGGGACCCATTTCCCAACAGCCGCTTGCATAGCAAAATTGTGTTTTTTGTTTTCCGAACTCTTTCAACCATGTGAAGTTGTTTAGAAACACTGTTGACAAAACAAGGAAGGATCATTGGGTACTACTCTTGAGAGAGATTAAATTCGAGAAAAGTTCCATTAGACTGAGTGTATAAGAGGTGTTGATTCCAGTGTTTCAAGCATGTACACTTAGCGTGAGAGTGGAAGGAGATCTTACTGTGAAGTTTGGCATTGCTTTCATTTCATATTTACTGTTTCAGAGCTGGAACCGAGCGACGAGTACAGCTGGCGCACGGACAGACTGGGTTCTTCTTGCTACGGCTCCGTCACGACCAACGGGGAAGGTGAGTGTGCTATTGGCCCCTGTGCAGGGTTTGTATGCTTCGTTAATAGTTAATATCCTTACAAAAGTGTGTGCGTCGAGTCCATGTGCGACAGAAGTGAAACTTCTTGCTTATTAGGTATAGATAGAGGTAAATTATTAATTTTTTTTTATTGAACATGAGATGATAATTGAGATGTAAGAATATGATCTCACATAAATAAAAATTGACAAACACAAGCAGCATTACAAGAATTCCATAACATCACATTTCCTTGATTTCTACCTCCCCCCTGCCTTCTCCCCTTCTGGCTGTTACAACTAGCATATAGCATACTACGCTGCGTACCTATGCTGCCCCTCCTCCCTTGAAGTCTTCCCATTCAACAATTAGTGCATGCGTTGGAGTGGCGTCGTTACTGACACACACTCTTCCTCTACTGGTTCCCCCGAATGTACCCAATTATTCCCCACATGGGATCGGAATTTTCGTAATGCTCGAAAATTATAGCCCTCTCAACAAAGAAGTTTCACTTCAAAATTCCTTTTATTTTTATTGTGTATGGCTTGGTCTAGCACACCATGTTGGTATTATATTATTTTCTTGTCATTACTATTATTTCAGGTCTATTGGTGCATATTAATCATTTGGCTCTCTTGCATTTGATGTTTCATTCCAAAATTTGCTGCCAAATATTTACTAAGTGTCAAATACTAACAGTGGTAAAATGTCACACAAGTGACAATGTTAACTTGAATATCATCTTACAGCCTGCAAATAAAATTTAATAAGTATCTGGTGACAACATTTGGAACAAAATGTAAATAAAAAAGAATAGGCTTGAAATAAAAGAAATAACAAGAAAATGAAATAGCCTAATCATCTTGTTTAACTCTTTTATCAACTCGCTTAAGAACACATTGTATTGTGTGTATTTTTTATTCCTATGTTTCATTGTGTCTAAAAGACTCATTCTTTCTGTGTTTCTTTTGTCTGATAAATCAAAGGACTTTCATAATTCTAACTTTTGTATTATAATTTTTCATTTTTGTGAACTATGAACATTTTTTTTCAATATTCATATCTGTCTGAATTCAATAGAATTTCAAATAGGCAGCGTTCACATGACATAAGAGGGGCTTCGCTGGTTGAGTTGTGAGTCGCAGTGTGATTCCTGGTGGGAAGCATGGCTGACGTTGCTGTAGGAACTTGTCAGTCCTCATTCCCGGTGGCACTGACCAAAATTTGAATACCCCAGCTGGGAGAATGACTTAAAAGTTTCCAAAAAAGTAAACCAAAATTAAATCCATTTCTGGTGCTAGCAGACTTGGTGTTCCAAACACTAGATGTTCCCAAAACTAAACAAAATCAGAGAATTCCAAACAAATTGACGAAGAAGGTGAATAGAAGCAACTCTATTTAAATTTAAATAGCAAATTTTAACACTTCGATGAATCTATCTATTTATTATTATTAATGGTGATTTTTGATTTTTGTATTTCAAACATAATAATATACCAAACTAAAATGTGTGTTCCTAAGAAAATGATAAAATCACTTTACACAATTAGCTATAAAGACTATCACACTAAGTTTCAATGTACTTGGAATAAGTGCCTTATTTGAAGGAAACATGAAAAATTATTTCAAATAATTCAGATGTGACATTAATATTTATGTATTTTTAGTGTTGTTTCGTGAACAATGTATTTTCCATTCAATGGTTCACAAAGGGATTTCCAACAGAAAATACAATGCATTATATTGTAAAAATATACAGCTTAATGTCAAAAATACTAATGATTCCAAACATTGCTTGGTTCTGTCAGTATCAAAAATAAAATAGCAAATAGATAATTCTTCAATTGTTAATCTCAAAATATGTTTATTTATTCTGAAACTTGTATTCTAAAATAAATATGGCTGGGCCGATACCACTTGTCATCGATTCCACCGATAGCGATTCTTATGGGCCGATACTGCCGATACTCGATCCCGATACTAACCAAAGAAATGTTTGTGTTATGAAAGGATATTTTATTTATAAAGTATTTTTTAATTTAATTTTATAATGACAGAGTATCATCAAACTGTCAAAAACACTATAGCCCGTCCCACTCTTAGATTGCAGTACACGGCTTATGGCGCGCGCTGTTGCCAAATCTCTAACACATTACGAATTTCAGGAGATGTGTGTCTTTGAATTTGGATCGAACAAGAAGCATTTTAAGAAATCATATCGTAATTTATAATATTTTATACTATTACACATATAAATTTAATTTGTAATAATGCCACTTTTATGTAAATTTCAAATAAAAACTACTTATTGTAGGCGAAAATTTCTTATAGTTTTCTTTTATGTTCTAAAAATCCTTTATATATATTGTGACGGGGCTCCGTCAGACGTCCCGCGTACACCTATACACATAACAATAAATAACCTATAACATTTGGGGGGTGGTAGCTGTTGGTAAGCATGGTACTCGAGATCAAGTCTTCTCCCTATACAGGAAGTGTAGGGTATAATTTATGTACTGAAAAGAAACATGATTAGTTCATTCAAGCACAGATTTTATTCACTAGGATAATAAAAAAAATAATAATAATCAACCAAATATTTGATTAACAAATTAATAATAAAGCATTTTACAATGGGATGGGATTAACGAATAAATAAATACATTAAATACACATTAAAGTGACGTCAGCCGGCAAACAATTATCTCTACAACATGGCGGTTCTCTCGTCGTCACAGCTACGCGGAAGGATAGTATACTTCCCAGTTACCACTACCTGCATGCTTATAACCAGACGTCGATTTTTCCCAAAACCAAATAATAAATAATAGAGGTGGAATACTACATTATTACTTAAAAGATTAAGACGAAGATCGTCCAAGAAATGATTGTGGCGAACGAGCCATGGCCAACCACTTACCCTTCTGACTTGAGGCGAAGCAAAGTTGTTTCAAACCGACGTGGACTCGGCTTCCAGAGAGGTCCCCAGGCAAAAAAAGCCTCGGCCCCTCCCTGGAAGGAGGTTTTAACTACAAAACTAGGCCATGCCGGAAAAACAAAAAAAAAAACACACGAACACCGGAAAACTTATCCACAAGGCAACTCGCGGTCCCCTCCCTTCCCACAAGGAAAAAAATGAAAAACAAGTGAAGTCAGCTATTCCTTCCGCGCAGGCGCGCACGAGTTTCCCCCTCTCCCTCTTGCGCTGCTCGATTGTTATTTTTCCGTCTACGTTTCCAAACTCGGACGCAAGATGGCATCACTAATCAGGACAGAGTCCTCGAAACGCGTCCACAAAGGCTTCGCGTTGCAGAACATACACAGAACGACAAACAAAAGACAAGCATAGCGCAGCGGGTTTTTCTGGAACGGCGTGTTGCAACCTCTCAGCAGGCCCTGGCCAGCTACCTGCGAGAATTAGCTAACCACGCAGCCTCGCAAAAGCCCGCGGTGCCTGTAAACTAATGTCGCAGCAACCTATATTCCCATACCCGCGTGTCGAAATCAACCGGCCGAGCCTGGAAACGTGCACGTACACCAACACGTAAACCTGACGAGAAACAAAAGTAAAATAAAATTTAAGAAAAAAAAAGTAATGAAATTTTCAGACCGTGACAATATATATATATATATATATATATATATATATATATATATATATATATATATAATCACATTTTCATGGGCCCGATAAATGCCGTATTTTTGGAGAAGTCATGTACAAAATGATAAATAAAATACGGTAGTGAAAATTCTCGGTCGAGTAGGTATGGGAAAAATCCGAACAATTGGGTCGAAATGGGGAAGATTTTTTGAAAAACAGAAAAATTGCAACAACTCCCATAATATGAATAATATCGCATCCGTTTTAATGTATGATAACTCGGAGTAACCTAATGCCAAAAAATGTTTTCTAAATAAATTTTTGATACGACCAGCCTTAACTGCATGGGTTCGAAAAATATTTTCACCGGACAAAAAAAACGTAACTGCCTGAGTAGACACCTTATCAAATCTGTTTAAATTGTTTGTAAATATCATAATTATTTTCCAAAACTTTGTCAAAAACAATGTTTGATAAGATGCTTGGTGTTGAGAAGGATAGAAAAATAATTCAAAATTTTGTACCATCATCGCTATTAAATTCCTTCGTATTTATTTGATACATTTTACATATTATGTTCAAGATTCGATTAAAATATATTTTGTAACAACCATTACTGCAAGGGGAAGGAAAAAAATATGGGTGTAAGGATATAAAAATCCCTTTTTGTTCCAATGAAAAGAAATATAATCATCAAAATCTTCCTGCGCCTTTAGGCTGTACCGATAAGGAATTTTTTTTAACTTTAACTTACAACAAGAATCTGTTCACACACATTTCATTCATAGGAATTTATACGATAAATGTAACGTTAACTTGATTAAGAAATTAATAACATCACATACCTACCTTTTAATCACTATCGCTACCGCTGACCAATGTTGATACCCCTTCCATAAGAGTAGCACAGAGCTGACCAGAAGAATGGTAAGCTTCCTTAATTGAATTGCACACACTCATATTTTTTGAAAAATACTCAAATACATTCAACACAATCTTGCGCTCCCTCCCGCGTAGCATACCGATATAATTTCTTTTCGGTGTTCTAACGTCCATATTTTATATGTACGTAATAAAAATAAATGTTGAAAATAAAATCACGTATGTTAATATATAATTTGTTTGTCGAAAAAATAACTGTAACGAGTCACAGGACACAATGCGTTGCTTCGTCGCGAGACGCGATACTAACTGGCAGGCTGGTTTTCAGAAATGCGTGTCTAAGGAAATACATGGTTGACTAAGGAAGCCATGTATTTGAAATTGCTTGCAGGACAGAACCCCACTTATCTAAACACACGACCCTGTTTCCTCTTATGACGGCAGCTTGTGAGAGAAACCTCTATTGCAGTGCGCTCTTGTACTGATAAGACACATCTTTAACAGCTATTTCCACGGAAACTGTAGAAGAAATTGAGATGGAGCTGCTTTTAAAAACTGATTCAATTCATTGTGAACATTTTTCACGCTTTCGTCCCCCATCTATCTTTAATAGAAAAAAAGTTTTCCGCTGGTCAACTTTTTGATGTGTCAGTTTGTGAGAAAATGCATTTCAATATATTAAAAAAAATATTTAAGTGAAACCTGTATAGTTTTTGTCTTAACATTTGTTCGGTGGCGTCCTAAGGCATTAATTTATGAATAAAAAAAATCTGAATGAAATACACATGTAGGTTATTTTTTTATGATGTGAAACATCTCGGAATACTTCAAAACAGTTTTCAGTGAATAAGTTATGTTTTTTAATTTTTTCGGACACTTAAAATATTGTTAAGTATTCAAAATAAGCATTGACTGATGCGTATTTCGATGCTATACAATATTAAAAAAAGCTTGGTCCAAAAATTAAAATTTTAATTTCGTTTGATATTTGGCAACAACGCACGAAGAAACAAGGACAGCGCTAACGGCAATCGGCGTGTGTTAGAGAGAGAGAGAATGCGCCCATTTACTTCCACACTGCAATCTAAGAGTGGGATGCTCTATAGCATGCATCTTACAATAATAATAAAACACACAATTACTTTTTTCAGCCCACATGTTTAAGCATTGCCCAATTTTGTTCACAAGGGTATAAAAATAATAAAAATAAAATCCTTGTTATTTTAAATGTTATAAATATGACAAAATAATTACAATGTAAACCTTTCTGAATGCTTCATATTAGGCTAGGTAAAAAAATGTGTTGCATACACTTCAAGCACTACTATCACTTGCCAGGTTTCAAGACACTGATGTTTTTATTCAGAAACACTAGCTGCCGTAGTTTCTCTGGATTAAGCGTACTTCGTTTCTTGGTAGAGATTAATCCAGCAGCACTAAAAAGTCGCTCTGATGCCACAGAACCAGCTGATGAAGACAAATATTTCTGTGCAGCTTTGCACAACCTAGAATGTGGTGATGTCTTCCAATATTGTAAAGGGTCTGAATTTATTGGTATAAGTGGCTCTGCCATACATTTCAACCTCAGTTTCTGGACACAGGTAAACTGTTGCTGCTGGTGTTTTGGTTTTATTTATTGTACTGGAGTATATTGAATGCATACCTATCAATTTTTTGGATTCATGTTCAACTATAGATACAGTACATGGAGTGCTTAAGGGTGGTTGACATTCATATCCTCTGATCTCTGCTATCAAATCATGAGTTGCAGCAGCACATGCATCAGCTACTGTAAATACAGTTTTTTTGAACCTGGGGTCTAAAAGTGTTGCAATGGCGAATTTACTGTTGGTTTCAATGCTTTTGAAACGAGTGCACATTGAATTAATCATGTCTTTTTGAATCCCCTTCAGCCCTGAATTCTGTTCTGTCAGACAGGTTAGTTCTGACTTGATACCATTTACTGTTGGGATGACTTCTGCAATTGTCACATTTTCATTGCTGATATTAAGAGTAGCCATATAAAAACACTTGAGAGTGCTCAGTGCTTGTTACAAAAGAGACCATTCACTAGATGTCAACTCAGTGTATAAATTTAGTTCCGGGATAAGCCATGTAATTACACGCCGCTGCTCAATCAATCGCTCCAGTATAAGATAGGTGCTGTTCCAACGACCTGGTTCATCTTGAATCAGACGATGGGTGGGTCGTTATGGTTTCTCTGGAAATTTTTCAGCAGTTTTGATGCACTGATTGAGTGTTTGAAATGTGTAACAATTCGCCTGGCTTTTGCACAGGCATCGGACACATTTCTCTGGTTCATCAAAGTTTCTTTAATAACTAGCTGTAGTGTATGAGCAGTGCAGGGAATGTGACTACAACTTGCCTGAGCAACACCATTTACCATGTTAATTGCATTGTCTGTGACAACAACATGAAATTTGCCATTTATGTCCCACTGTTCAAAATCTTCATTTAGCATTGTTGCAATACTGCCTGCAGTATGTTTTGAAAGTGAAAATGGCATAACTTCTAAGCAGAATGTTTGGTACACAAAACTGGTATCAATAAAATGGGCAGTCAATGAAATAAAATCTTCATATGTGTGAGTAGACCACAAATCTGATGTCAAACTAATGTGCTCCACTCTTGTAAAGTTAGCCTTTACTTTATTCTGTACTTGTTCATACAGGTCGGGAATTGCAGTTCTTGAGAAAGTTGTTCTGCATGGTATTTTATACCTGGGTTCTAGGTATGATATTAAGTCACGAAACCCCTCACTTTCTACAATACTAAAGGAAAGCATTTCACTGCAAATCATTCTGCCGATCAACTCGGAGATTTTTATATGCTTTGAACTGAAAGTTGATAAAGGCATTTTTTCTCAAGCATGTCACTGATTTTATGGAACTTATTTTTAAACTGGCTGTTAATTGGTATTGTTGTGGAGGATAGTGGTGGTGGGATTAAAAAACTAGCACATTTATTTCCAGTACCAGAAAGTAGAGAAGAATCACTGCCAAGAAAAAGTTCATTTTCACTAGTAACACAAATTTTTTGGATACCACTGCTGCTAGGTTCTGGTTCTGGAGTCTCAAAATATTCAGGCGAAGGTGGTTGCTTTGTTTCCTTTAAAGCCATAATTTTCATTTCCCTGCTATGAATTGAGTCCAAGTGTTTTTTCATGTTTGATGCGGTGAATCCTCTTGACTTAACCCCACCTCGTGATATTTTTACATGGCAGAAAGTGCATGTACCCTTGGTATCTTCATTTGATTGAAGAGTGAAGTATTTCCAAATTTCACTTCTCTTCCCAGCCATATCATCACACTCAGAAAAATCTTTGAAATATCACTTTAGGTTTAGATTTTAACTATTCAAGCTAATGTAAATACTAAATTGTAAACAAACACAACAACATAACATCAGCAAAGCCATAGATAAATAAATAACATAGAGATGGGGCAAGCTACTCAGACGTTCTTCAGCAACTGTTTCTATGATCGCGAATGCTGTAAACATGATCGCGAGTGAAATTTACTTTATCGCGAGCACTGGTAAACGTAACGTGAGGCTGTCTTTGCTCCACAGTTGGCAATGAATATTTTTTTATTTATTTATTCAGTTTTTGTTCAGTGGATCCCATATGGAGTTAAGGGCTCCAGGATATACAGAACAGGATATGTAGAACAAGTCAAGTCAATTTTATACAGATAATACATATATACATGCATACTGCATAAGTACAATTATTAAACATTATAGAGTACATTGGTACATAAGAAATGGTATAAACTCAAGTTTAGGACATTTATACATTTATAGTATGCACGTCTCTATGGTTCTCGGGCTCCATTGTATTTTTAAAACAATCAACACGACCGGTTTTCTTTAAAACAGTAGCGCTGCGGAAAGGAACTTAGTGTAATAGTGCATAAATTACAAAATTAGGCAATTATTTTAAATATTAGTTTTGACTTTCAAAAAAACCAGTTGCGTGAAATACTATTCCTTAGTGATTTTTTTCTAACAAAAACAATATAACACAGTTTAAGAACTTGGACTGAGGTATCGGCGCGAAGTATCGGCAAATATTTTACAGATGCTGCCGATGCTGATACTCTGAATATCGGCCGATACTTAAGAATCGGAATCGGCATCGGCCCAGCTCTAAAAATAAATATAATTGCATGCTCTAACTTAGCTCAGTGCTTGGAGAGCAGGACTTCTGAGTCTAAATTACCCAAGTTAATGTGTGCAAGTATATTAAACAGTGTGTGATTCAACATGTAAGAAAAGCTAATCTCATCAGTTTAAATAATTATTCAAATAAGTTGGCAAACATTAGTATCAAAATGATTTTATTCAACCTAGAAGTTAACAAATTACAAATTCATTAGAATTAAAAGAAATAAATTTTATTTAGGTTGGACATCAGGACAGTGCTACAATATTACCTTCAAGAAACTGACAGTACTTTTAGTGATGTGATTTTGAACAGAACTATTCAACGCTCCTGAAGAATAATTGATGTATCGTTCAGCTTCCAGCGACAATTAGTACTCGTCATGGGTTTCGGCTGGTAAATCGACGAACAGGGTCCTAGGTTGGATTCGGCTGTAGATGACATGATGGCGCTTCCTTCCTTCCTTCTGTTGACATAGTGGACTCTTTCTTAACTAACATGCTGAATGTCTTGATGTTGTAGTTATTCTTGTGAACAACACCACTAATATTAATGTTCTGGTTGTATTGCATTTAGTTCACTGGTAGGATAGTAAGTTATATCATCTCTTTCTGTGAACTGTATTATCGAAACCATATTGAGGTCTTCTTAAAAGTTCATGTGATGATTCAAATGTTATAGTAACTTATTACAATTGGGTCAATCCATGTGAAATCAACCAGTGCTCTGAACCTTACCATTTCAGATTTTGTTAATTTTTGGTACACTTGTTTTATCCATGGAACAGTTGAAAAATACAAAATTTTAAATTTTTTGGGCTAGTAGTTTTTGAGTAATAGCCATTCAAAAAAGTAAAAAATCATATTTTTTGCAATATTTGGAAACAGTAAAAATTTTATTACTTCAAAACTATTAGGTCTAGAGAGCTCAAACTTGTTTTATTCTCTTCAGTATTTAATGGGCTTTAACCTGATGTATAACAAGGCTGTCATCCTTCAACTTCCATTTTTTTTTTCAAAACAATTAAAAAAATATTTTTGAAAATCTCAAAAACACCTCTTTTAATTTTTTTTTCGAAAAATATATGTTTTTTGTATACTAATAGGCTACCTCTATACCAAGTTTCATAATGGAGCAACAATGGACTCATCTAAAAAAAAAACATTGTCTTAATAGTGCTTAAGCCAAATTTGCTGATAAATGTCACCAAAGAGTGAGCATTTAATTTTAGGTTTTTTAAATTCAAATAGAATCTAAGTTTTATTACTGAATAATCAGAATGTATACATTTTGTACTGAAGCCATCAAAATGTTTTATTAATATACAAATTGTAAGTTTTAATGTGTTTGTAAGAATAGCTATATATATATATATATATATATATATATATATATATATATATATATATATATATATACATACATACATACATACATATATATATATATATATTTGCAAATAATGTTGCTTTTACTGTGAAAAAGATTCCCAACATAACCTGTACAATTCTGTGGCTCTCTTGTTTATCCCAGTCAGTTGTTGTAGGACTGTGAACTTTATGGTTGTCTACATATTTGTAATGTGTTGAATGTAAATTATTTGAGTGCATACTTCTTTCAAAGTGTCAAGACTGTTATTTATTTAGAGTGAACTATTATTAGCATTTGTTATAAAGCTAAATATTTCTTTTTAATTCCTAAAAATGGCAAACAAACATCAAAAAAATAACTGGTGTATTTATAATGTTAAATGTTGTAACCCATATAAGGAACAAAACCATCTGAAATTGGAGAAAAAATATCTCAGAAATGTGACAGATAGTATATGTTTTTAAATACAGACATTAAAATGGGTATGAAAATATGTAACAAATGTAGGAAAAAAGTGTATAGTGAACTTAAAATATAACAGATGAATGGTAATGTAGCTGGTTAGAGTCAAAAGGATGACATTGATGATGAATCATTTACTGACTCAGGAGCATCGATACATTACTTAAATAAATCACTGGAACTTATTGGCGAATCTCCCATAAAAAAGAAAGAAAACTTGCTGTATAAAATTACTCCACAAAAAAAAATAGAAAAAATAGTGACAAGCTTGGAACACAAATTCATTTCTTCTAAGAAAGAAAGTAAAGAAGGAAGCAAAGAAGAAAAATGTGAGTCTGAAATTATTGAACAATTGAAAAAAAAATTTGCCCAAACAACTAAGCGAAGTGAAAAAATGACTATTTTATCCGTGTTACCCGAAAGTAACAAGAGGATGACATAAGTAGAATTATGCCTGGTAAAAAATATTGCGTTACAATCAGGAACAAAGGATTGAAAATTCAAGAGCAAAAGCGTTTAGTATTTGCTAACTTAAATGAAATTTATCAAGCTTTTAAAGAAAAACATCAAACTCAACGAATTGGATTCTCAAAATTTTGTAAGTTAAGACCTAAAAATTGTATTTTAGCTGGTAAAAGTGGAACTCTCACAGTATGTGTGTGTACTGTGCATCAAAATGTCAAATTGATGATATGATAGCTGGTTCAGGGATAAACAATTTTTGTTTAGATGGATCACCTCTTAAATTATGTGTAACCCTCCAGCCCATCATTATTACATGAATGAATGTCCAGGGACGGCATACCTGAAAGAAGCATTTGCTGAGATATTTAAAAACGAGGTAATTGATGAGGTAACATACAAGCAATGGGTGACAGTAGACAGATGTATGATGGAAACAGTTGTGAAAGAAATTGATGATTTCATAGACGATTTTATAGAAAGTCTCTTAAAACTGAAAACCCATTCATTTATTGCATTACAACAAAAAGATTGATACTTAGAATGTAAGGAAAATCTGGCAGAAGTTGAGGTTATCATTAACTGTGACTTTGCAGAAAATTATTCATTTGTATTGCAGGACGAAGTACAATCATATCACTGGACGAGCAGCCAAGCCACACTGCACCCATTTATTGTATATTATAAGTGGCAAGAAAAACTACGACATGCGGAGTGTGTGTTCATTTCAGAGTGTTTGCAACACAATACAATAGCATTCTATGCTTTTCAAAGAAAAATTATACAAATACTGAAAGATACACTACCATTTGAACTAAGAAAAATCACTTACTTTTCTGATGGCAGTGCTGCTCAGTATAAAAATAGAAAGAATTTTTTAAACTTGTGCCTACACAAGAACACAAGAATGATTTTCAAGTAGAAGCAGAATGGCAGTTCTTCGCTACATCACACGGCAAGAGTGCCTGCGATGGATTAGGTGGCACAGTTAAAAGACTAGCTTCCAAAGCTAGTTTACAAAGACCATACAATGACCAAATACTTACACCAAAGCAGCTTTTTGAGTTTGCCAATCACAATATTCCGGGTATAGACTTTGAATACTGCACAGCTGATGATTATGATGCAGCTGAAAAGAAACTTTTTCCGAGATTCAACAATTCAAAAGCAATTGAAGGTACTCACAAACTGCATACGTTTATAATGATTTCTGAAAATCATCTTCTCACAAAGTCATCCTCATCAAGTGCACAAAGTGTGACAGAAATTGTAACAAAAGTTGATTACTTAACACCTACAGATTTACAGAAAATTGACTGGATATGTTACAGTAGTCTACGACAAATCATGGTGGCTTGCTTGTATTCTTTAAAAAAATTGTGAAAATGAATTTACAGTTAGCTTTTTACATCCTAAGGGGCCATCTCCTTCATTTTTTTACCCCAAACCAAATGAAATACTAACAGTGCCCAGTAATTCTATTCTAGGAGTAGTGAATCCTGTGACAGCAACCAGAAGAGTGTACACGTTAAGTAAAACTGAAATTAGTGTCTCATCACATGCTTTAGAAAATTTTTTGAGAAATCAAGATTGAGTAAAAGTGTAAAACAAAATTAAATAAACTTGCTATATTACTTTACTAATACAATTTGTGACATTTACTTTCTAGTAATTATGACAACTTAACAATTATTTGTAAAATAATTCAAATACTCTTTCATCCTGAAAAATGGTAAGTAAACAGCATACTAGTGTATGTATATTTTAGATATGTATTAAAAGCTTTTATGCTTTTTTCTTCAGCTATGCATTTTTTTTTTTTAAGAAATATTGTAGTGGCTAATATTACAAACACATTAAAAAATTTTCAATATTAAATCAATAAGCAACTTTTTTCCTTATTAGTTCAATAAGTATACATTCAATTATTCAGTTATATAACTTTGATTTAATTCGTATTAAAAAAAAATGAATATTAAATTCTGAATCTTGGGCAACATTTATCAGTAAATTTTGGCTTAAGCATTATTAAGACTTTATTTTTTTTTAGACGAGTCCATTCTTGGTCCATTATGAAACTTGGTATAGAGGTAGCCTTTTAGTATACAAAAAACATATATTTTTCGAAAAAAAATTAAAATTGAGATTTTCAAAAATATTTTTTAAATTGTTTTGAAAAAAAATGGAAGTTGAAGGATGACAGCCTTGTTATATATCAGGTTAAAGACCATTAAATACTGAAGAGAATAAAATAAGTTTGAGCTCTCTAGACCTAATAGTTTTGAAGTTATATATTTTTTACTGTATCCAAATATTGCAAAAAATGTGTTTTATTTTTATTTTTTGAATGGCTATTACTCAAAAACTATTAGTCCAAAAAATTTAAAATTTTGTATTTATCAACTGTCCCATGGCTACAACATGTGTACCAAAAATCATTCAAATCTAAAGGGGTAAGGTCCAAATTAATTTTTTTATTGGTTGATTTCACATGGAATGACCCAATTCGTGAAACATAATATTAAAGTTCTTCATGAATTATCATAAAATTCTTCATTAGAGTCTTGTAGAACATGTATTTAATAGTTCACCCATCCTTAAATACATTTATCACCATTAATTACAATTGTTGAAATATACTTCTGACCTACAAAATGGTTTCTTATAGACTGAATTAGTTCTGGAACCTTTTTTGTTGAGTTCACATCAAACGTAAGCTATCACAAATGTAAGCTATCCTTGTACAAACTGTTTTCTTTACAATAAAAAATAAATATGTATATTTTTTGCACCACTTTCTATTCAAATATAGATTTATAAAACCATATACATATTGAACAACAAAAACTAAATACTTAAAAGTAAACAAACATTTAACACAAATATTCATATCTCATAGAGAACACATGAATAGATAGTAATGATTATCAGTATAATACAGCTGTTAAAATATTTAACACTACAGTTAAATAAATGCAGTCAATATTCAAACAGTTTCTTGAAAGCACTCAAGGACCTCCTTGCACTACACCAGCTTCACTTGTCCGGTATCTAATGTTATGGTTACCGCTGAAAATTCATAGTTGCTCTATGCACAGAACTAAAAGCCTTGCATTTAGAGAAGATATGGCACTAGAAGCACCAGCAAGTGTTGCACTTATAATCCCACCTCACTAACACCGATAAACTATTCGGTAGGCCCCTTAAAGGCAAAATTTTATGGTTTAAGATAAAGAGATTTAGTTATGGGAGAGGTACAGTAACCAAAAGATGCCATATTGGTTTCAAAAGTTATGTTCAAAATTAAATCAATTGTGGGTCCAAGATGCTAATATTAACTATAAAAAATTTCTGAGTAAGTTTGAAATAAGTTGGGTACAAAACAATATATGTACTGCTTTTCAAAATCAAATTTTTTTGAGACAAAATATAATTATAAATGAAAAAAACAAAATAAAAAAGGTTCTTGTACTTACATGTATGAATAAATAACTGTAAATTAACATGCATGTTAAAAGTTCATTTTTACAAATCATGGGCCAGAGGTAGCCAAATAGGTATGACCTTTGTACTGCAATCTTTAATTTGATATATTAACTAAAGCATATACATAGTTTACATCAAAATGAAGAGAGGGTGCAGCCATCACCATATTAAAGAGAACCAACGAAGTGGTAAATGTCATTAACACCGTGTTTATTTTACGTAAATGTCATTGACACAGATTTTGTTTTACAATAAATTTGTAGCTTAGTCAATTATTAGTAAACCTTAAGAAAACCAAATACACAGAAACTATGTTTGCTAGTTTCAATATTACAAAAAAAAATAGTTACTGGTAGTGTTAAGATGTTATTTTAATATTAAAAAATATACGAAAGCATGTTTTTAATTTAGTTTCTTACTGGAAGAAAAGGGAATGGGCATTGCACTTCATCCTGTTAAATTTTTGTTACATAGTGCATTATTCAGATTTCATTCTCAGCGCGCCTAAAGAAGTAAAACTTAAATAAACAAATCTGCCATTTGACTTGATTGCTGTGCCGAGAGGACGGGATGTGCCATCACGGGACAGGTGGTGGTGGTGTTCCAGGCGATGCCGGGGAGCGAGAGTGGTGCAAGCTGGCCTACTGGGAGCTGGCGACGCGCGTCGGTCGCCTCTTCTCCGTCGAGGTGCCGGCCGTCAACGTGTTTGCATCACTGCCGCGCGGTGACGGCCTCTGCCTTGCTACGCTCGCGCGCAGTCTGTCCCCTGTGCCCCCCCACGACTCCGTCCGCCGCACCCGAGCCAAGATCGGTCTTGGTGAGTTGCCCGTGCCTCTGTGTGGGAATCTCATCAGTTGTGGTACTGGAATTTATTTATATTAGGCCTGGGATCAATCACTCAATCTGAGTACTGAAATTAATTGATTCCAGTCCTGGAATTAATTTATCTCATTACTGGAATTATTCAATCAATTCTGCTGTAACTACTCAGATTATTTACAGTTATTATTTGTGTCATATTATTATTCATCTTTTATGTACATATTATTTTATTGATATTTAAATGTATGTGAGTTCTAACAACCCAGGATACACATTTTGATTTAATCCAAACTCCTAGGCTTGTTTCTATTTGGTCATGTACACATTTCCTTGGGATAGTATTCAGTTTTATTACAGTTCATGAGTCAAGCATTATGTCATAGACAAAATAACCAAATCCACATCGCTGTCTTTGCTGTGTTAACGAGTCTTCTTTTTTTTTCGCCTGGATTTGCTACAACAAGCGAGAGATTTAAAAAAAAAGATGGCCGTTTACGGTGGGGAGAGAATGTATAGTTGACCATGGTGAAATGACCTGAGGTCTTGTTCTAGTTTGTGTCTTACATATTTTCGGCGTACTACATAGACGATAGATATTCTAAGAAGATAATTCTATCTTGTGATATGCATGGTTTGCATATTTATTAAAATTTCATCTGTTTCAACCCGCCCATGTGATGTCTTGATGTATGGTTCCTGCTAAAACGACCTAGAACATGGGTCACAGACAAACCAACGTTTAGACCGATGATTAATCTGTCTTCGATTCGGTGAGACCTTTCCTATTACTTCAACTTTTCAGATGCCGAACGGATTGGTGGAGGCCTAGTTCCAGAACAACTATAGCCAGCCGTAGTCTAGTAGTCCATTCCAGCATACGCCTCCTAGCTGCAGTCCACGAGGGAAGTACCTGGTGGTTCTGAAGAAGAAGAAATCCGAGCTTCTACCCACTGAGAGCCGTGTGATATCCCTCCCCAGTGATGTGTCTACTTTATATATACTTTAGGAAAATTACCCTATTAAAATATAACATATTTGCGATGTTAACCGGTTTTAGCAAAACACTGAGTTGTTAGTAATCTCGCCAACAGACACATAGTTAATGATTTAATGTTGTTTAAGGAATTAACATATTAGTGTCAGATTGGTTATATTATCTAATCTTTCATATATAGGTTCTGTGAAACCCATTCTTAAATAAAGAATTCTTAACGCATATTAGTAATTTATTATTTATACTCCTTACAGTCACAAAGTAAGACACACTGGAAGATTACATCACAACCTTAAACATATTTTAAATGGAACCCATCAAATTATTCACACAGTTGATATATCACTTTCTGTAAATTATTGTTATCTTGATTAACTATGAAACGTGCTGGTTAAGCTACTGGGCAGGCTTAGAGAAGTACAGCCGTAACACCAAACAAATGTTAAAAACTTTATTAGCATATAGTCGGAAAGTATATGTGAGATAACACTGCTTCTGAAATAAATCAATTCCAGTCCTAAAATTTATCAGTCCGTAGTGAGGGGTATATAAATAAAATTCCTGAAATTGATTCATCCGTATACCATAATTGGTTAATAACAAATTCAGAATTAATAAATACTATTACTAAAATTGATGAATTCCAGTCTCAGTATTTATTTATCACATTACTGAAATCAGCTGATTAATTCTGGTCAGGGAATAAATTTTTATCAATCCCTGGAATTTATCAATCTCATTAATGGAATCAGTCTATACAAATCACAATTTTCTTAACATGATTTAAGGGTAAATATTTTTGTGATTGCAGAATTTACCTTACAGGCTATAATTTAAATATTCACGTACCTTCAGAGTGTTGTTACCAGGGCTTCACATTTTGTCGGCAGGCGTGATGCTCAGCCTGGAAGGAGACGGCGTGTGGGCGTACAACCGCTCCGACTCGCCCATCTTCGTCAACTCGCCCACCCTGGACGGGCCTGACACGCGCACCCTGCTGGTGTACCGCGTGCCGCCGGGCCACTGCCTCAACGTGTTCGACGCGGGCCGAGCGGCCAGCTTCCCCCCCCGCTGGGCCCCCGCCGCCTCGGGCCCCATCGACCGCTGCTCCGTGCGCATCAGCTTCGCCAAGGGCTGGGGCCCCAAGTACTCGCGCCAGGAGGTGACCGCGTGTCCGTGCTGGCTGGAAGTGCTGCTGGTGTCGTGCAGGTGATGCCCGTCCGTGCCCCTCCCCTCCCCCCGTCCGTGCGCGACGCAGAGTCCTAGGAAGCAAACCATCAGATATGAGTTGTTTATATCGTGACTACTATTCTACGTTTACAAATAACAATTGGATCTCTGTTTTGAAGCAACTTATGGTCTAACCAGCCAGTTTGTCCCAAGATCATAATGATAATGTCTCCTACCAAAATCAAGAAAATTTTTTTGACATCTTTTATGAATCTTGCATCATATGATGTGCCCTTGCTGTCTCATCAAATTCAAAATGCCTCTGCTATAGTTTGTATGCAATTAAGAAGGGTAAACATAATTTGGATTTATTCTGTGCCTTCGCGAATCTTTCGATGTCCGGGAGTTTACGGACTGCATTGCTAGTACATATCCTTAAAATAACATTTTTTTGACTAGTTTGGTAACCAGTTGTCAGCTTTTAAATTATTGGAATGAATTATAAGCTACTTTTTCCTAACTATAAAAATGTAAGAACTATTTAAATTTTAATGTGTGCACAGCAAACAGCAGAAAGCTAAAATTTATGTGGCAATGTTATCTGAAATTCAGAAATGATTAAAGAAACTCTAAAACTGGTGAACATTTTGTATTTCGTAGTTATGTATTTGTGTTTAAATCCACTAACATGATGAAAAATTCATTGCGGTTAAATGAAAAACTTGTACAATTTGTTATTAGAATGTAACATACAAACTGCAAAAAAAATCATAATAATTTGCATTCTTTTTTTTTTTAATTTTTATAATTGAAATTTGACATTCTTATGGTAAATTAATTAGATATATTTAAATTTGATTCAAATTAAAAAGTGTGTGTTCATGCAGGCCTACTTATTGAACCATCATTTTTTTAAAAAAAAAATCTTCAACTTGTAACTTTGTTGTATAATAAATAAATTTTGTGTGTCTGTAATCAGTAAACAATCAGTCACCTTACAATGCCATTAAAGATGTTTGAAGACGTCTGCGATGCAGGGTTCGTATTATTGTTGGGTGAATTACATATAAAACTCTTTGTGTCCTGTTTAGAGTTGTGTTGCTGTAGCTCAGAACATTTTGCTGTGATAGTTACTTGAGTAACGCCTTTGCTACGGGGCAGCTACCGAAGGGTTTGCTTCTTCGGCATGGCACACATATCAAGACGGCAGTCTTTGAAACTCAAATTACTTCTTTTTACGTGTGAGTTTTTCTCCAAGATGTTTGGATATGGGAAGTTGAAGCAACAGAATTTGTAATAAACCAAACTTTTGAAGCGTTGGTGCAGTATCTTTTACTGCAAACTAGTCAAAATCTGTAAAATACCATATTGTCCTGTAATTCTTTGTTTTATTTGAGTTTTTTGCATGTAAAAATATTAAAGGTTCTCCACTTATTTGCATTACTGCTAGATGAAAACTAAAATAAAAATACAGAAGTGTACAAAGGAAGTAGTGCCGGGTTCATAAACCACGCAAGAAACGCAAGCCAAAATGTTAAGTAACCGTGCTGTGAATCAACAGTTTATGAAACTACACAAGAGGGGAAAAAAACAATGCATCAGCCAACATTAAACATCTTGTGTTTCCATCATCTATGTTTGTAGTAAAGTGTTCTGAACACTTTTAAAAATGCTGACTATGTGTATCACACATATCACACATCATGTTTTCAAATATATAAATTATCACATAGAGAAAATAAAAATGTTTTAAATCAAATTATTAAGAATTACACGTGTGTTTTACTGAGAATACTTTCTGAAAAGAAGTTCGATGATAAATATTTTTCTTCTAACAGTTTAAGTTGTGGGGTTGGTGACATCTTGCAAATTGAATGTTTTTTTAAAACTACCATAGTTTTTTGTGTTGCATCCGTGCATTTCTTGCGGACTTTAGAAACTCAGTCTAAGGCTTTTCTTGATGTGAAATTTATCCTTCATTTATTAACATTGTTTTTTTCTGCTAGTCATGTATACGGCAATGTACTTTCTTCCTGTTGTACTATTTTCCATCTGTTCATAATTTTTAATATTTTAGGTATTTTCAGCAGCTGTACATGATCACAACCGCGAAATTCCAGTAATCATCTCTCACCAAAATATAAAAACACACTTTCGAACCACATGCAAGATGTCCAGCTTCATTAAGAGACATCATGTTAACCAACCTTGGAGTTTAATAGAACTTTGCTATGCAACATTGCCAAGTTAATAAGCCACACCATGTTTTTTCAGCATGCATTTTACGCAAAATTATGCCCGGATTATTTGGGTAAATACGGTAAATTGTATATGAAATATAATATTAAATAGGCCTTATATTTAAATTTTTGGTTTTGACGCTTTTTTCAACTTTGCCATGGTTTATTATGGTTTTTTTCATTTGTGCTTTTAGAATAACATAAATTAATTTTGTCCTTTGCAGCAGTAGACGAGAGTACTATTGAATTTGCACTGCATTTGTGCTGCTAAAATGTATGGAAAAAATTAGTTTAACTTACTAGCCTGCTATTCATTTTGCTTTTATAATTAATTGTAATTTTTCAACCCATAAATATTTTTTTGGGGGACACATTTTTTCTGTGTTCCAAGGTCAAAATAAATGTTTTTTTTTTTATGTTACATAGTTATCTACATCCAGGTGAATGATGTGGTGTCTCAAGCCCAAATTATTTTCATTAAAGTGCAATATATTATATCTTTTTGTAGTATTTGCTTTTATAATGTGCAGTTTTGCTACTGAAAGTGGTTTTTGCCATTGCATTTTGCTGTTTGTAAGTGAAGGACCCCCTCTCACTCAAAAGACTGCCTTAAAGTTATAGTAATGGTGGTATCTGCACCTGTCCTTGAATGTGTTTCACAACTGCGCGATGCAGGGACCTTCACCCAGGCAGGGCTCAACTTGTGTTGACCGCTCCACTTGAGCATCAGATAGTATAGAAGAGTTTCACCTTGATTAATATTTAAAAAATTTTCTATTTGTTGATCTTTTGAAGGTATTTTTACAGTTTTCATTCTGAAAGAAAAGGTAATAATTATATCATTATATGCTTAACATGTATTATTATTTCACAGGAGAAACTATTTGTAGCAGTCTGTCACTTTTAATAACAAGGCATTCCATTAAATTATGTACTGTGCTCAAACAGAGCCAAAATATCATTTTATATGAAATGATATCAAACAATTTGTTGACCAAAACACTTGAAACCAAGATAGTGTCTTTCAGTTAACATCTCCTTAGAAGTTAAAATTGAATATAATCAGATGATGCTCTTGAAATACAAGAAAATGTATTTCAAAAATCTTCCCAAATTTTCCTTTACATGATACAATCACATATCAGGTACATTTTGAACAATTATAATTTCATAATAAATTTGGGTAGAAAACTTTTGTGCTGTATGGTATATCTGGCAACAAAGCACACTGAAATGACAGACTAATTGTAGAAATTGTGAATTGTAAAGAGAAAATAAATGAAATCTCGGTTGAATACATACAGCAAACTAAGTATGACACACTATAGTTTATCAATTGTGTGTGATTTAACAGTTCGCAGGCGTACTGGAATTAATAATGTCTTATAAGTTTTATAATGTCAAGTAGTGTTTTTTTTACTGCATTTACTCTCTTTTAAGGGACTTTTTTATGACTTTTAAATTGAAGTGCATCTTAAGCTTATAGTTAATTTTTTTTATTGAATCTTAAGTATTAAGAGTGTGTATTAGAATTGACAGTTTCTTAGATTTGAGTCATTACAGTATGTGTTGTTTGTAAAATTTTCTGCAAGAGAATAGATGGCAGCACGGTATTTCTTGTCAGCTGTCAATGTTGCTTTATTAGTTGTTGTTAAAACACTAAAAAATTCAAAGTAGGCTGTGCTAGGTGCATTGCGACGCGTAATTGTGAAATATTCTGTAGAGGTTTGTGAAACAGCTTGATATCAGTGTGCCACTTGGTTGGCAGAGTGTGAACATTTCAGGCTGACAGATACACACATGGTTGGGTTTCAATGTATGGCATGTTGCTGGGTGGGGTGGGGGGAGTAAAGAAAGTGGATGTCAGGGAATATGTAATTAGTAACATACACGTGTAAAAAAGAAATTATATCTTCTTTTTCAATTGTTCTCACAGCTTCAATGTACCCGGACAAAGTGCTTCAGCTATGCAAGTGAATACAGCGGTCATTATAGCTTTGATTTCTCAAAAAGAAATAAAACCTTTAAAGATTCTTTTTATTTTGCATCAAGAGCATATGACTGTCCTTTTTTTTCCTTACATTCTTTTAAGTGTTAAGCCAGTTTCCTTTGTTTGTTCAACTTATAAAGACTTTTTATTTGAGGAAAAAGGTAACAATCAAAATATATATATAATATAAAGATTTTATATGATATTTAACCAAATAATTTTAACTTGTATGAATTTTTTTTAACCCTTGACGAATCACTGTGTTGCTTCGAGACAAATAAACTCGTACTGTGCAGTGTCAAAATGAAATATTTGTAAATATAAATATATATATGTATATGTAAATTTTTCTAGTGATGTCTAACAAGGTAATGTCGTTTTTGAAATGCTTGTGTGTGGAGATGGGACTATACAGATTTTGTCGATACTGGTAACTGTTTTCGAAGAGTTGGAAATGACAAAATGTCACTTGCGTCGGGTAGTGGATAACTTGGATGCCTAGTTTTTTCACAATACAATACACATTGCTTTGAACGAAATTGCCAGTTATTAAAAATAAAATTTGGTCCAATGAAAATAATTATCTACCGATTCCTAGTTATAACCCAAATGTGCCTTTAATTATACTGTATTGATTTTGTTGCAGCATTAATATTTCTTAAAACTTTATTCTGGATTAAAAATGAATTCTTTGTTCATTTTTTTTCACACATACACACACACATATATATGTATATATATAAAATTAAACAATGTGTGTGTGTTTTCATTGTACAGTAAGGAAAATATATTTATTGTTTAATCTATAAAACTTCTTTTTTTTTTCACATTTCCAGATTTTATAGTTTTCTGAAATTTATTCATTTTTTCTGTTTAATACTTTAATCCAATGCTGTACAAATTATTTTTGTTCTGTTTCCTGTATTTTGCATTATTTTTCCATTGAACAGTGTAAAAAAGGCCTTGTCCTGTAGTGCATATGTCTAACTTTTTTAACTTACTTGAAATAGAATAAATACATAATAAAATTGGGATTCAACTTGGAATTGGTGGAACATAGAAGAGACATGGGTCGGTATCGATAGTATCTATGTTTTGGAGCCCATCTCTACTTATGTGTTTTATTTTTATATATTTTGAGAATCTTGCTGAGTACGTAACATTATGTACATTTTTTATTTAGCGTGGTTACGGCGGGTGCGACTCAAACCCTTCCCCTCTGTCGTTACTCAGTTTGGTACGACATCTACATCACATGGACGTCATGAATTGTTTCAGTCATGTTGGAGTTTTCTTTCTTTCTTGTTTGTATTTTTTTTTTACATACGCATAGATTAAATGTGATATCACCATAAGAAAAAAAAAGCTCTGTATCATTGTAGTTTCCGGCATGTAAGACGAGGCCAGGTTTCCAATGACAAAAAATTTAAATTAAATTTATAACATAATATATTGCATGAACCCATCAAAACTTGTCGACCAGCATAAAAAAAAAGGGGAGATAAGTTTTAACTACCTTTGTTTTAAACTTGACAGCATAGAAACAACGACCATATCATTAAGAAAGGGTGCAAGATAAAGACCATCAAGGGTAGGTTGTGAGTGGAGATACAAGGGTAAATAGCTGGCTCATGCTAGGCTATTCATTATAAAAACTAGTTGTTTCTCATTCTTGTTTGTGCAACAGTAGCATAAGTACTGCTGGGTGTGCAGACTCTATGTAACAGTGATAGAAGTACAGTTTACATGAGATAAGTAGCAGTTATAATCTCTTTGTGCATAAAATTCTTGTCTTATACGCTGGAGAATACAGTATTCACATTTATAGTTGTGGCAGCTGTACAGTTTAGCATCAATTAAAGAGTATTTATTTTTAAAATGTGGATAATTTTTCCATTAAAGTGATATGAAATTTATTTTTATTTTCCAAGGATCAATAATTTGGACATGCTTACGTAAGACTTAATAACACCATTGTGCTGCCAGCTTGCTTAACTAGAGTGCTGGAAGTGAGAGAAATACCATGCAGAAATCTACAAAGGTTGGTTGCAACTGTGCTTAGTAATTAAGTAGAGGAGTGATAACACACATACAATATTGCAGAATATTTGTGCATCCATGCTCTTTACATCATGTCATCCATAATCACTATTCATTTTTTTTCTGTATAGTTTTGTACAGTTAAAATGGCTCGATTCCTTCTATCGAATTTCACTTGCGTTTACTTATTTCATAACTGACCATAGCTAACCTTGGCTGATTTGCTGTGAATTGTACATATTTATCTTTTTATTTTTACTTATCAGTCTTTGTTTTCTGACATGAAAAAATGTGTACATCCATCATTATTCACTTTATACTGTGCTGTCAGGTATCACACAGTTGTTACAATTTTGCAGTTTTGCCATACAAACTCTTTCACTATAAACATAAGTTGATTTGCAATACAATTGCTGTCTGCAATATTTTTTTTATGTGAAGGTGTCCTCTGTAAAGGTTAAATTTTTAGACACATTAGTAATTCAATGAGACTATTAGTGACTGTAAAGACCAGAAAAATTGGCGATTTCGGAAAACTTAAAAAATAAAAAATAAACTATATTATTCCTCCCTCCCCCCAGTCCTATTTTACACCAATTTCTACACAAATAGGCTCTCATCTAAGGATTGCTATAGTTACACAACTTTCTCATCAAAAGTATTTTGAAAGTAGCCCATTGTAGAGAAAAATGCATGGAACAAGTAGGTATTTATGAAAAAAAAAATATAGTCTCCAATTTTTTTGAATTTCTAACCAAATTAATTTGATTTGAAAATCTCTACATGACCTACTGTGAAGTTGTTTTATACTTCTGCTCCAACTCATTGTCAATTCTAGGGGAAGTGCTTGGCTAAAAAAAAAAATTCAAACTCTGCCTTTAAGCTGCATCAGTAGTGCCACTTTTGACTGCGTCCTGAACTGGTACAGGCTCGACAGTTGAGACAGGATAGCAAGTTGGAAGGGTGAGTGAGAGAGAGGGAGAGCTAGCAGCAGTGTCCCACCTCCTGCCTCTCCTCTCTGGCTGCCAGTGAAGCAGCTTTATCTGCTTCTCCAGCCCCCGGTGACAACCGACTATCACTGCATTTGTATCTTCATTATATGCTTGTTTTTTGAACGACAGCTTATGTACTGCAGAAGCAATTCTTCCAATTTTTTTATTTAATCTGCTGTTTGTTGCTTTAAAAGAGGCTGTGTTAATCATTTTTACTGATGAAAGTGGCACCAGAAAAGCTTTCTTAAATACTGCGAAATCTGCCAGTGTTGAAGTGTTTATAATGTGGGGTGAAAGCACGGCCAATGTCTGGGGTCCAGGAATGAGTGGTTAAGATGAAAGATGCCCGGCGCCAAATCACCGTAGAGCATCGCCACAGAGTGGTGTCTGTTTATCTCAGGTGGCGATCAAATACACTGATGTAGGTATTGTGGGCGACTGTACGGGTTACGACCAGGAGACGTGCCGCTACCCTCTCGGCAAGATGGCTGCCTAGCCAATTAGCATTGCTAACACAGGAGGCGCTCATGCTGATGTAATCCACGGGCACCAACATATGCCACTATGATAGTTCACTATGACACACTCAGTGCGAAATGTCAGAATGATGCATGGTCGTATGTGTGGTGTAGCTGATCAACCTAAAAACAAGATCCGGCGACGGCCGATGCCGAACGTCACTCGTGCATGCCACTTCTGTGGGGCATAACTGCAGGAGGGGAGTTAGGCTCACGCTGTAAAGGCTAGGAGACTCTCGAGGCGAACATGAGAAAGGTTTAAGTGAGCTAAACACAGGAAATTACCAGAAGAAAGAAATTGAATTACCTTCTAGTCACAGACCAAACAGACTGGCTGTTAGACACACACGAGGGAAGTGATGTTATTGAACTTTCAATTATATCAACCTCATCTGCGAGTCCTTTCCTATAAAAAATAAAACAAAAACACATGATAACAAATAGAGAAATTGCCATTTAGTTTGTACCTATTTTTTATGCTTCAACACCATTTAGTTTTCCTCTTCCTGCATATCGCTCTGCCGACGCAGTGCTCATGTGGCAGACGCGCTCACATCACTGGCCGGGCCGATCTAACTTCAGGACTGCCCAGGGCAGTACAACTTCAGATGAACTTAAAATTGACAAAATTTTCCTGCATTTACAAAATAGAATCAGCGAGGTTATTTTTTTATTCTAAGTCATTAAGTAAAAGTGCACTTAAAATAACTTTAATCTTTGTTGCAAATTATGTGTTCAAGAAAAAATTACACCCCTTTTTCAGGTGTCTAATGATGGGTCAGAAGATGTTATTTTTCTCAAGTCCTAATCTTGAATTTGGTTCTTAAAAATAGTGACTTGAATACAAATATAGATCTCAAGAGTTAGGCATATAATAATGCATAATCAAAAATGACACAGAATGGGGTTGTCGTGAAGTTAAGTTATTATTATTCAATCATTTTTTTTTAAATACTAATTATTTTGTTATTTTAATGTAGAATCTATGATACTAACAAAATTGTTAGTTTTTTTAAAACCATTTTATACTTTGAATAATTGTCAAATTTAGAGATTTTAACAAATCAAAACCCAGCAGTGGCAAGTGAGAATCAAGAAAGACCAGGTTTGAACATTATTGAAATTTAATGGGTGTGAATAAGTGGAACTGAGTTTTATTAGCAGCTAGTAAAAAGTTACTGGTGAGTATAGTAAAGTCCTTGGTGTAATCTGGACTTAATCCTAGTGGAGGTAGGTAATGAACTAAAGACGAGGTAGCAAATGGAAGCACCCCAAAACAGCGTACGCTTTGGCAGTGCTGTTAAATTAATTTTAACAGTTTGCTTAAAGCGGTTTGTGTTCAAGCACCTCTCTTAAATCTTGATAGTTTGTTTAATGGTTTTCTGTCTGTAAGTTCTGCAGACTGTTCGTCCAAGCAAACAACAGCCTTAATACCTTAATATAAGCAAACTTATCTTCGTTATTTGTTTCATTTGGGGATTTTTTTTCATAAAAGTTTTAATGGGAACTTATAACTTCATGTAATCATATGCACAAAACAAAATAGCATCCTTTGTAAGTGTGGAGAAAATGACTTTTCTCTTTCAATTAGGCTGTAATCCTATGCAAGATATTAAATTACTGGTAGGTAAAAAAAATACTTTGGTTTTCCAGAGAATTAGGCTAGCCAACCATTTACCAATTTTTCTCTCTCTGAGAAACTCTGTAATAATGTTAAGCTGTCAAACATAAAAATTGACAAAGTTGTGTGTCAGAAAAATGCACATATTCATGGATGTAGAACTCTAAAATGAGATATATTCTAATTATTTAAGGTACTTGTTAGTGGTGTTTGATGGCCCATATGTAAAAGGTCTCCACATGCTGAAGCAGTACATTGAAGTGGCAGCATTAGCACATTGTACTTACTGCTCATGCAATTACACTAAGGCGGGAGACAAAGAATTGTACAAGGTGATGTGCTAGCAATGAGAATCATGGCAGCTTCTACAGTGTACATGGTCATAACACACTGTTCATGCCACTGCGGCAAATGGTTTCGCTGCAATTATTGCACCAAAGAAGTGGTAGTACCACTAGTTGTGAACCTTCATTTTCCGATGTTTACGTCCTACCCTCTTAACCTTATCTCAATGACATACCACACCAGTTTGTGGGGATCTGACCATTAACATTGGATTTCAAAAAATTTTTTACAAAAATATGTAATTATATAATATAGAGTTGTGCATTCCTAGGTTAGTAACGTGTTATTACAGGAATCTAATGTATGTATTTCTCTCACTGACGCGTCATAAGTTTTGGCAATACTAGCTCGTGTCGCATCTCACAGACAGGTCAAACGAATGGCGTGTGCAGAATTATGAGCGCACATGCTTGCGGATGCAATAATTCCTCCTCACGCACCATAGAGTTTTTGGGAACATCACATTACAGTGCGTTTGTACAGAAAAAAATAGAAATGCTCTCTTTTGTGTATAACCATTTTATTCATACATATCCAACAGTGTTAATTGCTTAGGTGTTGATACTAGTACTAATTACAAAGTCCAGTTTGTTAATTAAAAAATAAGAAAAAAAGGTTGCTTTGTATAATTGTCAGTGCTTTTAAACCAATCATGTAACCACGCAAGTCATGACTAAGAACTCGTTCAGTCGAGTCATTGAGTGATTTTGCAGCTGAGATCATCGCGGATTGGTGAACTCTCGTCTTTACTTGGCAAGTGACGTGAGATATTTTTTTACTGAAACTTTGGTTCTTGCTTGAAATTTCATTTTTGAACGAACCAAAAAAAGGAAACAATTATAAGTGTTATTTTGTACACAGTAATATGTTTAAAAAAAAATTAATATCTATTGAAAATGTACATCAAATTATATATATAAATTATTTACACTTTACCAGTTAATTTGTAAATTTTGATTAGAGCAAGTTTTCTGTAACGGACTACATCATACAGGGTCCTTGTGGAATATAAAAAAAAGTTTGTTATTGAATGTTGATATATTAAATAAAATCAAAAATGTTTAACTATTTGTAGTGTTTTCATCCATTCTCCTGTTTTTCTTATCTGGATGGTTTCATTGCCGAATGTGTAAGGACATGTGTGTACATCTACCACCAGGGTGGAGCGAGAAGGCCTACTGCTTACACATCGGACTACGGCCAACCTGATTGCGATGCAGTGTAGTTTCCCTGCTTGGATGGTTCCTTGCCATAAGTCATGGTTACTCCCTGCCGCAACCCTGGTCCGTGTCCTGTCACCATCTCTAGCAACCTCGCTGTTGACATGAAAAACCACACTCTAAAAAAAGTTATAAATACATATCTACTATTATTCTTATAGCAGTAGGATTTTTACTAGCATAATTTACGAGGGTAAGAAATCCAAGTGTTTTGAGGTTAACAGTGTACAGATTGCATAGGTTTGTTAAAATACTATTCACTGATGTGGAGTCATACACCAGATTAATATTTGTGCTTCTCAGGATACTTTTGGTAATAGTTACAGATAGGTTAGATTAGGTGTATTACTTGAATAAAATTCTCACAAAAATTTGTTCTGTGTTTTTATATGTAAATATAGATTTTTTTAGATCAGCAATATTTATAATATAGCAAAATTTTATTTTGTTTATTATGGCAGCAAACTTGCAGGAGCGAGTGGCATACCTTGGGTGTGTTTGGAGATAAATAAGTGAAACACAGTCTTTCCAATTGTTTATATAATAAAAAAATAGTACCCAAATTAAAAACCAAACTAATTAATTTTTTTGTTGTATCAGTGATTGTTAAGCTTTTTCAAGTTTATACATATTGCCAAATGTATTCACAAGTGTTTCAATTTATATGTTATATTCTTGAAAGTTTCTTACTTTCTCTTGTATTGTATGCAATCAATTTTAACTTAATGCTAGTAGATATTTTTATTTCAAATAAAAATTTTAAAATACATTATTACATCTAAACTAATTTACGGATTAGTTTAAAGATATATCTAATGTTCTGGAGCTATCATGGTGTTATTTAAAATGATGGTTTAATGTCATTTACAATGCATTTTCAAACTTATTTGCCTCCAGTTGGTGAAAAAATTCTGCTATGTCCATTTGTGAAGCCTGTTGGTTCCAGCCTTATCTGTAACACAACTCTATCTCTCTCCATTCTCCCAGCCTTCCAACGAGCTAATTGTTATGATTAAGTTAACAAATAAAATAATCAAGTAATCTAATACAAAAATTAAAGACTGAAATTTTGTTAACCTTGGCGCAACTTTCAAGAAAGGTAATTAGTAATAGGTGAAGTTGGTCTGTAAAATTCTATCGGACATGCTCCTAAAACAATATTGAAACTTTCTTGTCCATAACTCAAAAAATTTGCACAGTTCAAGGTTAACAATGAAATATACTCATCTCCTTGAAATTAACAGAACAACTACTGGTTATCACGCAGTTACAAACAAATAGCTCAGCACACACAACACCCATTTCCAATGTACGAGGTGCTAGCAGATCAACTTTCCTCCTCAGAGAATTACAAAACAAAGACAAACAAGCGCACAGAAAATGGCCGACGACTCCTGAAGAGAATTTGTTGAAGTTACAAGCACTCACTGTTCTCGATATATGCAAAATTTAAAATATTCACCAAAAATTGTAGTTTATGAAGAATCTATTATAAAAGCGTAGCTGTGAAGGAAAATTTGTAACTATTACAAAGCGTTCATAACTTTTGGCATGTCTGGATCATTTGCCTGCCACCGAGGTGATCCGGGAAACATGGCAGACTTTTCTGCGAGCAAGTGTCTTTCTCTGGTTGCTTTCGTTTTCCCCTGCCATTCAATCCATCACTGCTGCATCCACATTGCCTCACCTCTCATTGTCGATAAGTCATAAAGCCTATTCATTCATTCATCTTCATGTTGTCAGCAAGTCTTTGCAGTTCAGTAAACAGCCAAGCGGGCTAGAGATTGAATACTTGAGCTAGTGGCGAGGGAATAGTGGGAAGAATTTGATTTGCCTTCAAAACTGTATGCATCAATTTACAAAGCAAAAATATATTTACACATTATTTAATATAGATGTGTCTCATCACTAGTGCAGGGCTTCTGCAGACAGGGAAAACTCAGGGAATTGTAAAGGCTTCTGCAAAAGCTGGAAAGAGCAGTATAATAAACAATAAAAAACATTGCTTATCGTAAGGAGGTGACGAACATCCACCACCTTAAAGAGAGGATCTCTGCAGCAATTGCAACTGTGACCGTGGACACGATTTATAAGATTTGGCAGGAGATTGAATACTAGCTAAACATCACCAGAGATAAAATGGAGTCCATACTGAAGTGTACTAAACTAGGTCTAAAACTCTAAACTTTTCAAACATTTTAAGATGCCAAATGTGTATATCCATTAAATTAATAGTTTACAATAAGGGTTAAGAATCCTGGCAATCATTCTGAATGATCCTTTACAGACAGGTAAAAATGTCAGGTGGGATAGAGAACTTAGAATCTGGCCGAGCTGAGATGCTAGTGATAACTTAACAGCATCCTGGGGGATCGAGATGTCTGTGGGTGGTCTCATAGGCATCTGTGTCTGAAATACTTAGTACAGCTTGAGTTCCTGCTTGCGTGAATCGATACATAGCATTGGCCACTTTGTAATAATAATGACAATTGTAGTTGTGACACCACTCCTGTGAAATAGGCCATAATAAACTACCTGAGTTTGATTGAAAAACTTTGGATACAGGTTCATCATGAAAAAAATATGTTCAACATTGCAGGAAGATGTATGGAAAATATAAATTTTTACCCCCAAATTAATTTAATTACACCATTTTTCAACAGTGAAAAGTTCTGCAGTGGTTGCAGGAATTTGTTGAGTTAAATATAATCCAGATGCTCACTTTAAATCATAAGTCATACTATGTTTTTGAACTCTTTTTTTCCTGATGAACCTGCAGTTGTTAGTTTTTTTGGTAAAATTCCAACCAATTCTGTGTAAAAGAATGAGCTCAGGCACTAAGTGGCGACGGACAATGTTCACAGACGTGCATGTTGAATCTAGATCGTAGTTTTTCACAGCCAAGTCACCGCTATTTTTTTGGATTCTGAGTTCAGGCCAAGTTAATGTAATTTATTGAGTTCCCGATGTTGCAGCATGCCTTGATGAAACCATGTTTGAAGGTGTGAATAACCCTATGTGAATGCTGTGTGAGTAAACCCTTGAAGATGGCTGCTACAAGGTATGACATAGGCGTACCCGGGGGGGGGGGGGTGTTTTGGGGGTTCAAACTGCGCCCCCCTCCCCCCCTCCCGAAATAAGGCAAGAAAATTATGAACACTTATGTCATTCGAGCTCAATTTCTAAACACAGAGCAACGAGAGAAATAACATCACCAAGCAGCCCAATTGGTAAGTAAATGTAAACAAATTTGAATTGCAGTGGTTGGTACATGATAGGTCAGTCTAAATTCTCAAATTGCGGTGATTGGTCTATGGAATAATTAGTTCAACTCTACTTTGATTATGTTTTAGATTTGCTTAGTAGAATTGGGCATTGAGTAACAGTAGTGATTGCGACCTAATTTCATACAAAACTCGGGGACATTTTTTGGTCATTTTGTCAAGTCGGGTACTTTCATTTAAATACTGTACATCTGTACGTATAACATGAAGAAAAAAGTTTTATTATCACAAGGTGCATAATTTTAAACGACTGTTACAAACATTGAAAAGCTGAAATGTAAATTTCTCGCCTCAGATGAAAGGGACCTCGTTGAGTGCAACGTGGTGTGAAGTTGTGTTTGAGTCAGTAGCTTAATGGCCTCAACTCAATGTGTAGGTGTTTTTAGTGAATATTGTAATAGAACAATATAATTTAATATATATAATATACTAGCTGCCTGACCCAGCTTCGCACGGCTATACTAATTGGGGGGGGGGGGGGGGGGAAATGAGACTAAATATCCCATTTACAGTAATAATAAATGAAATAAAATGCAATTAATTTTGACAAAAATGTATTGCAATGCTTTGTAATGTATCGGAGAGAAAATGAGTAGCACCGATTGTTTCCCGATTCTCGAGCACGCAACGTACAACTGATGTACCCGTAGTTCGCTACGGCAGTCTACAGGCAGAAAAATTGCACCGCTCATTATACATGCCCTCCTTGTGGGTACGCCACTGCCGCACCTCGAATGGAAAAAAAAATCAAAGCAATGCTCGTTGCCATGGAGACACAGAAGGCATAAACAATGCAAAATCCCGCTGTCCCACTGTTGCCCGGGCTTAACAACCCTTGGGAGTTGATTTTCGGAAAACGTCATCCTGCATAACATGAGGAATATTACTGTCAAGTTCAAGTCTATAGGATATAAAATTGAAAAAAAAGGGCAATTTTTGATATTTAAAGTCCCCGTAAACTTTCAACGGTGATGAGGACTGCACTAACAGTGAATTAGTTGTTGCCATAGAGACGAATGAAGCATCAACAAAGCAACAGCCGTTGCCATGGTGTTTTCTACCAAACACTGGAATTTTGATATTTTACACCCCGAAAACTCCCTTTGGGAGCTGATATTCGGAAAATCATATCTTAGTGAGCATCTACATACATCACAAAATGAGTAACTATGCTAAGTTTCAATCGGTTGAAAGATTTCAAGTCAATCGTAATGAGTCAGTCAGTGGTATTTTGCACAAATATATTTTTAAATTTAAATAATTTTACATAAAATATTAATTAAATATATACAGAAATATGCCTCGAATTGAAAAAAAAAAAATTGTTTGTCTGTAAAGTCGGTTTATGGACGATAGTTTAACGTGACATCATAACCAAACATTGATGAAATGATTGCATACTTTTATGAATAAAATTGAATCATTTTTATTTTAATAATAAAAGAATAAATACTTGAAATTATACTAGTAATCAGATTTTTAAAATGCAAGAATTATTAACCTTTATTGCCGAAATTTTTGTTGTAATAAGCAATGAAAAACACATTAACTTTTCGCTTCACTTTATAAACAGTCGACAAAACAGTTCACGTGTAGATGACTTGTTATTAATCTTAAAAACTGGTGTTTAGCTATAAGGTTTAAATAAAATTATGAACAAGTTTTCATATAAATAAACTGTTATCAAATATCTATCATAAATTATATGAATCACCATAATTCTCTAGTTTATTGTAACATAACCTTGACGTCGACCCAAGTGTCTCCTCGGCTCCTTCAGGCCGTTATGCCTCGTCAACGTCCTCTCTTGCAATACTAGTGCACCGACTGTGAAGTGCGACGGTCAGGGACGCACCCGCGTGCGCCCTAGTATGTCAGTGGGCTTCTTTTGTGTAAATATGCTCTTTATATAGTTTTAAATGGTCACGAACCTCAACAATTGTGTATATTATGTAATCGCTACTAATTAATTCATGTGTAAATTTGCTTTTTAATTAATTACTCGCTAAAGTTGTGTTAATATTTCTGTGATTTTTCTCAAGTGCTTATGCCGTGCTAGTAATGTAATCGCAGCCTGGCGCGTCGCGGGGCGGGCCTCTCCCACGCCGGCCGATTTCCCCTCCCCTCATCCGCAGCCCGCGGGCCTCGGTCCGCTGGCGGGTGGAGGGGTGCAGTGGTGTCCTGGGCGCGCTAGAGAGCAGACGTGCACGCCGCTTCACGCTGCTTGTGAGGCGCGTTTTGTCATTTCGCAGTCCGCCGACAGTGAAACGTCACGGGTCGTCTCTGCAGCTGAGCTGCATTCGTTGTATCACTGGCCGTATTGAGTTTTTGAGTTTTCCGGGACGTCACCAGCCGAACGTCATAGGCCGTGTACGCGCATCTACGGACCGCCGAACCTCTCAGTCAGTACGAATCTCTTACGTGACGGACCGCGCACGCGCTGTGCATCATTACAGGACAATCGTAACCGGGACGATAGTTACGGGATTACCTTCCCAGTTTGTGTTGGGACGTATTAAAAAGACGAGACTTTCATCCGGGAGTCCGGGTCGTAGCGGGGAGGGCGCTCATTCCGCGACGTGTCCGCCAGGCTGCGGCAGGCTCTCTATGCGACAATAAAAGGGGCTCGTGGAACGGACAACACCGAGTTATCCTTGGAGCTGCCTACCATTCTTCCTTCTCACCTAAAATTCCCTCCAGGTCCCGTATTCCCCGGTCCCGGCCACGTTGGCCTGGACCCACACCTCACCGACGAGAGCTGCACGGGCAAGACAGGGCAATTACTCAAACGGGGAATCAGGGACCTAAAGTAGAGGGACGTCAACCTATTACTGCACTTTCCGTGCCTGGTTCCCGCGATAGCGGATAGATATCACGTTTCATTCGGTTCGCGTCCGTCACCGTAGATAGCAGCACGGTAGTGGAATAATATTATTTTGTTTTGATAACACGATTTAATAACAAATACGCATCCCAAATATACCAAATTATTTATAATGTGTTACAATATTTTTTAAAACATTGTGCAAGAGATCCCGGGTGTAATTTGAATTATTATGTGTAACTTTAAAACACCATTGTTCGTTAAAAATATGTTATCCTTTGAGGAAGTAATATATTTTTTTTAATTTTTATATCTTTTGTATGGATACAAAGAAGGAGTTAAATGAAATCTACAATTTAATTGATATATTTACTTTTATTTGCACTTAATAATTCAAATATGTTTATTACTTTTGTAGTGTCGCTTGCGCCGTATCTATTTTTACAAGTACAAAAATGAAATTATAGCGGCGGCGGGGATTCGATCCGTCAACCTTTGGATTGGTAGTCAGCGATGCTAACCGCATGGCCATATTTGAATTATTAATTGTTTCAGATGTTACATATATATATATTTATAAAAATTTTGTTCACGGTAGGGGAATAATATTATTTCGTTTTTATAACACGATTTTATAACAAATACGCATCCCAAATACACCAAACTTATTTATAATGTGTTACAATATTTTTTAAAAAATTGTGCAAAAGATCCCGGGTGTAATTTGAATTATTATGTGTAACTGTAAAACACCATTGTTCGTTAAAAACGTATTTGAATATTCAACATTACTTTTAAATAACCGTACCAATTGTGCTGAAAATCGGTGAATGATCGTTAGAGTACATAATATTTATAATTTAAATGATGAAAATATCATTGAAAAGTTAGGACACATCCATAGTGGGACATCCGTTGTGGGACAATGTGTGTTATGGGCACTTTTTCGTGCGTGCAGCCGGCGTTCATCGATTTATTAGACGTTGTCACGTCAAAAAATCGATCTAAGCGATGCCCGTTGCCATGAAGACGCAGAAGGCATAAACAATGCAAAATCCCATTGTCATGGAGATGGAGTACCCACTGTTGCCAGTGCTTAACCACCCTTGGGAGCTGATTTTCAGAAAACGCTATCATTAATCGAAATAAAATGTAGCCTGTATATAAAGTTGGACAAAGTTACAAATATTTGTGCGAAATTTCATTAAAATCAATGCAGTAGTTACGGAAATTAGCCCGGACAAACATCATGACACAAGATTTATATATACAAAGATTTAATTCTGTTTTGCTACACTTGAATTGTAAAGCCTGAATTACAACAGTCCGTCACATCCGTCCGTCATCCGTTAGTCCATCAGCCGCCAAGCAACTTCACTTCACTTCACTGCTTGGATTTTGGCCTTAAGCGGTATCCGTTTAGCCAGAAATATCAATTTCATTATTCTTTTTCATCATCTTTTATCGCAAGTGTATATTTTGAAAAATTCTCAATTTTACTCCCAAGCCTTACCCGGGACTCAAACCCAGAACCTCTCCTACCATAAGCCGGTGTGCATCCGACTACGCTACGGAGGTCGGCTGGCGATTTACAACACTCCGCTCGTCCGTCATAATATTTCTCCATGTCAATGCTGACAACTGTTGAGAAAACTTAACAATTTGGGGGGAAAAAATTATCATATGTAATTATATTACTTAAACAATTATGTAAAGTAAGTACTTGAAACTCATTAAACTCAGAGTGGTTTTTTTCGGTATGTATTTTCACATTTCCAGAGTTACCATACGTAATTATAATACTTCCGTATCTTAGACCATTTTTGTTTCAAAAAAGAGCTTTTGAAATGTGTCTAAACGTAAGCTAAGAAATGATTTTGGAATCAGCTAAACAATTAAACAAACTTTAATACATTTTAATATAATATTTTACATGCAAACACCTAGAAGCATATTATATTAAAATGTAAATGTAATTAAAATGTATTAAAGTTTGTTTAATTGTTTAGCTGATTCCAAAATCATTTCTTAGCTTACGTTTAGACACATTTCGAAAGCTAGACAACTGTTGAGAAAACTTAACAATTTGGGGGGAAAAAGACATTAGAAGACATTAGGTTATAGTTTCATCCGTTCACCCGTCAAAAGTATAAAGTTACCAAGCTTTAGACGGACAAGTGGATGACATTTTTCAGTCCATCTTATTGGGTGCAGGTCACGTAATTGACAGACGGATGACGGATGGACGGGCTAGTGTAATTCCGGCCTTAGTTGCTAACATCCTCACAATCAAATTATACATCAACTATTCTATTGTCATGCCATCAACTTATTAGGAATAAGTTTGTAAAGTGCGTACGTAAATTCGTTAACTAATTATTTTTATATTTTATATATATATATTTTGGAAATATAAATCTGGAAGAATACCCCCCGAAAAAAATTCCTGGGTACGCCTATGAGGTATGATGAAACATCAGGGTCACCACCATTCCCATGAATGCAGCCTCATCCCAAGTAGACATGAATGTTAATGGATGGTTAGAATGTGTACAAATCCCTACTAATATTATAAATGTGATTGTGTGTTTTATCTGCCCTTATTTCATGCTGCAACGGAGCATGGGCTGCAGAGTGACACAAACTACATATAATTATAAAATTCCATCCCTAAGGGAGTGAAAAAGGAGTAAATTAATTTTTTTTAATAGAAAAGCTTAGGAGGTAGGTCATAGACACACGAACAGTGAGTTTGTCATTTCTCTATGTCCACCACACGGTTATATAGTAAGGTCGGGCAACTTCCTATCTTTCTTGGTGAAACCCATCCGCTTAGTAAACCCATCCTCTTAGTGAAGCTTGCGGCTACTAGCAAACTAAAGGCATTAATAACAGTTTAGTTCATGATTTTGTCAATAGATGGCGTTGCCTTGAATTTGTAACGCACTATCGTTTGTTGCATTCGTCACGTCTTGCGTAGGGGTTACCTGCCTTCCAACAAAATAAAGCTGAAGATTGACGCCCCTGTTTTGCAGATGTGTAGCCTTGATGCACCAAGATTGTGCAATCAATGGGACTTTAAAATATAATATAATTTCCTGTTTTTCAAGTGTATGTCCTACAGACTTGAAACTCGGTTTTAAGGAGGTAGGTACCTAGTATAAAATTATTTGGGTTTTAAAATTTGTTATAATTTAATTTAAAATTAAAGTTTAACTGTGTTTATTTGTTATTAAATTATTTCATTAATTTAAACAGCTAATAACTTGATTGCTTCAATTGTAGGGTATTAAATTCTGATGTACTATTTTAAGAATAATATATGATAAATCACAGAAGATTTTACTAAAGCATTAGATGAAAAAATGACAGGTTTATTTAAGATTTATTTCACAACAAAAACAGTTAAGTTTAAAAATTTGAAAGTAGTATTTGGGTAAGCCTGTTTTATTTTTAACATAGACTAATTGGGAAAATTTATTAACTCTCCTTTTAGTGTGTTTCTAGATACATATCTTCATGAAATCACACTTATCTCCATATTTTAGGAGGGAACCTATTTTAAATTTGCTAAAAAGCACCTATTTAATAGAAATTTAGATTGTCATCTTTTACTTTGCTACTTTCATTTAATTTGTTTATATGCAAAGAAAAATTAAAACAAAACTTCCATGTTTCACTGCATTACAGGTGCCAACATTTTCTTTTTTTTTGAAACAAATGCATCTTTATTTGAAATCTATAATACAGGTATCAAAATTCTTATTGTACATTTTAGTAGATTAGTTGTTATGCTTCGTATTCATGTGCATAGACCTGACTTCGAACCAGAGACCAGGCGTGACAAACGACCAGGCTAGGTGCGGTCTGCCAACAGAGGGGTCCAAGCTGATTTGATCATGGAATAAGGAAGAGTGGATTGAAGTACCTTGTTATTCAACAATATATATATTATATATATATATCTTAATATATATAAATCTCGTATATATATATATACATATACATACATACACACACATATATATATATATTAATCAGACATAACATTTAGACTGATGCAATTGTTTCAAAAAAAGAAAATATTGGTATCTGTAATGCGGTGAAAAATGGAAGTTTAATTTTAAATTTTCTGTACATATAAACAAATTAAATGAAAGTAGTAATGTAAAAAATGACAATCTAAATTAAAATTAAATAGGTGCTTTTTAGCAAATTTAAAATAGGTTCCCTCCTAAAATATTGCTATCGCAACGGGGGTTGACGTGTCCGTTGAAGCTTAGGGCACCACCACATATACATTAGAATGTGGACCCAGCTACTCTGTTCTCAGGGCCGTGACGTAGCCCGTGTGTGGCGAGGCCTGTTTCCCCCTGTATCACTCAAATGCTCTGAAAACAATTACAGGTGCGTGAAGCTCCTTCCTCTAGCAGCAATCGCGACTCACTGCCGTTCGTCCTCGCTCGGCAACTTTCAGGAGCGGAGCACTGACGTCACACCGGCTGGCGTGGGCCGACACACGCACACACACACTTCAGCGGGCGATTTTAAATGCCGGGGTTGTAGAGGGTGGTGGTGCAAGGAGGGGGCCGCAGCATGTAAGGGAGGAGATGGTGGCACATCGGGCTCAGAAGGGTGCAGCTCCGGGCGATGTCAAGATAAAGTAGATAAGTGTGATTTCATGAAGATAAAATGTATCTTCAAACACACTAAAAGGAGAGTTATAAAATTTTCCCGATTAGTCTCTATTTATGTATATATACACACACACACACACAGAGAGACAGAGAGAGAGAGAGAGAGAGAGAGAGAGAGAGAGAGAGAGAGAGAGAGAGACACACATAGACATATACATACATATACATCTCACAAATATATTTATTCTATGTAGGCATATAAATTCAACAAACACAAAATACAAGTATGAACTTCTGCATTTCTTATCAGGTAGGTATATTATAACATAAAATCGTGCCAGAAATTAGGTACTTCGGCACGTTTTTTTCAATTGTTATTATAATTTTAAATTATTTTTGGAAATTTTATTTTCTATATAATTTAGATACAAAAGGGTGATTTACACTTTGTTAGGCTGGTGTACTCTACTTAGTTAAACTTTGTGCCAGTGGACTGAAGCACCTTTTCTCAGGGACCTATCTGATATTTTGCAAGTCTAATGTAGACGTTAGCAGCCCATATGACTTTTCTCCCGCTTAGTCACGTCCCCGGCCTGTAACATTATTTCACTGCATGACTAAAACTGCATACAACAGCTCTGGACGAGTTGTTACCATTTCTCAGAGACGAGCTTACCATAGCTTTTACCGTCACACAAACGTCTTAGGTTCTCTCCTCGAAAGTCACGTTAGGAGGCTCAATAGTAGCGTCTGTTCTGGTTGCCAGCGAGTGGAGCTGACGCCCGTGACACTTGGCGATCTTGCCAACCTCCCCCCTCTGTCCCCTTTAGGCCGCCAGAGTGTAGCACCAGCTACACCATAAGGCCCTATGCTTCCTCCTCGCGGCCTGTAAAAGTCGATTGTATGTTGCTTTCTGTGCCTGCCGGTAGAGACCGCAGCAGTCGCCCTTCGGCGCAAACAACTGAAGTCGTGGCTACGACCACTCGGTCACCTCCGGAAATTTCCGGCCCAGAGCCGAACCTTCCCCCTCTTTTTCCCTAGGGCCGACCGCCCGTTTTAATTAGGAGTTTTCGTCCGCCACGGCGGCACTTAGTACTCTGACTTCGGCTACTTACCGCGTCTTCACGGCGTCACCTCGGTTAAGAGGCTTTTTCGCGGCAACAACGAACTCGTGGGAATAAGGAATGTAGTCAGCTGTGTTAAGGGATGTGATCCCAAGTCCAATAATTCAGTAGTAGCCAGTCAGTAGTAGTGATTAGAAAACAAGTCATGTTTTAATTGAAAGTTTATTAATTTCCTTTTTGATCTTCCTAAATGATGATTTCTGCCGCGTCATCCGCGCAATTCTCGGTCCGCGCCTTTCTGATGTCGGCACGAGACATCTCCTGAGCCCTGGAGCTACACCCTGTTTGGTGAGTTACTTCGGTCTATTTTTCCTCCCCAAATTCCCATTTGTTGGCCTTTTCACGCAGACTGTGTTTGGCTGTCTGGAAGCAGGTCTAATTCGTTTGTAATTTGGCTTGTGTTTCAGACAGGGTCCAATGTTTGGGCGCTGAAATTGCACCCATCATGTTGTCCAGGACCTCCAGTTTCATATCTCTCTAAGAAGAGCTTCCTCCCGGCCAGGTGTCCAACTTGAAGCCTCGGGTGATATTTAGCATATAACTTCTCCCTACCGCCAACGAAACAAATTATTTAAACGAATACCAGCGAGCAGTGCCATAGAGAATTTATCAAATAAGAAAATGTGAAATTGATACTGTAATAAGTGGATGGAAACTAACCTGTAAAATGTAATTTTTTTTATTGTTAACAGTATAATATAATGTGTTTTAATACATTCGGGCCGACCCCCCCCCCCCCCCCCCCCCAATTTTAATAACTTTAATTAATGTGAATACCATGTTATTGTGAAACCAAAACAAAAGATTTAATTTCCTTTTTAAATAAAACAGGGAACCTATAGACCAATCTACTTATATAGTGTTTATTTATTTATCATATACCTTATTCTATTTTAACGATCCTCTAGCTCCCAAGTTGCTTGTGTGCAGGGAGTATAAAATTGTCTTGTTCACCACCTCGTGCCCCCTCTGGTAATACTTGTTTTTTTTTTATAATTTTGCTCAGCTGCTTCCTAGGCCTTTTTTTATTAAATTAAAATAATATAATTTTAGGGCACGAGGGGCGTATCATAAAGGTAGTAGAGCATGGTTTGGTCTATAGGCATACCTGAGTAGAGTAGGCATACCAAAATAAAATATAAAAAATATTTAAAAAAAATAATTTTTTTGGATAGCAATTTTGTATTCTTAACATTGTGAACTGATCGCTGGTACACCCTGTAGTAATATTGAGCTTAAAATTTTAAAATTATATTGAGTTTTACGTCCCGCTGTGACTGTGTTTGCGCGTGGTGTTAGACACCGCGCCTTTCCGCTGCCCACCATGTCCGGCAGCGTAAACAATGCGTTGCAATCTAGTTTGTTCCTCACGGCCGACAGTGCCCTGAGTCAGTCTGAATTCCTCCTTTTATCTGTGTTTTTTTTATAACACATCCGCCTGCAAACCATGCCATCTTTGAAAAACAGATCATAGAAGTCCTTTCAGACATTGTGGTATTTTTTTGTCTCTGCGCTTACGCGCGGCGCCATGTTACTCTCATGTTTAGGTCCGCCAACCTGACGGCTACCTTTCCCTCCCTGTATTCACATGCCTTGTGTGCGTAATAAGGCAAACACGTTTTCGTACCTACCACTGATTTCGGTTAGCACATTACCTATTGCATTTTTGCTTACCATTTAAAATTAAAAAAGCTCATAATTTCATTTTTGGGAATAAAAAATATGGTATGAAAATTTTAATTTAAATGTATTTTCATTTTTTGAGCACATTATATTTAAATGCTGTTATATATATATATATATATATACACATACACACACACACACACAAACATAATTATACTCAACATTGTAAGAATAATCAATAGTGAAGATTCATAACATCTAAATGAGGTCTAGAAATTACTTTTATAATCATACTACATGACAGCGCTAAATTATGTTCAAATAAATTAAATCTGTAACCTATAATTTGTTGAAATAAATTTTGAAGCAGAGACCATGTAACATATGTACAGGTATGTCACTTAAATTTAAAGATTCTCATTTGTTGTTTTTTATATCTAACCTGTATTTATGGGCCTGAAAATTTTTATCGAGGACCTCATGATTTTTTAAATTTGAATGTTGGCAGGTCTGACTGCGCAATCATGCTCAAAGTACCAGAGCCAATTTAAGCTAACAAATACAGCTGAAGGAACGTGAAAGAGAGTGATAGAATCACGAACCTACACAGGATGGGCATAGCGCCACAAGCGAGATACGCCAACATACCCAGAGAGGGTTTAAATGCAGGGAGAACCTACAAGAAAAGAAAAAAAAAACAACTGAAATGGCAAAGGAATCGAGGCTCCCGGAACACACCAGGGACAGAGTTGTCGTTGATTACAAGCATGACTCGCAGCCACCAGCACACATTTTAACTGTTAAATTTATTAAGGCAGCAGCCTAAATTAAAGAACAAGGTTGGTGGACTGACATTTATTTTTAACTGTGCAGCAGCCTTGGACCAGAAAATAGATTACTCACAACCGACCATCACTGACCTGAGTTTCTGTTGTAGAGAAAAGTTACGAAGCGCCTACACCACAAGAAAAGTTCCGAACAAGGCAGAGTAGATATTAACAAGAGAAGCTAACTCGACTAATTTTGCGACCTGAATGAGGCCGAGGAACAAGTATCAGAAGTTTAAATAGTATTGCAACCACCTCACATGCATGCATGAGCACGAGGGAGCAGAGGGGAAATAACACAAGGGCGGCTGTAGTAACATGGATAAAGGGGGCGGGGGATTCCGAGAGAGGGAGGGCGGCTGGTGCGTGCTAGTTGAACTGTGCTGGAGTAACCACAGCAGATTAAACAAAACTCCTTAACATTCACCCTCACACTTCATTAGTTTTGTTGATATTCTTTTAATAACACAAAACTAAATGCCTTTTTACAACTTTTCCATAAAAAAATGTAAAAACACTCCTGAACTTTATTATTTAGAGTTTTCTTACCAATTTCCTGATTTGCTTAGGATATTTGATCCATTATTGTAAATACAACTTATTCCCATTACATTTGAATTGCAATAACTTTTAAAAACATGATACACTACTCATTACATACATTAGTCTTGCTCAGTTTCTTATCGCCTGCTTGATTTGCTTGGAGATGTGTTTTACTACTACAGAAAATGCAAAACCTTTTTTCACTACCTTTGGGCTCTAATTTCTAAAAATGGTAAAGTAACACTAATTAATTATACCTTATTCATTGTTTCTTTTCCCGCTTGATTTTTTTAAAATGTAAATTGTTACCTATACCCTTTTCACACACACTGTAGTAGACTTTAATTAAATTATAAAACTAAAACTACGTAACTCATTTGTAAATTCATGCTCATATTACCTGCTTTTTGATTTGTTACGGAGATACCATTTACTACTTTTAATACTAAAATGTAAAAACATTTAAGGTATTTATTATAAGTATACCTTATTTGTACTCAGTTTACCTCTAACTTGATATCCTTTTGATTATTTTATATAAAATTTATCTTACCTTCTTTTCAGCCCCTATTAATTTAAAATTTGAAAGAAAAAAATATATATATGGAAAACGTTTTCTATCTTTGTTCCTTACCTCTAGATCTCGTAGAATCATCGAAAGCATGCACTTTTCTTCTTAAAACCAAAACTGCCTCTTTTACACCCCTTAGGGATTGAGTCTTGTGAAATGGTAAAATGAGGTTGGTAGTTTTGGTATGTTTATTATTGGTAATCAATCTTATGCTTGATTTACATCAGAGGTATTAATAATTTTAAAACCATATTTACCTTTTTTTTACCCCCTTATGGGTAGGATTTTGAAATTGTATATAGCTTAGTGTTTAAATTAACCAAAGACATTATAAACAAAAAAAAATTCATCAAAATCCATTCAATAGTTTGAGTGATGCCGGAACATACAGACAAAAATTTTAAAAACTATATTTTTGGGTTACAAATAATGCAAATAGCAGATCCCATTAGTTTCTCATAAATCCATGCAATGTATATAAAGAATTTACACCCCAAACAGTTTATTATTGTATTGATAATCATTAATTAATAATTTTTAAGAACACCAAGGGCCAGTTTGTGTTTCAATTCTGGCATAAACTAAAATAATGTAATCATTTATAGTTTCGAATCAACCATATTTATGTAACCTGTCATAAAACTCCATAGTTTTAATATTTAAATAACTTAGGTTTCTCAAATTTTGGGGAAAACTTTTTTTTTTTTTAATACTTAATGGTTTCACAACAAAGGCTACAGTAAAGTAGTTAATTCAAAATTGTAAACAACTTGAAATGTTGTCTCAGTGGGGGCATGTGAAAACTACCGTAAGTTAAATGGATGAAGGGTAATTCTGCCATAGTTTCTAATACACTCCATGGAATGAGTACAACATCTTTACTCTCAGAGTAGTGTATAATAATAATAATTTACACCTGCAATTGGGCTTCCGCCCGGTGGCAAGGAGTTCCCACCACCAACTACCCTCACTCCTCCCCCCTCTGGAGCCTCCTTCGTAAGTCCTTCCCTCCTCCCAGATCCAGTGTCCTCCCCTCAAGTTCGTTCCACTCACGCCCCGTCCTCACAAGGAATACCTGTCTTCCTCTCTCTGTCCGTCTCCATTCTCTCTGAATCTTCCACTCATGATCCCTCCTTCCTCGATACAGCCCTCTGTGCAACCTAGCTCCCAGCTTTCCCCAGCCCCCCTCCCCCCCACGAATTACTTTATTCATTCTCACCAGCCTTTCCACCTTCCTCCTTTCTTGCAGTGTGTCCCACCCCAGCTCCTTCATCATCACCGATGGTCTGTGAGTTTCCCCCATCCTGCCTTCGCCTTCCCTTCTCCTCCACATATTCATTACCCATCTCGCTGCCTTGCACTGCACCCTCTCCAACTCCTCAATTTCCTTCTCCACATAGGGGTCCCACACCGCCGCGGCATACTCCAACACTGGCCGTACCAATGTCACGTACGCCTTTTCCTTTACATTCCTACCTGTCCCTTTCAGTGTCCTGCTAAGCAGCCCTAACCCCATTCTGTCCTTCGTCACCACCTTCTTGACCTGCTTTCCCCACCCCAAGTCGTTCTGCAGGATCACTCCCAGGTATTTATACTCCTCAGCTTCCTGGATCACCTGTCCCTTCCAGCAGTACACTTTTCCCTCCACCCTTCTCTTCCTCGTGAACCTCACCACCTTTGTTTTCCCTACATTTATACCCATTTCGTTTTCCCTCGACCAGCACTCCAGTTTCTGCAAGTCCTCTGCCAGGTGCGCCCCTTCCCCCACAGTTTCATAGAGCACACAATCGTCCGCAAACAACCGCAGCCTGCTTTTCAACCCCTCCCCTACATCATTCATCATGATCAGGAAGAGCAGGGGTCCCATGACACTGCCTTGTGGTACCCCTGACATCACATTTCCCTCTTCTGACCATTCCTTACCCACTCTCACTCGCTGGATCCTGTCCCTCAAGAAGTCCCCTGTCCAATTTACCACCCTCCTGTCCTCTATCAACCCCTCCACCTTTTCCATCACCCTCCTGTGCGGCACCCTGTCAAACGCTTTCTCAAAGTCTATAAAAATAGCGTCTACCTGCTTTCCCTCATCCACTGCCTCCACCAAGTCCTCCAGCAGCCCCGCCATCTGCGTTTCACAGGAGTAACCCCTCCGGAAGCCGTGCTGCCTCTCATCCATCCAGTCCCTTTCCTCCACCCTCTCTACTATATACTTCACTACCAGCCTCTCCATCACCTTGCCTACGTTAGACATCAAGCTGACCGGCCTATAGTTGGCTGGGTGTGCCTTATTCCCCCTCCCTTTATAGATGGGCACCACCACAGCCTCTTTCCACTGCCTCGGCAGCTGTCCCTCCTCCAGTGACTGTGCATACAGTACTTGCAGGTACTTTCCTATCACCTTCCCTCCCAGCTTGAGGTGCCTGTTCCCTATCCCATCTGGCCCAACCGCCTTCCTCACATTCAGTCTCCTCAACTCCCTTAATACATCATCCCTCCGTATTTCCAACCCTCTCTCTCCCCCTGACTTCTCCTCTTGTGCTCCGCACCATACTCCCCCGTTTACAAAAACCGATAAGTATTGTTCCTGCAGTAAACGAGTCAGAAAGTCAGTCAAAAGTGCTATCTGTAGTTTTTTTAAAGTCTAATTAAGACTACTGTGGTTGACAGTGTTGCCTACCAACGTATTCTATACACTACTCTGAGTGATGTCATTGTACTCATTCCATGGAGCGTATAAGAAACTATGGTAGAATTTCCCCTCATCCTTTTAACTCATCATAGTTTTCCCCCACCTCCTCTCAGTTAATACTGACTAAAATGTAAATTGGCCTTTAACAATTTTAAAAACATTAAGTACCGTAAAATGGGGTGAATATGATCAGAGGGGCGAATAGGATCAAAAGTTTATAACATTATGTTTTGGAACATAATACAGAAGAAAATATTATACATTGTTCAAATAGTTATAATGGTAGTTCTAATACGTAGTTCTATGTAGAATTCTTTTCTGCTGTATTATGCTTCAAAACATAATGTTACAAACTTTTGATTCTATTCACACCTCTCATCCTATTCACCCCGTTTTACGGTAAACACTAATTGAAATGATAAAACAATTTAGTAACCAAAATGAAAAAAAAAATTCATTTTGCCAATTCAATTTAAATTAGTGAAAAAAGTAAAATTAATTTTGGAAACCAACACGTATACACAGGGATTGATATAGACGAGCGTCCAGCACTAACAGACAGAACACTCTGGCTCGCTGCAACAACCGGTGTGTTTCCTCACTTGCAAATATTCCGGTTTAGAGCAGGATGCTTAGTGCTTGACCTTGCAAGTGTGTGAGAGAGAGGTGGCCATCATGTTTCTCGACTTTATAAATCAGGGCAGTAGGGAACATCCCACCAACCGCAACAGTTCCAGGAAATCAACATTTTAACCGTGAATAAACTGAAATCAAACCAGTTATGTATCACTTAAAAGCAAAATTTAAATTTGACAAACTTCAGCAGCAGTTTTGGGAATGAAAAATATGTTAAAAACATACATACATCTCAAGGTAAACTCCTATGAAGTTGCAGCTTCACAACTGGTTTAGTACCTATAATAGATAAAGTATCTTAGACTGACACTAAGTGTCTGGCTAACATTTAGTTGAACTAATTTCTACAAACACCACAAAACATGTACTTTCGTAAAATAATTTCAATGAAATAATTGGGGGTAGCAGCAACACCTGCCAAAAAAATTTTATACAAAAAGTGTGTTACCTTCAATTATTTTAGTGATACCATTTTATGACTGAAAATTTTTTGAAGACTGTAGAATATTTGTCAAAAAATTTAACATTATCCAGGTGCTCAGTGTTCCATCTTAAATTTATTCTCTATTATTGGCATTAAAAAAATGTTCAGCTCCAACTTAAAGAATTTGCAAAAGCCTTGGGAAGCACTTTAGATCATTAATCATGCATGTCTAACTTACTTTTTAACTATGAGCCTGCAGCAGAATTCAGACTTTTCACTAGAAATACAAACGTTTTGGTATTTGGCCAATACTAATCAAATGTATTTAAGCAGGCTGCCCACAAATAATTGGTGAATCTATTCCAGGACTTTTTCAGGAACTACATTGAAATTTTTTTAAACTTTTATATCACAAGAAAATTTTTATATTCAAGCAAAATTTAACATTATATGAAAAACACAGAAAATGATTCCTGCAAATAGTGTAAGTTAGAAAACTAAAACATTTTCTATGGTAATTTCCACATGATTTAAACTTAAGTCTACAACTATTTATATTTACTGTATGACAATGAACTTACGTGAGGTGCCAAAAAGTTGAAAAAAGGCCGACTGTAAATTAAAGTTTAAAAATTTCTAACACTGTTGCCGTATATTTCAGAAGTAATTACGACCACCTTGACTAGTCCTTCAGTTTAATTTCTTATTTGTCTCATTTATTTTTGTTCTGGTGTAATTCCAATTACTTTTGTCAGCTTCAATTTTAATATTAATTTTTTCATAGTTTATTGTGAATCTCTTTATAGAACATTTGTGGATTTAATTTTATCCATTTATATTGTTCAAGAATGTTTCCATTAATGCTTTGCAGAGCACATGTTAGCTTTAGCACGTTCTGAAAATTCAAAAGTTTTGTTGGCAATATTAGTTCTGTGCCTTGTAGATGTTGAGGTTTTCAGAACAAATGAATGTGTTAGGGCTAACGCCTCATCAACACAGCGGTTGTTGGAAACAACGGGTGATGAGATGACAATGTAGCCCTGATGGGAGGGGATGACCCCCTCTCCACCACCCCATCTCTTGTTGGCAGGAAAATCCAGTTCAACCCAGCCTGGTATTGAACCCAGATAGAACTCATCTTCTCTGAAACATTTTTCCTGGTTAGAGTGGACACATTAAAGGAGCATTTATATAGAGATTTTTTAATAGGCATTATATATTTGTAATTATTTGTATTTTTAATGGTCAAAGACTAAAGGCTAACACGCTTATTTTTGAGTTTTTATAGTTAGTACAAATGCACTTCGTAAATAACAATTAAACCTTTTTATTTTAAATTTATTTTATTTTCAAAACTTGTAAAATACAAAAATTAATTTTGTTCCAAAATTTAACAAATGCTTAAGTATTATCAATGGCACATAGAATATCATCACAAACAAAGGAACATAAATTTCACAAATACAATTTTAATGCACAATTATTGTTGCAACAACAACTTTTTTCTTATTTTTTTTTAATTTTAATAATTTTTCTCTTTTTTTTTTTAAGGGCCAACAGTTTTGGCATGAACTAACATTTCTACAATACTGACAAGTATTGTAATATTTTTTTGACTCATTTCTATATAAAATTTAGGAAGAACAATACAAAAGTTTCTATTTCAAAATTAACACACCGTTGGTAAAATTTTAATGTCACAAGTATCCCAGACAAACATATTACATCCTATAGCAAAACCTTGATAAATTCAAGTGCTTTCAACACTTGATACATTTGCCTAAATGATGATACAAGCAATGCCCTTGTGTGACATCTTTAGCAAAGCAAATACCTACATATTTGTGTGGAAAATGAATACACAAAAAGTCTTAGACACCACGTGATTTGCTGGATCAGCACATTTATAAATTAAATGCAGTATAAGGTAAGATAAGCACTTGCAGAACCAAATGTATCAATTTGAAAACATGTCAGTTCTTCCAACCTAAGCAAATTATTGTTGCTAAATTATTCAATGAACAAATTAGACTGCTTGCGGAACCATACAGAAACTAAAATTTAGGTAATAAATTATTTAAATAGCATAATTCCCTAATTTAACATAATCCTATGTAAACATACTTTAGGACATGCCATTACTGATACTGTCTTCATCATTACATATTAAGGAATGTTCACCTACAAGATAAAATAATAAAGGAAACAATGCGGAAATTTTTACCTAGGCAAACAAACTACACTAACACCAACAAATTTTAAATACTAATTTTAAAACAGAACATTAACCCAAAGCAATGAACTTAAAACATGTAACTCACCAAAACTTATTACACGAATTTAATAACCAAAATTCAAATACTTACTACATGTTTAACAATAAAAAGTATTCACACGCCAATAAATTTTGAATTATTACTAAAGAGAATATAGGCCATATTCAATTGTGAATCCAAGCATTGAATACAAATACTTCTATTAATTAAAATCTGTAACAGGAGACTTACAATTTAATTTTAGTCTATTTGCAAATAAAGATTAAGTTTTAGACTATTTAAATTGCAATGGCAAAGACATTTTTAAATGGTTGTAACCGATATGCCTGAAAAGCTGGTTAGGCAATCACAGGCAATAGCAGAACAATGCTCTACAAGCCCAGTGAGCGGCCGTGCACTATTCCTTGGTGGCCTGCAGATTGGCCTGCTTGGCCTGGTGCGCGAGCAACACTGCCACCGCCTCCTCCACCTTGCCCTTGAGCTCATCGCCGTGCTCCAAGAGGTGCAGAAGCTCTGCATTGTCGATCTCTAATAGCATGCCCGTCAGCTTGCCGGCGAGCCCAGCATACATCGTCTGAATAACCGGGAACAGTCGCTCCCCCAGTATCTGCTTCTGCTCCTGGGTTGAAGCCGAGGACAGAGGAGTTGAGCTGGCCGGCGGAGTCAAGCTGGCCGGCATCAGTGTCTTGACGCGGGGGGCACGAGCCTGCTGCTGCCCCGTGATGGGGCGAGCGGAACCAGAGCCACCGCCACTGCCGCGAGGGCCCGGGAGTGTCCGCTGTGGTGCATGCCATGGTGCGCCCCCGTACCCGGTTGTAAGTGCCGGGCGTGCGGGCGGCGGAGGGGCCGACCACCGCGGAGTCCCACGCGCTGCACCTGGTCCGAAAAACCGCTGCGGCTGGGGTAGAGCGGGAACGAAGTAGCCTGCGGTGTTGCTCGGCGGGTAGAAGTGTGGCCCTATCTGGTGTATGCGGAAGTTGTCAGCACGCTGTTGGTACTGTGATGCCAGGTGAGCCCGTCGCTCCTCCTTGCGCTGGGCCAGTGCCACATACAGCGGCTTCGACCCCATGATGCGGCCGTTCATTTCTGTCACCGCCTTCGTTGCCTCCTCCGGTGACGAGAAGCACACAAAGCCAAACCCCCGGCTGCGGCCATCGTCCATCATCACCTTGGCGCTAGTAATGGTGCCATAGACACTGAACTCTTTGCGAAGGCGCTCATCGTCAATGTTGTCGTCCAAGTTTTTCAAGTACAGGTTAACCCCCTGGTACCGAATCAGGCGTTCAGTTTTGATTTGCTCAAACTTCCGTTTTAATTCTTGTTGTCTTTCGGCCTTGCTCTGGGCCCTTCCAACGTACAGCAGCTTACCTTCTATTAACGCAACGCCATTCAACTTGGTTACACTTTCTTCTGCTGATTTAGGATCTTCAAATGCAACAAACCCGAAACCTCGAGATTTTCCAGCATCATTTAGCATGACTTTGTGACTTGTTATCTTACCAAACTCGCTGAACTGAGCATGAAGTTTATCATCATTGAAATCGTCTGGCAGATTCTTGACATACACGTTTGTGAATGACTTAACTCTGTCGCCCAAATCCTTATCGCGTTGTTTTCGTGACAGAAACTTTCCTACAAACACCTTCTTGCCATTCAGCAACATTCCATTTACCTTCTCAATAGCTTTTTTCGCAGCTTCCTCGGTTTCAAAGTGCACAAAACCGTAGCCCCTGGAATTACTAGATTCGTCCTGGGCAATTTTACAACTTAGGATGTTTCCGAAAGTCGAGAAAGTATCGTACAAAGCTTTGTTGTCAATACTCTTGTCCAAATTCTTTATGAATATGTTACCAACGCCTGATTTACGCAGAGAAGGATCCCTCTGAGACCACATGATTCGAATCGGGCGCCCTTTCAGTAAGTCAAAATTCATTGTATCCAAAGCCCTTTCGGCATCCGCCGGCTGCTGAAAATTAACGTAAGCGTAACCGAGGGAACGACGCGTCACTACGTCTCTGCACACACGTATGGACAGCACGGGGCCAGCGCTCGAAAATTTGTCAAATAACATCGCTTCTGTTATGTCCTCCGTTAAATCTCCAACGTAGAGTGATGCCATTGCATAATTCACTGCGTCTGGAATCATGTTTGAGGGAGTCATTAAAATATTTCTAAGTTTGGTGGCTGGCTTACCTTCTGCCAACGAGCACTCAAACGGTCCTGAACACAAAACTCCTTATAAGCACTGTTTTTAAAAACTTTTAGACTTTTTCTATTTTTTTATATTTATTGTTTTACTATTTTTTTTGTTTTCTTTATTTTATAATAACACTACATTACACAAATCTACACGAACACAACTACACACGACATTACAACAATAGCACATTGACGAGTTCAGAAAATCGAATCATAGTCTAGTGAAACCGTGATTTCTATCGTTTCGCATTCCTTTGACGGATTGGCTTCTTACTTTTATTTGTAAAGCCATGAGATAAAAAATTAAAATTTATAACAATATTTGATATTAAAATTATGAATATTTAAGTTCATAAAATAACTATACTAGTATTAGGGCCTGTATTACCAACTCTGGATAAAAGCCGTAAATAGCTATACACTGAATAAGGTATTTGCTGAATATCTTCGTCCTCGTGTATTACAATCCCCGAACAGCGACCAATTAGCTATTCGCAATTTATCTGATGATTTCGACACCTCTAGTGTATTTTTTTAAGCGTTGGTATTAAAAACCCTGCTAAGATAGTGAAAAATAATGTTGTAGTGTTGCCAGTTTTGGTTATTCCGACGATCTTTTGTTTGCTTTAATTTTCTGCTATCATCTTCACTATATTATTAAATACATATTGCATAATATCGCAAAGCTAGTAAAAGCTGATTCCTTGCTGTCAGAGCACAGTACCTTGACGTCCCTCGGCTTCTGGTCCCTGATTCCCCGTTTACGTAATTGTCCTGTTGTGCCCGTACTGCTCTCGTTGGTGAGGTGTGGGTCCAGGCCAACGTGGCCGGGACCGGGAAATACGGGACCTGGAGGGAGAGTGCGATGAGGAGGAAGAATGGTAGGCGGTTCCAAGGATAACTCGATGTTAACAGTTCCACGAGCCCCTTTTATTGTAGTTTTGAGAGCCTGCCGCAGCCTGGCAGATCCGTCGCGGAACGAGCGCCCTTCCCGCGACCGTCCCGTCCGTTAACACGTCCCGACACAAACTGGAATTTTCCCACGTAACAATGTCCCCGATTAAAGTTGCTCGACACAAAGATGAGCAACACGTGCGCGGCCCATTACGTAAAAGTCTCGTAATGACGGTGAAGGTTCGGCGGTTCGTAACTATGCTTACGCGTTCTAGGACGTACGACTGGTGACGTAACTCGTAAGACTCGTAAACTCAACAGAGTGAGCGACTCGATGGATGCAGCTCAGCTGTCGCGACAACCCGTGAAGTTACCCTGTCGTCGGACCACGAGCCCAGAAGACGCGCCTCGCGAGCAGCGCAGAGTGGAGTGCACGTCTGTCCCTGATCGAGCCCTGAGCACCACTGCCCTTCCCTGCCCGCCAGCGGGCCGAGGCTCGCGGGCCGCGGAGGAGGGGAGGAGGAATCGGCCGGCGCGGGAGAGGCCCCACTCCGCGACGCGCCAGGCTGCGATTACATTACTAACACTGCGAAACATTTGAGAAGAGTTACAAAATTATTTACACAACTTAGCGAGACATTAGTCAAACAGCGAATTTACACATCAGTTAATTAGTTATGATTACAAAATATATACAATTATTGAGGCCCGTGATATTTAAAAATAGGTACATAAAAACCATACTTATTTACACACACAAAGAAGGTCGCTGGCATGCTAGGGCGCACACGGGTGCGTCCCTGGCCATCGCACTTAACAGATTGTGCACTCGTATCGCAAGGGAGGACGTTGATGAGGCATAACGGCCTGAAGGAGCCGAGGAGGCACTGACCTGCTGAGTCCGGCGCCCTCGTGGTGACGGTGCAGCCCGTACATGTCGCCATGGGGCCGGCCGAGGTGGGCGGCGGCGACAGCGTCGCGGCACCTTCAGCGTCAGGCGGCGGTATCGCGTCCAAGGTGGCCCTCGTGTAAGACGGAAGGGGCGTGGCACCTAAAGCGGCGCACGCGTCAGTAGGCGGCGGCTATGCGTCCAAGTTGGCCCGTGTGACAGGCGAACGGGGCGTGGCACCTTCAGCGGCGAGCGCGGCAGCAACCGGCGTCGCTTCCAAGGTGTCACGCGTGACAGGCGGAAGGGGCGTGGCACCTTCAGCAGCAAGCGCGGCAGCAGGCGGCGGCGTCGCATCCAAGGTGGCCCTCGTGACAGACGAAAGGAGCGTGGTACCTTCAGCGGCGCGCGCGGCAGCAGGCGGAAGCATCGCGTCCAAGGTGGCCCTCGTGACAGACGGAAGGGGCGTGGCACCTTCTGCGGCGCGCACGGCAGCAGGCGGCAGCGTCGCGTCCAAGGTGGCCCGCGTGACAAGCGGAAGGGGCGTGGCACCTTCAGCAGCGCGCGCGGCAGCAGGCGGCGGCGTCGCGTCCAAGGTGGCCCTCGTGACAGACGGGAGGGGCGTGGCACCTTCAGCGGTGAGCGCGGCAGCAACCGGCGTCGCTTCCAAGGTGGCCCGCGTGACAGATGGAAGGGGCATGGCACCTTCAGCGGCGAGCGCAGCAGCAACCAGCGTCGCGTTTAAGGTGGCCCTCGTGACAGACTGGAGGGGCGTGGCACCTTCAGCGGTGAGCGCGGCAGCAACCGGCGTCGCTTCCAAGGTGGCCCGCGTGACAGACGAAAGGGGCATGGCACCTTCAGCGGCGAGCGCGGCAGCAACCGGCATCGCGTTTAAGGTGGATCACGTGACAGGCGAAAGGGGCATGGCACCTTCAGCGGCGCGCGCGGCAGCATGCGGCCGCTACGAGTACAAGGTGGCCCGCGTGACAGGCGGAAGGGGTGTGGCAACTTCAGCGTTGAGCGCGGCAACAACCGGCGTCGCGTCCAAGGTGGCCCGCGTGACAGACGGAAGGGGCATGGCACCTTCAGCGGCGAGCGTGGCAGCTACCGGCGTCGCGTCCAAGGTGGCCCGCGTGACAGGCGGAAGGGGCGTGGCACCTTCAGCGGCGCGTGCGGCATCAGGCGGCGGCGTCGCGTCTTAGGTGGCCCACGTGACAGGCGGAAGGGGCGTGGCACCTTCAGCGGCGCGCGCGGCAGCAGGCGGCGGCGTCGCGTCCAAGGTGGCCCACGTGACAGGCGGAAGGGGCGTGGCACCTTCAGCGGCAGACACGGCAGCAGGCGGCGGCGTCGTGTCCAAGGTGGCCCGCGTGACAGGTGGAAGGGGCGTGGCACCTTCAGCGGCGCGCGCGGCAGCAGGCGGCTGTGTCGCATCCGAGGTGGCCCGCATGACAGGCGGAAGGGGCGTGGCACCTTATGCGGCGCGCGCGACAGCAGGCGGCGGCGTCGCGTCCAAGGTTGTCCTCGTGACAGACGGGAGGGGCGTGGCACCTTCAGCGGCGAGCGCAGCAGCAACCGGCATCGCTTTCAAGGTGGCCCGCGTGACAGGTTTAAGGGGCGTAGCACCTTCAGCGGCGAGCGCGGCAGCAACCGGCGTTGCATCCAAGGTAGCACGCGTGGCGGCGGTCGTGGCACGCCCTTGGTATCGTGCATTTGTTGCACGCCCTTGATATGCGTGGCGAGCGGTTGTGGCACGCCCTCATTGTGCGTGCAGAGCGATTGTGGCACGCCCTCGTTGTGCATGCAGAGCGATTGTGGCACGCCCTCGTCGACATGCGTGCTAAGCAGTTGTGGCAGCAGGGCCGGTTCGCACCGCGTAGGCCGCTCGTGAGCCCCTACGGCAGTTGGGGGCGGCAGCGTCAGGGGCGGCATGTCTGAGTCGGCCTGCCGTATCCACCCGGACGTCGCGTGCCAGTCGTACCACAGGGGCTGGACGGGTGCGGCTTCCTCCGTCTGCAGCGATGTCCTGCTCGGCGTCTCCACCCCATAGGGCGGGGGCTGTGTTGGAGGCGGTGTCAGAGGCAGCGTCGGCGGCAGCATCGGTTGCAGTGGAATCGGGAGTATCGCCGACTCCTGCAGCGTGTCGGCGCCCGCCCAGTGTGACCACTCGATCCTCGTGGAACACCCACACACAGTTTCGCTCGGCACTGGTCACACGTAAAGCTGGACATCCATTCCTCTTCTCGCGTGACCAGTTGTGAACACTCCCTGTGCCATAGATTCCCGCACGTCCAGAAGATCCGCCCATCAGATGTCCCGCCGGGGCATGAATCCGCACCGCACATTGTCCTACCATACGCCCAGTATTCAAAGCAAAATCCGCACTCATAATCTCCGAAGTGCTCGCAGCTCTCGCCGGGCTCTGGAAAATCCGCTTCCGCCCATGTCTCGTACGCTTCCTGGAAATCATCCATGCTTATCGGGAGTGTCTCGCTGATCGGTAATACAGTCCGTGTCTTCTCGCGGCGTTATCTTGCACCGAAGATCCTTGCTGCATCGCGATCTCAGGTTCGTGGCGCTCCCACGACGCGTTATCTGTCGCACCAACGATCCTTGTCGCATCGCCCGCCATCTCCGGTTCACACCGCTCCCACGTCACGTTATCTTGCGCCGGTTCGCGACGTTCCCGCGCCTTGATAACTCTCGCCGGCGTCTTGGGTTCCCGTCGCTCCCACGCCGCGTAATCTCGCGCCGACGTCTCGAGTTCGCGTCGCACTCACGCCGCGTTATCTCTCGCCGGCGTGCCGGCGCTCCGTCTCGGGTTCGCGTCGCTCTCATGCCGCGCGGCCGTACCTGCCTCCATCCTGTCTGCGTGCGCTTACGTGCATCCGTGTGCGCTTACGTGCGCTTCTGTGCGTTCGTGTGTGTTTACGGCCCCACGTTGGGCGCCAAATGACGTCCCTTGGCTTCTGGTCCCTGATTCCCCGTTTACGTAATTGTCCTGTTGTGCCCGTACTGCTCTTGTCAGTGAGGTGTTGGTCCAGGCCAACGTGGCCGGGACCGGGAAATACGGGACCTGGAGGGAGAGTGCGATGAGGAGGAAGAATGGTAGGCGGTTCCAAGGATAACTCGATGTTAACAGTTCCACGAGCCCCTTTTATTGTAGTTTTGAGAGCCTGCCGCAGCCTGGCGGATCCGTCGCGGAACGAGCGCCCTTCCCGCGACGACCCAGACTCCCGGAAGACCGTCCTGTCCGTTAACACGTCCCGACACAAACTGGAATTTTCCCACATAACAATGTCCCCGATTAAAGTTGCTCCACAAAAATGCGCAACACGTGCGCGGCCCGTTACGTAAAAGTCTCGTAATGACGGCGAAGGTTCGGCGGTTCGTAACTATGCTTACGCGTTCTAGGACGTTTGACTGGTGACGTAACTCGTAAGACTCGTAAACTCAACAGAGTGAGCGACTCGACGGATGCATTCCATTTCCTGTGTGTATGTTCCGATTTCTGTGTGTACTCTGTGTACATTCCGTTTCATTGTGTACGTTCCGATTTCTGTGTATGTTTACTGTGTGTACATTCCATTTCCTGTGTGTCCTGTGTGTACGTTCCGTTTCCTGTGTGTACTGTGTGTACGTTCCATTTCCTGTGTGTACTGTGTGTTCATTCCGTTTTTTCCTGTGTGAATTATTTCTTCATTTCGTTTCCTGTGTGTACTGTGTGATCATTACGTTTATTGTACGTAAATTGCATGTATTGCAGGTGCATTGCGTGTTGGAGCTGATGGAGCTTTTGGAGCCGAGTAGACTTGTATTCTTGTAGCTTCAAAGACATGTAGTTTCGTAGCCACGTGGTCTTTTGGCTATGCTGTCTCGTAGCCATGAATAACTCGTAACCAGCTAGATTTTTTTAAGACACGTAGCCTTGTGGCCTCATAGTCTCTTAGACTCGTAGAATTCTAGCCGAATATATTTGGAGTTGATGAGACAAAAGACAGTTGGAGTCTATGACTGTAGGAGCCAATGACTGATGGAGTCACTAGACTGATAGAATCAATAGACTGATGGAACCAATGAAAATTGGAGCCAATGAATATTGGAGCCAATGAATATTGGAGCCAATGACAAATGTGCTGTCTTTTCGATGATGGTGCTGCCTTTTCGTTGTCGGTGCTTCCAAATGTGCTGTCTTTTCGTTGTCGGTGCTTCCAAATGTGCTGCCTTTTCGTTGACGGTGCTTCCAAATGTGCTGCCTTTTTTGTTGGATTCTTGGTCCTCTTATAAGCATAAAAAACATGATCCGTTGGTTCAATTGAATATAATTAGCTGACGATGAGGAAGGTCGTGAGGTTCGGAAATAACTGGTCTATAGGTCTGATATTGATTATGACCCGGTCTCTCGGTCCGAAGACGCTTGGTCTATATGTATGTATGGCTTTGTACATGAACGGTTTAGAGGTTATTCAGATTATCGGAAAACTAGACTTTCATGTTAGGCTTAACGGCAACGTATTTAATTCGTCGAACATTGATGTACATTGACTTGTGTTTTATTTTTGAAGACAGAATGATTTATAAACTCCGCGAAAGGTAATGGAAAAACAGAATATTACCTTTATTTAATATTTAGTTACACTTGTCACTGTTCAAGTATCGAATCGAGGGCGGGAATCCAGCGATCCAATATGTAAATTAATAAGTGATTTTTTTGATGTATTTTGGATTTTTACCCGAATTTCTAGTTAAATAATTACACGATTTCAAGATGGCGTCCAAATTTCAAGATGGTGGGGACACCTTGGTAATAAATGTTTACTGCACTGTAGCAGGTTGGAATTAAATTATTCAGATATAAATGTACTCTATAAGACGAGTACACACACAAGATGGTGTACTCCAGCAGGTGGTAGCTCCTGGTAGCATGTACTGAACTTAAAATGATGGATCCATGATGGTCGTCAAGGTCAAAGTCGTAGATCAAGATCAAGGTCAAATTTCAAGGTCAAGGTCAAATTTCAAGGTCAAGGTCAAATTTCAAGGTCAAGGTTAAATTCCAATGTCAATGTCAAATTTCAAGGTCAAGGTCAAAGTTCAAGTTAAAAGTTCAAGGTCAAGGTCAAAGTTCAAGGCCAAGGTCAAGGTCAAAGTTCAAGGTCAAAGTTCAATGTCAACAGTTGAGGACAAAGGTATGGTGACCAGATAATTATACTAACATGGTATCGGTACACTCTAGCAGACGAAAACAAGATGGTGGTCTCCAATGGATGAAGACAAGATGGTGGACATGTCGTGTTACCAGCTGATGATATATGTAAATTGGTATTGTTGGTGGTATAACAGTCTAGGTAGCTTTCATGGAGGAAGGATCGGCCGTTTACTCTCGCCGGGAATCGAACCAAGGACGTAAATCGATCTAATCAAACAGAATTCAAATAAGTTAATATTTTGATGAATTTTGGAATTTTTTCATTAAAATCGGATAATAAATAAAGATTTTCAAGATGGCATCCTAATTTCAAGATGGCGAACATGACATAATACTTCCTGATGATATATATGCTATGAACAAAGTGGTGGCGGTAGTCTGCCAGCACCCACCACGGGGGAAGGATTGGTCGCCATTTTTAATTTTTTGCCCTCACCCGGTTCGAACCGAGGACTCCGAGCTCCGTGTCGTAAAATTATTTTTTAAATATCTTTTATTAAAATTGTATTAATTTTTTTTAATTTTAATTTTTTTTCCATTAAAATCGAATAATAAATAAAGATTTTAAAGATGGCGGCCGTAACGATAATTGCAACGGTGACATCATAATTCAAAATGGCTGCCATGACATTCTAATTTTCAAGGTCATGACCTCGGCGGCTTAGAGCGGCTAGCTCTAAGGATGCTTAAGCCGCTTTTAGGATTTTGAGTACTTTCTAAGGCAAAACGACTTTTGTGGTTTTTAGAAATCCTAATTTTTGAATTGTGGAATTTTTTGAGATTTTTTGGAAGAATTTTTTTCTTAAAAAGTTTAAATTTTGACGAATTTTGAGAAGTTTTGGGCAAATTTTGCCCAATTTTGGCACATTTTGAAGGACAAATGTCAAGGTCAAGGTCAAAGGTCAAGGTCTCAACCATACAAGATGGCCGCCGTGACGTCACAATCCAAGATGGCGGACCGACAATCACAATCCACACCCTGAACCCTGCGCCAGTTCCGGCTATTATATACTACTAACATCCATTTACTATAATACACGAGTCAAAACAACATTAAAAATAGAAGCCCATATGATAAAAAAAAATTCGATGCAGTGTGATACGTTCTCGTCTCAGTAATCCGATCTCACCAATGTACGCTAGGCTCCAAAAGCTCTGTCACGAAGAGGAGAACTATGTCAGTAAAGGTTCTAGCTGGACTTGTCTAGTATAAACCGGTTGGAGCTAAGAATTAGTCATTTCACGCCTATGCAGACCTAAATAATTATATTATCGCTAACTTTCGCATGTGTTCCTGTAGTAGATTAAAAATTTTGAAATAAATATTATGTTTGTAAAGGAACTTGTGATTTATTTTCGAACCTGTCATTTTTTAGCTATTTGTAATTAATTTTTTTTAAATTTTGCATTGTCTAGTGATCCAACCAATGACAGGAACTGATCGAATCAATCAGTATATTAATAAGTTTTTTTTGATGAATTTTGAACTTTGTCCCGAATTTATATTTAAGTTCTAACACAAATCCAATATGGTGCCCAAATTTCAAAATGGCGGGCATCTCAGTAATAATAATTGATTACTGCACTCTAGCAGGTAAAACTTAAACTAATATGATGGTAATGCACTCTATAAGACAAGTACACACACAATATGGCATCCTCCAGCAGACGAAAACAAGATGGTGGCAATGTCCTCTCACAGGCGATATTTGTTAACTATCGCTCCTTGTAGCGAATAATGAACACAATATGGCGGATCGAAGATGGTCGTCAAGGTATAGGTTAAAGGCCAAGGTCAAAGTGTGGCCAACCCCCCTTATACCGGGGTAGTTGAACACGCCCGCACCCGCCACGCCAGTCCCGTATACGCGTCTCTATTGACATATTGAAAATGAAAGTGTCGTAAAATTAACTTAAATAGACGCGCATGGACTGGCTTAAAATTTGACCAGTGCGCAAAAGCAATCATTAACGTACTAAATTGACCGATAGCCCTGCTAAACTTATTGTGATAGTTAACATATATATAATGAATTACCAGAAATAGAATGACCAGCATTAAGTACGGTAAAAAAGGAAAGCAACCTATAAATCCAATTTGTGATACCATTTCAATTGCTATAATTAAATTTAATGTACGTCGGAGACATTCACATACAAACACTCTTATACTATACTTAAAATAAACCAAAGTCCCATAAAGTCTATTACCGAGGAGGGGAGGGTGAAAAAACGAAATAGTGACGTCTAGATAGTTCTACCAGTAATTTCCATCGCCGCACTCTGTTTTAAACACGTTGCCCGCAAGTCAAACCAGCGGAGTCAAAAGTTACAAATCCAGTTCTTGCACTTAATTGTTCTAGAGGCATACCTCTGTAGTCGGTGTGCGCCGGGGTCGGCTGTAAACCTCGCTCACCTTGTAGCGCCTGTAGCATCGCGCTACATTGATGACCAGTGCACTAGGCCCACGATATCGCATTTTCATACACTGCGCCTGGTGTTACTTCGCCGAGGGTGTATGGCATTACCGTCATCACGTAATCACGTAACGTCGCACTCGTAGCTCATCGCTGAAAAAGCCAATTCTCGTGTCTGCCGGATAGTTCCGCGGCCCGCGCTCATCACATACAGTCTGTCCGAACGTCAAAAAACAGCTGGCCGGCGCCTCCCCTCTCTCGTCAGGTGACGTCACCCCCCCTCCTGTCCTGCCACCCCTGACTCCGCTCGATCGTTCTGGTTAAATCTAGCGGTTGCCACTACCGAATAAGGATAATAAACGTACAACAAAACAACAAATAAATAATTTACATACACCATTAACTAATATAATACTATAAATAATATTATAAAACAATTTACTGATCTTAAAACAACCTTTACGCACCATAAAAGTTATAATAAAAATCAAGACGACTGAGGCCGCCACAAATGGCCTCAAAAGGTCAAGGTCAAAGTTAAAGGCCAAGGTCAATGTTCAAGGTCAAAGTTCAAGGTCAAATCAATGTTCAATGTCAAAGTTCAAGGTCAACAGTGTAGGTCAAAGGTATGGAGAACAAATAATTACACTGACATGGCGTCAGTGCACTCTAGCCAACGAAAACAAGATGGTTGCCTCCAGCGGACGAAGACAAGATGGTGTACATGACGTCATACCAGCTGACGACAATACCTTGGTTTTAGTGGTGGGAGGTGAGGTTTCCGGTGGCTTCCGTGGAGGAAGGACATAACGTCATTTTTAGTTAATTTTTGCCCGTGTTGGGTTTGAACCGAGGACTCTGATCTCCATGGCGTGAGTGTATATATATTTTAAATATTTTTAAAATATTTTTTTATTAAATTTTTTATTATTAAAACGATTGATTAATTTTTTTTAATGAATTTTAAACATTTTCCGGATTATCTAACATAAAAATTACTGATTTTCAAGATGGCGACCGTAATGGAAATTGCAACCGTGATGTCATAATTCATGATGATGTCAGAGGCTTATCGGAGGCTGTAGGCATGGATGCTTTAACCTCAATATGGAATATGTGTTCTTTCTAAGGGAAAACGTATATTGAGGTTTTCAAAATCCTAATTTTTGTATTAACAAAATTTTTGAGAATTTTTGGTGGAATTAAAAAAAATGGACATTTTGGTGAATTTTGGGTAAATTTTGAAAATTTTTTGACACATTTTGAATGTTAAAGGTCAAAGTTCAAGGTCAAATGTCAAAGTCAAGTAAATCCAAGATGGCCGCAGTGACGTCACAAATCTAATATGGCGGACGGTCCCCACACTCCACACCCAGAACCCGTATCCTTGGAGCCCCATCTGTAAACTACTGAGGTGTGTTGATGTGAGACACTTTACCCAGCAAGCCAAAGACCCGTGAGCGCGCCATAATTAATTTAGATACATCGTCGGGTCGTGGCACGCACTGGTTAGCGTACATAAAGTCTGGAAAAATGGTCGAGTACTACGATAGTTTTGGAATTTTACGACCTCCGCCAGAACTTAGATGGTACCTGGGCCGGACCACTACATTGTTCTACGATTACGAAACCGAACAGTCACCTAATCAAACAAACTGCGAAACTTTTTTTTTGTATTTAAAGGCTGTGCAGTGTTGATAATTTATTAGTGATGTCGATAACACCTACCTTGACAGGTCGCGCATCAGAGCTACGGGTGGTTCATTTGCCGCCCCTGGATTTATATGGTGAATGGTGTATCGGACTCGTAGATTTTTAAACATATAATGCCATACCGAACATCAACGACGAAAAATGCAAGATCTGCTTCCTGGAAAATGAAGGGACCGCTCATTAAAAAACAGTTAACTGTGGGCTCTTATGAAATTGACGACATTGCAAATTACATCAGGGTAATGTTACCACAGGATGTAGATTTCAACTGCATGGAAATCCAAACAATCAAAAAAGCATTCTAACATGCAGTGAAAATGTCGACATTACGATACCGGGAACCATTGGTACGATGCTCGGATTCGAACCAAAAATGTATGGTACAGGAAGAATGTACGAATCTACGCGTGCAGTAATCATTTTGTCTGTGAATGTCATAGGAATAAACTGTAATTTGGCAAGTGGAACGTATCTCTATGGAAGACTAAGCAACATGTTGCACGAGCTTTAGCCAATGGTCCCACCAGGATATAAACTGGTCGAAGTACCGCAATGTATAGTTTACGTTTCAGTCGTCGTGAAGTGCGCACTCGAAGTCGTCGTCAGAATCGTTGACCAGCGAGGACGATTGCAGAATTTTCTAGACGAAGAAATTACATTATGTCTGCACTTGATGGGCATAAAGTTTGTGACACCGATCAGTTATAAAAGAAATCGCATTGGTGTGAATCAGATCAGTTCTCCACCACACATCGATGCATTAACACCTGACAGCAATTGGACAAGTCCAATTAGTATTGGACAAGTGCCGAATAATTATGGAAGACGAAATCCTCAACATGGAAGATCCGGTCATTTTTGATGACAGCATTTCGAAAATGGAATTGCACGAGTACCGGCCTTTCTTGCTCGGACCGAGCGCACTACCTTCAGAAGTACGCATTGCTGTACAGCACTTATATATCTGTACTTTACCTTCGCAGTCATTTCTAAGTATAAGAGGCACGCTGACAAAAGCGGATGGTAGGTACGCATCCGACAACGACATTAATATCCTGCAATGGTATTCTTCACCTAATCGAGCGCATTACATATGTACTCATTGGCGTCGAGGTAGACCAGACGGTAGATGTAGGCATTACATCTGCTATGAAAAATTACCTTTCGCTCACGCCAAATGAACTGTCTGCTGCAAAGATGGCAGGCTGGGCTCTTGAGGATGAATATAATATTCCTGTTTATGCCGAAGGAAAGTTCGAAGCTTGTGTTCCTCTGTCCATGCGTCTAGGATTCGCTGAGGACTGCAAGCATATAATCATTAATTCGAAACAAGAGCTCGTACTGCTTCTAGCCAACACGCACATTAATGAAATTGTCGCTTCTGCAGAAAACCCTCAAGATGTCTTGCTAACACTACAGTCTATCGAGTGGATGCTGCCCCACATCCAAGTGAGCACGGTTGAACATATCAAGAAATGAAGAACATAGAAAATGGCAAGAACTTCGATGTGCCATTACGATCCTGGAAACTCATCCTGGCTTGCCTCATAGTCAGCGTATCAATTTGATAGTAAAGTCCAGCTTCGCTACGGAAAAACCAAGATACATCATCGTCGGGCTTCAGACCGGAAGACAGCTCAACACAGGAGTAAGTCGCTCCATATTCGATAACTGTCAAATACGTAATGTAAAAATATTTTTAAACAGCGAAAGCTACCCGTATGTTGATATGAACATGAACTTTGAAAACGGAATAATTCTTCTCGCATATCAAATGTATGCAAAGTTTCAGCAAGCATCCTATGGGCGCAGACAGTCATCGATACTGAGTCCCGACAGTTTCAAGAACAAGGCTCCGTTAATGGTGTTTGACGTTTCCAAACAGGATGATAGAATCAATTCAAACATCATCGACTGTAGGATCGAGATATCGACTAGCAGAAATATTCCATCAAACACCTATGCGTTTTGTCTGATACTTCACGATCGGCTTACATCGTACAATTGTCGAGACAAACTTGTGAAAATTTTGATATAAATATTTATTCGTTTACAATATTAATTTAGTTACGACCGAACATTGCTAGCGACAAGATGTACTGCAACTTGCAAGATTTCCAGAGCCAAAATGGATTCGTGCTCAAGGAAATTAGCATCACCTCTGGCGACAAGACACGAACCTGTACCTTCCGACCGCCATTTCCCTGCAAATTATTATCCAAAAAAAGTAAACATACGAATGAATGGCTATGTAAATCCTACCATGGCCTGGAGTGGGACGAAGGTTTGATTCCATACCACCAAGTGAATAACACTATTGAAGATTTATTATTTCAAAATGAAATAATTTACGTTGCTGGACCTGAGCAAAATAAATGGCTGCGCAAGTTGTATGATGCGCCAGTTGAAATATCAGATCTGCAGTCAGACAACGGCTGTCCTTCCCTGCGCAAGCTTAGTGCAATATATGACGTGCAGCCACGTGACAAGTTTGAACAAGTATATGTGCTTGTACAAACTCGCAGCTAATGCAGAAACGGCACACACAGTGTTAGTAGGAGCCTGCATATATAAAAGTCGTACATCCTTTCGTGTCTTTAGTTGTCGTTAGGCCTGCAAAATGATGTTTACGTTATATCCTGCTAACGTGTATGTGAGCGTAAGACCTAGCATCAGCAGTGTCGAGTACAGCTACTGAAATGCCGGGTATCTACGTACATATATACGAAAACCTGTGATGGAGGCGCTCAGCATTGGCCGTTTGGGCACTTTCCTGTGTCCTACGAACCGACTCAGCAGCTATTAGATTGTTGCAAACCTAGAAACCATCTATCACATGAAACCGCACACAATCCTTCCTGCTAGCATCGCTGAGGTAGTCACCTCGTCTGCACGTGCAACACAAAACATGGGCGTGCTGCAACCCGTTGCGAATTGTGATGATTCTACGCAGACGCCCAAACGACGTGCGTCTCGTCTTCGAAGTTCAGGCAGTGAATCTGTCCCAACTAGCACTGAGGCAAAACCCAGACCCACACGTGGTCATGGACGTCATCAATCATGTCTCACCGGAGTTGTCATCAGCGCAGATGACCAGCTGGAAACCTGTGTTCCTGATCTCGTGACCTGCGAACCAGTTGGAACCGGAGTCGATGAATCATTTGGAACTGTAATCGACGAGGCAGTTAAAGACTTTGCTTGTGGAAATGCATAATTCCTTAATCTAATATGCATTTGTGTAATTTGTCTAAATAAATTTGTAAAACTTGAACTTGTGTGTTTTTATTTTTATAATATTCTGGTACCTAATAAAAAAATAATATTAAATACAGTCAATATTTTGACTTATATGTAGAGACGTGTCCCTGGGCAGAGATCGATGGCGATGGAGGTGGTGAGCTCAGGTGTCGCCGAAAAGCTCCCGTAGTCGAGCGGCGAGATGGGTCGAGGTGGGCTGCGGCCGAGGATATTGGCAAAAAAAGGGGGGAAGGTGAGTCAGAAGAAACCTAGAGCGTAATCCCCGAGGGGCTGCTCCAGGGAGAGGAAGGAGCCTAGAGCATAATCCCCGAGGAGCCGCTCCAGGGAGAGGCGGGAGTCTTAGAGCATAATCCCCGAGGGGCCGCTCCAGGGAGAGGCGGGAGTCTAGAGTGTAATCCCCGAGGGGCCACTCCAGGGAGAGGAGGGAGTCTAGAGCGTAATCCTCGAAAGGTAGAGGTGGGTCGAGAAGTATCAACCAGATATTTTGTAACTCATACACGCCTGTATCAGGTACTGCAAACGATTACACTTGAAAAGTATCAAGTACGTTAGTATCAGATTTTGAATTCGCCTGGAACAACACCACGGCCAATGTGCGCGTGCGCAGAACCCGATCGCAGATGACGGTCACTTGGGCAGAGCTTGTGAAAGGGGAGGGAGCGGCACGACAAATAAGGGATAAAGGGAAAGAATGTAGGGGAGGAAGCGCAGGGGAAGGCGTTGAAGGAGAGGCGCAGAGCGAAATTGTTACGAGTCGTTTTGTTTATTGTCCCACATCAAAGTATGCTCAGTTCGCAGTGCGTGCACCGTCTCGTTCAATAATAAAACCAATGAAATTTTAATATTAAAAAGTACATTAATACAAGATATAATATTTATATTTGTGCACCTAACAGCTATGAAAATACAAATAAATTCTCAGTTGACACTAATAACAGATGTAATCAACATATGGACTTTATTTTTTCGAAAACAATTAGTAACTAGTGATTTTATCAAAAATTAATAATAAAAAAACAGATAGGTACATTAGTGAGCATACTATATCAATATACATTTGAGTTAGGTACATCAGGCAGATAGCAGTGCCAATATCGATAAAAAAACAAACACTTTGCAAGTTCAGTCACTATTTAACAAATAGTATTGCATTATAACTCAGTTATTGTTCACAAATTACACTTAGCAAACTCATTATTTTCCGTGAAAAAATTCCACACAAATGAAGTCTTTTTCTTGCACTTATCCATTCCTTATTTCACTATAAAGATACTAACTACAAAGCATGACAGCCCGCAACAATGTACATGGTAATACACGGCCAGGACGAACTGCAGTGAATGTTGAACTGATTGATACTGGCTGTATCAGGCGGGCATGAGAGTAACAGAGGTAGAGAATTACCGGGCGTGATAATAATAATGTATCAGAGACACCGATACCTTTTTACGCTGGTGATGACGGCACGGAGGATGTGTAACCTGTAACAAGAATGCTGATACCTCGTTGCTTCCTGGGACCGCTACTGCTCTATCTGATACAAAAGTATCAGATACTTGTAACTAGTACATTACT